>NC_086123.1:33103333-33454166 GCF_963921235.1 Mobula hypostoma | reverse complement strand
TGAATTCCACAGTTCACCACCTTCTGGTGAACGAAATTCCTCGGCATCTCTATTCAAAAGGGTCCTTCTATCCTGAGGCTGAATTCCCTGAACTGGCCTCCAATAACCACATATCTACAAGATGTACCTTGGAGAAGAATCTTTAACAAAAAAAGAACTCATTATATATTTTCATGCATAGCTACTGACATGGTACACAAGTGACCATACACAAAAACATGTAGAAAATTATTTTCCCCATAAATTATTGATTCCAGGAAAGGTGGCAGGGAACTGCACCAAGAGATGTACTTAACCGGAAGAACTCTCAGATTTGTTGATGCTCCCCAGGTCACTCTGAATAATAACTTGAGTAGTTGAAGGACTTGACACCAAATCTGTTTATGTTTCAAACACATAGTCAAACAAGCTGCGTACCAAAACTCTGCGCAACACCCGAAACCCAGTGTGGAATGAACGGCTAACATACCACGGGATCACCGAGGATGACATGCAGAGGAAAACACTCAGGTGAGATATATGGACGCAGCTGTAACTTTAGGGAAAGAGCTGCTCCTGCATTCAACCCACGAATTTGGAGAATTCACCGTTTGTGATGTTGGTTTGTAGATGGCCCAGATAGAATATGAGGTGCTCATCCAGAACGAACTCTGAACGGTGGCTCAGTTGGTAGATCTAACGTCTCATTCCAGAAACATAAGGTGTCGCTCCAACACAGAAGGAGTCCTGTACCGTCAGAGTTGCCAACGTTGAGAGAAGACATAAAACAGACCTGTCAGCATTTTAAGGCAGATGCTTCCAAAAAAAAAGTCCTAAGATGAGAGAGTTATTCCTGCACTCCTGGTCAGTATTTACCCCTCAACCAAAATCACTGAAGTAGGTAGAAAGAAATCACTATTACATTGTTATTTAGGGAAATTTGCTGTAAAGAAATTGGCTGCCACAGTCCTTACCTTGTATTAATAACTGAGATTACAAAAAAAGGGCTTAATTGCCTGTGAAGTGCTTTGAGAGGTTCTGAAAGGGGAATGAAAGTTGCTTTCTAAATAGTTTTTTTAATGAGACCTCCTGGATGATGTAACATTATTATGTTTTTGACCAATTTTTATAGGGTGTATCATATTGACAGGTGTATACTGTTGCTATATTCTTCGTTCAATTGAATTTAAGCATCACCCCCATATTTTTGTACCTCACAGAAAACAAGTAAATGTAGTTAAACACATTACATCATTCAAACTTACACTCAGTGGCCACTTTATTACGTGCCTCTGTACGCCCCTCCCTCGACGTTCCCCCTTCCCTTCCCCTCTGTACCCAGTGGAGTGGCCATGGTATGCACATTTCTGGTCTTCTGCTGCTGTAAGGTTTGACGCGTTGTGTGTTCAGAGGTGCTCCTCTACACAGCATTGTTGTAATGTGTGGCTATTTGAGTTACTATCACCTTCCTGTCAGCTTGAACCAGTCTGGCCATTCTCTTCTGACCTCTCTCATTAACAAGGATTTTTGCCCATAGAAGTTCTGCTCAATGGATTTTGTTTTTTGTTTTTTGCACATTTCTCTGTAAACTCTAGAGACTGTTATGCGTGAAAATCCCAGGAGATCAGCAGTTTTTGAGATACTCAAACCACCCCATCTAGCAGCAACAATCATTCCACAGTCGATGTCACTTAGATCACACTTCTTCCCCATTCTGATGTTTGGTTTGAACAACAACTGAACCTCTTGACCATGTCTGCCTGCTTTTATGCATCAAGTTGCTGCCACACGATTGGCTGATTAGGTACTTGCATATACGAGCAGGTGTACCTAATAAAGTGGCCACTGAGAGTAATGCTCATTGTGAGATAAATGTTGGCCAGGAGACTGGAGATAACTTTCTCAACCATGGGATGTTTTACCTTAAAATGAGAGAGGGTAGACTGGGTTTCAGATTAGCATTTCATCCATGAAATAGGTTCAAAGGTTCGTTTATTATCAAAGTATACAACTCTGAAATTCTTCTTCTCCAGATAGCCATGAAACCAAGGAAGAAAAGAATGGCAGCATGATCATCAACAACGCCCCCCATCCCTCCTCCCCACACAAAAACGGAACAGGCACATCAACTCCCCAATCCCTCCTCCCCACACAAAAACGGAACAGGCACATCAACCCCCCCATCCCTCCTCCCCACACAAAAACGGAACAGGCACATCAACCCCCCCATCCCTCCTCCCCACACAAAAACGGAACAGGCACATCAACCCCCCCATCCCTCCTCCCCACACAAAAACGGAACAGGCACATCAACTCCCCAATCCCCCTCCCCCGCACACAAAGAAACAGGATAGATCGGGCGAAAAACACAGAATATAAAAAACTATAAGACTGAAAAAAAAGTCTACAGTCCAAGCCCATATCCAAAATGCAGAAAAGCTGGGTAACATTCTCCAGGCACAGTGGCAGGCCTTTACCTCTCCAGCAGCGGAGCGATTCCACCAGTGATCAAAAGGCAGTGTCTCCTCTCCGATAGCAGAGTGATCCCACCAGTGGTCAAAAGGTGTCTGTCCTCTCCAGCAGCAGAGCGATCAAATGCAATCTTCCCTCTCCGTGGCAGAGAGATCCCAGCAGTAATCAAAAGGCAGGCAGAAGGCACTCACCTTGTGCATTCGCCTAGATGTTTCAATCTCCCTCGTTGCTTTAATCAGTGGAAATGGAGTCGAACGGGAGGGGAGGGGAAGATGGCGGCGCGACGCAACGTGCGCGGCCGCTCCAAAATGATATCGTATGTGTTAAGTAGGGGCCATGCACAACCCTGACTTGATGGAGACAGACATGAGAAGCACGGAGGAACATCTGGAGAAACTTCTGAAATGCCCGCTTCGCTGCCGCTGCTACTGTGCGATCGAGAATCTCCGGAGGGGAAGGCCCCAAATCCTCGGCTTTGCCTATTGCCTGTTGCCGGGGCCGGGGTCGAAGCGCTCGGCAGAGATGGTGCTCGGTGCTCGGTGTCGGAGGGCTGGTCGGAGGCTCGAAGTTTTTGGACAGATTCAAGAGTAGGATGTGGTCGGGTGCTTCCAGGGTGCTGCATCGGCAAGTTTGCGGCGCTGGAGGTTCATGGCAGGGAGAGTTTTTTTTCTTCCTTGTACTGTCTGCATGAGATGATGGGACTTTCGAGAGACTTTAAGACTTTTTTTTACCGTGCCCATGGTCTGTTCTTTATCAAATTACAGTATTGCTTTGCACTGTTGTAACTATATGTTATAATTATGTGGTTTCTGTCAGTTTTTCAGTCTTGATTTTTCTTGTGTTTCTGTGATATCATTCTGGAGGAACATTGCATCATTTCTTAATGCATGCATTACTAAATGACAATAAAAGAGGACTGCGTGTCCTCATAATCTAAAAAAATCATTGGCTTGCACCCCATCACGCAGTCTTCTTGCCACAAGATTCGCACACGCTGCCTCTGCTCCCGGAATCCTCTCGGAGACTGCAGAGTGCTCAAATATCCAAACCATCTCCAAATTGCAAATCGTAGGCTCCAACAGTTCCAGAATCACATTCAAGGCGAAAAACAAAGACATAAGAAACATATGGTTTTGTGATCTATCCAGAAGTTGTTGACTAAAGGAGCATTGTACGCAGGTGTCATCCTGACTGGAAGATGAGGTGCTTGAACAATGCCGCTGCCCTGCGTGTCTAAACCAGCGTGTCAGTCAGCAGTTTTTTGCTATAGCCTCTGGTGCAGGACTGAGCCAGTAATCTTACGTCCAGCATTCCAGCTGCCTGAATTCTTTCAATTCCTCTGATTCTGACATCTCGTGCACCTCTGAATTTAATTTAATTGTTTTACCAGTGGTAGCTACATCCCCAGCTATGCAATAACATTCCCTTCGCAGACAATGCTTCCTCCCTACCTCGTAAATCAGTGATTCCTAACGGGGACAGTTATGTGTCTTAAGGGGGCGTTAGGGGAAATAGAAGTCATTGGGGACGCTCAGGATTCTTGGGGGGGGGAGGTGCGGTAAGCAGCGCCCTAACTTGAAGCACGAGACCTGACTGACCGTTAGGTCAAAAAAAAAGGATGAGGCACTGGAACACAGGAAGAACCATCGCCCTGCAGGCAGTGAGCACTCATGGTCACAACGCATCAGAAATTCAGCAATCTCATCCGACCTTACCAACCAAACAGACATTATTGGGATGCATAAATTAGCAATCAGGGGCCCAACAGTTCACAAACAAGAGGAAATGTGCAGATGCTGGAAATCCAAGCAACACACACAAAATTCTGGAGGAACTCAGCAGGCCAGGCAGCACCTACGGAAAAGAGTGAATAGTCGCGTTTTGGGCCAAGACCCTTCAGCAGGACTGGAGAAAAAAAGACGAGGAGTCAGAGTTAGAAGTTGGGGGGAGGGAGGAAGAAACACGAGCAAATAGGTGAAACCGGGAGGGGGAGAGGAGTGGAGTAAAGATCTAGAATGTTGATTGGTGAAAGAGATACGGGGCTGAAAAAGGGGGAACCTAACAGGAAAGGACAGAAGGCCATGGGAGAAAGAAAAAGGGAAGCGATAGGCAGACACGGAGATAAGCTGAGAGAGGGAAAAGGGGATGGGGAATAGAGAAAGGGGGGCATTGCCAGAAGTTCAAGAAATTGATATTTATGCCATCAGGTTGGAGGCTACCCAGACGGAATATAAGGTGTTGCTCCTCCAACCTGAGTGTGGCCTCATCGTGACAGTAGAGAGGCCATGGATGGACATATGGGAATGGGAAGTGGAATTAAAATGGGTGGCCACTGGGAGATCCCGCTTTTTCTGGTGGGTGGTGTATAGCTGCTCGGCTGTATTCTCTTCCATAGATGATGCCTGGGCTGCTGAGTAACTCCAGCATTCGTGTGTGTTGCCCAACAGTTCCCCTTGACTTTCAGCACGGAATAAGTTCATGGAATTTAACAGCTGGTAAGTCAAGTACATCCTCTCAACTTTCTCTACAGACCTACAGAAGACAGGTCGCGCAACGATACAGCGCTGGCCGGAACTGAACAGTGAAATAGAGCCAATCAGTGAACCTGCAGACCCCAAGAATTCCCCTTGAGGTGTTCAAAGTGACTTCGTCTTCACATGTGCAGTCAAGAACAATCTTTGGGGATTATGAGACTTTACATGCTCGGCCAATCATGCTAACTGAAATAGTATAAAGGTAGCTTGCCAAACACCAGCTCTGTCCTGACCAACATTCAGATTCCAATCTGAATCCTTGTCAACGTAATTTTCACTGTTGTGATTGTCTTCATCTTCACCTTGCTGTTCCTTTACATGCCACTATCATTGTTCCAACCATGTCAATGCTGCTATCGTCAACATCCAATATGCATTCTCAGTTTGTGTTAATTTTTAATTTTAATTTAGCCCCATTAATGATGGATTTCTGTGCAATACAGTGCGATTTCTGTGAGTCTGAAGGTGGTGACACCTTGAATTCTAATCCTGCTAAGAAACAGAAACTATAGAAAGTGTGTCAGTATAATGTTACATAGCTGGAGTATGATTTTATTCCATTCCCATCAGCTCAGCGACGACCCATGTGTCTTATTTGTAACACTGTACTGTCTAATGAAGCCACGAAACCATCAAGATTGCAGGAACATTTCCATAAAAGACACCCTGAAAAGGGTACTTATGGTATTACTCAGTTCCAGAAGATGAAAGAAGCATTTGAACACTCAAATCATTTGCCAAGAAAGCTAAAAATTACCTTGATAGTGGTCTCATTGCTTCTTATAACATTTCCAAAATGTCATAGTCATAGTCATACTTTATTGATCCCTGGGGACGGTAAGCAAACCCACCCCAGACGATCTGAGAGCGCAGGAAGGTTCATAATGCAGCAAGAGATTGGAGATGTATTTTGGTCCTAGACGTTATAATTAAAGTCATAGACATAGTCATACTTTATTGATCCCGGGGGAAATTGGTTTTCATTACAGTTGCACCATAAATAATAAATAGTAATAGAACCATAAATAGTTAAATAGTAGTATGTAAATTATGCCAGTAAATTATGAAATAAGTCCAGGACCAGCCTATCGGCTCAGGGTGTCTGACCCTCCAAGGGAGGAGTTGTGAAGTTTGATGGCCACAGGCAGGAATGACTTCCTATGATGCTCTGTGCTGCATCTTGGAGGAATGAGTCTCTGGCTGAATGTACTCCTGTGCCCACCCAGTACATTATGTAGTGGATGGGAGATATTGACCAAGATGGCATGCAACTTGGACAGCATCCTCTTTTCAGACACCACCGTCAGAGAGTCCAGTTCCATCCCCACAACATCACTGGCCTTATGGATGAGTTTGTTGATTCTGTTGATGTCTGCTACCTTCAGCCTCTGCCCCAGCACACAACAGCAAACATGATAGCACTGGCCACCACAGACTCGTAGAACATCCTCAGCATCGTCCGGCAGATGTTAAAGGACCTCAGTCTCCTCAGGAAATAGAGACGGCTCTGACCCTTCTTGTAGACAGCCTCAGTGTTCTTTGACCAGTCTAGTTTATTGTCAATTCGTATCCCCAGGTATTTGTAATCCTCCACCATGTCCACACTGACCTCCTGGATGGAAAAAGGGGTCAGCGGTACCTTAGCTCTCCTCAGGTCTACCACCAGCTCCTTAGTCTTTTTCACATTAAGCTGCAGATAATTCTGCTCACACCATGTGATAAAGTTTCCTACCGTAGCCCTGTACTCAACCTCATCTCAGTTGCTGATGCATCCAACTATGGCAGAGTCATCCGAAAACTTCTGAAGATAACAAGACTCTGTGCAGTAGTTGAAGTCCGAGGTGTAAATGGTGAAGAGAAAGGGAGAAAATGATTGCAAAGTGTGGAAAATCCCATACAATTGATAATGCCCACTGTATCAGAAGTGCTGACCACTGTTCTCAAAATGGATACCAGTATTTTAAAATCAATTCCTCTGAGTAATAACTCGCCATTTATGCCAAGATAACACTTGCTTCTTCACACTAAAGTGTGTTGGCTGTCAAAAGGCTGCTGCTTAAAACGTTTCTTTGATCTTTTTGACACTGGTTGAATTTTTGCTCAAAGTTGACAAGAGCTTGGGAAACAAGATTGAAGTTATACGTGGAGATGTGGCTTACCTAGCTGATCTGTATGACAAAATGAACATTCTAAATATGAAACTACAGAGTGAGAATTTCAATTTAATCCAGGCAAAAGTGCAGTGTCCACTTTCATCAGAAAATTGGAAATATATAAGCAAAACATTGGGAGAAGAATGTTCTCACAATTTCCCTGCATGAAAGTATGGCATTCTCTTTCACAGATGGTGATTTGCAAGAGTACTGCTTATACCTGCAGTCACTGAAGAAGGATTTCCAGAATCGATTCAAGAATTTGATCGATCTGGAAATTCCAGACTGGGTAATTAACCTATTTCTTTGCAAGGTGGAAGAACAGGAAGAGAGCTTGCAAGAAGAAATAATCGAAATTCAGAATGATGAAGTAGCAAAAATGCTTTGCAAAAATGTCAGCTTTTGTGGTATGTGGCTAACTGTCATAAAAAGTTTTCTGGTCTTTGGAGAAGAGCCAAACTGTTCTTCATTGCATAGCTATCCTCCTACCTTGTTGAAAAAGGTTTCAGTGCAGTGAACCACATACCCACAAAAATCAGAAACCACTTGGACATTGTTATATGTAGGGTCCTAAAGCTTTTGCTGTGATGACTTGAACCAGATATTTCAACTCTTGCTAAAAATCATCAAGCTCAGGGATCACATTGATATCGAAGCTGCTGTACAGCACACAGGTACTGTGTAAGCTAGGTTTAAAAACAAAAATTTAAAGCAGAATCATTTTTATCATGTTAGCATATGGTAGACATGTTTACACAATGGGGGTGCTGGAAAGTATATTGTGCCTAACTGGGGTGTTGGCAAGAATGAAGATGCTGTAGTGGGGCATTGGCAAGTTTGAAAGTGCCTTAGGGGGGCGTTGGGCTAAAAAAAGTTGTGAAAGACTGCCTTAAACAAACATTTGGTCAGATGCAGGAATATGTTCCTGTCAAATTTTGTTTCTTGATGCTGTTGCCAAGTATTTCAGAACATTTTACTGCATTAAAGACAGCACATAAGTTCAGATTGTTTGATCTATTCAACCTGAATTGATTTCCCCACTCCCCCAATACAGGATCTCTGTCCTGGATGAAGATAAATTTGGTCATAATGAATTCATTGGAGAGACCAGGGTTTCTCTAAAGAAACTCAAACCTAACCAAATAAAGAACTTCAACATCTGTCTGGAGAGAGTCATACCGGTAAGGGTTTCTTTGTGATTATTCTTCAGGGTTTATTCAGGATCACAGCTGGAGTCCAAAATTAGCTTCAGGCAGCTTTGATGGTGAGCACACCTCTCCAGAATATGCTGGACATGGCACAACTAAGAACTAAGTGGGTGCAGTAACTAAACAGCAGAGTAAGAGTTCTGATAGCATAGGTAATGTGTAGCTTATTCTTTTGTTAGCTGATTCAGAGGATGCCAGGAAGGCCAAACCCCATTCAATAACTGTTTCATTTGGAGAAAGGGTGGGACGGCCCGGTATTTAGACTGTAACGAGAGGCATGTTAGGAATACATTTTATGTAGATTTGAACGGACAATTAGAACCAGTGTAGAGTGACAAACTCTGCTTATTTCATCACATCCTTCCACCCAGTCCGTCACCATGGTGCATTGCATCTGGAAGGCCAATAGTATCGTTAACAATGCCGGGCACTCTGGCCCTTCCCTCTTCACTCGTCTATTCTGTAAGAGAAGATGCAGTAGCTCGTCTGTCCGTACAACCAGACTCAAGAATAGCTTCTTCCCTGTTGCTATCAGACTCCTGAAGTAATTAAACTAAACAAACCCCTTCCTGGTGGTGCCCCCAAGTTTTCAAACCCTTAATGCTACTTCGTCCATTATTGTCACCTTCAGACTTCTTTAAAGCACTGCCTTAGTTTGCAGTGCTCTACGTAGCCCCATTGCATTGTTTATTGCAGCCTTGGCTGTGTTTATTGGTGCATTTATTATCACTCTTTACTATCGCTGGCCCTAAATACCAGAGGCGTAACAGGCAGTAACTAACTAATTTATTATCACCCTGTATACTGCTTACTTCCTAAGCTGCCCCAGAGCAAGGAATTTCATTGCACCCTGGTGTATATGACAGTGACAATAAACTAATCTGATTCTGAAACTGATCCCGTTGCTAACCTTCACATTTAATATATTGTGAATATTCCCACAGGTAAAGCGAGGTTCTACAGTTGGATCCACACGGGGAATGTCACTTTACGAGGATGAGGTAAACGTGGCTTCATTGCTTTTCTGTACTGAGCTTTGTTCACACTTATCAGTTTGGGTAGAGATGAGGGCTGTTAACCCCCTCCCACTGGCAACCTAATGCTCCTTGTTATCCTGGTACAATTTCCTATGGTACCCCAAGTACCCTTGGGGAGTTTACTTCATTGACGGCAAATCTTATAGAGGTGTTTAAAATCATGAAGGGCATAGATACAGTGATTACACACCTTTTTCCAGGGTTGAGTAATCAAAAAACAGAGGGCATAGATTTAGGGCAAGATGGGAGAGGCTTAATATCCCAAGCCATACTCTCTTCTCACTGCTGCCATCAGACAGAAGGTACAAGAGCCTCAGGACTCGCGCCACCAGGTTCAAAGACTGCTACTACCCCACAACCATCAGGCTCATGAATAAAAGGGGATAACTACACTCACTTGCCTCATCATTGCGATGTTCTCACAACCAATGATCTCACTTTCAGGATTCGTTATCTCATTACCTCACGTTCCCGTTATTTATTGCTATTTATTTATATTTGCATTTGCGCGGTTTGTTGCTTTCTGCACTCTGATTGATCTTTTATTGTTCCTGTTATGGTTGCTATTCTATAGATTTGCTGACCATGCCCGCAAGAAAATGAATCGCAGGGTTGTGTATGCTGACTTATATGTACCCAGATAATAAAAGTTACTTTAAACTTTTAAGGTTTCGATAGGTTTCAGTGGGTACATTTAATGTCAGAGAAGTGTATACAATATACATCCTGAAATTCTTTTTCTTTGCAAACATCCACAGAAACAGAGGAGTGCCGCAAAGAATGAATAACAGTTAAATGTTAGAACCCTAAAGGCCCCCCTCAGCTCCCCCTCCCACACTCAAGCAGTAGCAAAGCGATGAACCTCCTCCCTCCTCCACCAGCAAAAAAGCATCTGTACCCCCCACCGAGCACTCAAGCATGCAGCAAAGCATCAATAAAGACACAGACTCGCAGTACCCCAATCGACTACTCATTCACCCAGTAATTCGACATACCACAGGCTCGCTGTCTCCCTAATAAGGGAAAAAATGGTGTCCCCATTTCACAGCAGGAGATGAGACATAACAAACAACTCGCTGATTTAGGGTGTTAAAAGTATGTTGTGTCGCTTTTTCCGAACTCTGTGCCCAAAGAACTTGGGTCTCTGGGCACACACCCAGCAGCCAGCTCGCTGCTTTTGATTTTCCATGTACTCCCGGGACACATCAGGTGACGGCTCTGACCTCGAATCCGCCCGCCTCCACAGCCATGAAAATACAGCACCCTGAAGGCACGCTAGTCTTCTCGGCCGCACCCTTGGTATGAAAAAACCAGCCAGTCGTGAGGCCCTGAGAGCGGGTCCCATTCCTGCAAAGAAGCGAAGTCAGTGTGTAACTCCAGGTCAGAGCCTTCAAAAGAACCCTGAAAAGGAAAAAAAGGGATATTAAAAGTGGACAGGTATATGGATAGGAAAAATTTAGAGGGATCTGGGGCAAACACGAGTAAATGGGACGAGCTTGCTCAGCATGAACCAGGTAGACCAAAGAGCCTGTTTCTGTGCTGTGTGACTTTATGACTCTACCTTTCCCCTCTATGTATCTGTGGTACAATTTTCCAGCAAAGCTCCCATAGTACATTTCCTCAGTACAGAATCCATATGAGGGACACCAAGTTCATTTTCTATGATACCGTTTCTCAATGTACTTTGGAGTTCAGCTGACTCTTCCAATGCAGCATATAGTCTGATTGTGTCCTCTGTTTGGGAACACTACTCCCCAGTAAGAAAATGCAGTCTGCAAGTTGGTTTGTTCTAAATAAAAATGGAAAGCTAAACCAGGCCAGGACGTGCATTGGCCTTCATCAATGATGGGATTGAGTTTAAGAGCCGAGAGGTAATATTGCAGCTATATAGGACCCTGGTCAGACCCCACTAGGAGTACTGTGCTCAGTTCTGTTCACCTCACTACAGGAAGGATGTGGAAACTATAGAAAGGGTGCAGAGGAGATTTACAAGGATGTTGCCTGGATTGGGGAGCATGCCTTATGAGAATAGGTTGAGTGAACTTGGCCTTTTCTCCTTGGAGTGGTGGAGGATGAGAGGTGACCTGACGGAGGTGTATAAGATGATGAGAGGCATTGATCGTGTGGATAGTCAGAGGCTTTTTCCCAGGGCTGAAATGGCTAACACGTTCTCAGAAGTAGGTACAGAAGAAATGTCAGGGGTAAGTTTTTTATGCAGAGAATGGTGAGTACATGGAATAGGCTGCTGGCAACTGTGGTGGAGGCGGATATGACAGGGTCTTTCAAGAGACTCCTGGATAGGTAGATGGAGCTTAGACAAATAGAGGGCTATGGGTAACCCTTGATAATTTCTAAAGTAAGGACATGTTCGGCACAGCATTGTGGGCCGAAGGGCCTGTATTGTGCTGTAGGTTTTCTATGTTTCTATATGCGGTGAATAGCAGGCGCCTGTTGAATGCTATGGAACATGAGACCTCAGGGTACAAGTACATAGTTCCCAGAATGTGCAACACGGGTAGACACAGTGTTGAGAAATATGTGTGGTATGCTTCCCTATTGTGATATTGGTCAAGGCTTTGGGTATATGTATAGGGATGTCATGTTATAATTGTGCAATATCAAATGTGGTACATTGTGTGCAGTTCTGGTCACCATGCTATAGGGAGGATGTGATTAATCTCAACAGAGTGCTGAAGAAGTTCACGGGAATGTTGCCTGAATTGGCGGGGTGGGGGTTGAGTTAAAAAGAGAGAACGGATAGTTTGAGGCTATTTTCCCTGGAGCACAGGATGATGGGTAACGTTATAGAGGTTTATAAAATTATGAAGGAGTTAAACAGGGCTATTTCAGTCTATTTCTAAGGGTAAAGAAGTCTTAACCAGGAGGGCATAGGTTTAAGAGAGAGAAACAAGTTAAAGGGATTCTGAGGGGCAAGCTTTTCTCAGGGAGTTGTGTTTTTATAGAACAGTCTGACAGAGGAAATGATAGACGTGTACAATTATAATTTTTATAAGGCATTTGGACAATTGCATGGATAGGAAAGGTTTAGAGGGGTTAGGGCCAAGTGCAGCAATTGATATGAGTGTAGATAGACGTCTAGGTTGGCACAGACAACTGAGGCAAAGAGCCTTTTCCTATGCTTTATAACTCATCGATCTCTATGAATCTAAAATATTCAGTTTTTAAAATATTTATAGTTGGTATGAGAGCACTTGTTATAAATAAATAATTGGACTAGTTTGACAGATTCTAAGAGCAACTCACACTAACAGATTGTCTGCCCTCTTCCAGCAAGCTGAGCACTGTGCTGATATTGAAGAGCGGGGCCGAATCCTCATCTCCCTCCTGTACAGCAGTCAGCAGGGAGGCCTGATCGTGGGAATTATACGCTGCGTTCACTTGGCTGCCATGGATGCCAATGGTTACTCTGACCCCTTTGTCAAAATGTGCGTAAACCTGTAGTTGATGCTGTTTGCTGCATTCATCTTCATGTCGCAGGGAATAGTCTCTTTCTAAATGCCTGATTACTTCCCTGTTCTCCTGACAAACAGCAATCACAGCTCCCTGTCTGGCCTGCAGTCGTTTCAAAGCTTTCTGCTGCTTTCTGTCACTCATGCATTGTCACAATCACCTCTGTTGGATGGTATAAACTCTGTAAGGAAAAAATCCATTCCCTGATTCATTTTGGTCTTTATGATTTACTTCCTCAATGTCTTTGTTTTCTTTTCCCACTCCGCAACTCCCTGTCCCTCTCCCTGTTCCTCCCGCTCCTTCTCTCCTCCCCTCTCTCTCTCTCCTCTCCCTTTCCCATCTCTCCCTCTCCCCCTCCCCCTCTCCCCCACCCCCTCTCTGTCTCTCCCCTCTCTCTCTCCCCTCTCTCTCTCCCTCTCCCCTCTCCAATCTCTCCCTCTCCCCCTCACTCTCTCCCCCACCCCCCCTCTCCCTCTCCTCTCCCTTTCCCATCTCCCTCCACTTTCCCATCTCTCCCTCTCTCTCCCCACTCTCCCTCTCTCTCTCCCCCTCTCTCTCTCCCCACTCTCTCTCTCCCCACTCTCCCCTCTCTCTCTCCCCACTCTCCCCTCTCTCTCCCCCCTCTCTCCCCACTCTCTCCCCACTCTCCCCTCTCTCTCTCCCCACTCCCCCCCCTCTCTCTCTCCCCACTCTCCCCTCTCTCTCTCTCCCCACTCTCTCTCCCCACTCTCCCCCCTCTCTCCCCCCTCTCTCTCCCCACTCTCCCTCTCTCCCCACTCTCTCCTCTCTCTCTCCCCACTCTCCCCCTCTCCCCTCTCCAATCTCTCCCCTCTCCAATCTCTCCCTCTCCCCCTCTCTCTCTCCCCCACCCCTCTCTCTCTCCCTCTCTCTCCCTCTCCTCTCCCTTTCCCATCTCCCTCCACTTTCCCATCTCTCCCTCTCTCTCCCCACTCTCCCTCTCTCTCTCCCCACTCTCCCCCCTCTCTCTCTCCCCACTCTCCCCTCTCTCTCCCCCTCTCTCCCCACTCTCCCCTCTCTCTCTCCCCACTCCCCCCTCTCTCTCTCCCCACTCTCCCCTCTCTCTCTCTCCCCACTCTCTCTCCCCACTCCCCCCTCTCTCTCCCCACTCTCCCCTCTCTCTCTCCCCACTCTCCCTCTCTCCCCACTCTCTCCTCTCTCTCTCCCCACTCTCCCCCTCTCCCCTCTCCAATCTCTCCCCTCTCCAATCTCTCCCCTCTCCAATCTCTCCCTCTCCCCCTCTCTCTCTCCCCCACCCCTCTCTCTCTCTCCCTCTCTCTCCCTCTCCTCTCCCTTTCCCATCTCCCTCCACTTTCCCATCTCTCCCTCTCTCTCCCCACTCTCCCTCTCTCTCTCCTCCTCTCTCTCTCCCCACTCTCTCCCCTCTCTCTCTCTCCCCACTCTCCCCTCTCTCTCTCCCCACTCTCTCTCCCCACTCTCCCCTCTCTCTCTCCCCACTCTCCCCTCTCTCTCCCCCCTCTCTCCCCACTCTCCCCTCTCTCTCTCCCCACTCTCCCCTCTCTCTCCCCCCTCTCTCCCCACTCTCCCCTCTCTCTCTCCCCACTCCCCCTCTCTCTCTCCCCACTCTCCCCTCTCTCTCTCTCCCCACTCTCCCCTCTCTCTCTCTCCCCACTCTCTCTCCCCACTCTCCCCCCTCTCTCTCCCCACTCTCCCCTCTCTCTCTCCCCACTCTCCCTCTCTCCCCACTCTCTCCTCTCTCTCTCCCCACTCCCCCCCTCTCCCCTCCCCACTCTCCCCTCTCCAATCTCTCCCTCTCCCCCTCTCTCTCTCCCCCACCCCTCTCTCTCTCTCCCTCTCTCTCCCTCTCCTCTCCCTTTCCCATCTCCCTCCACTTTCCCATCTCTCCCTCTCTCTCCCCACTCTCCCTCTCTCTCTCCTCCTCTCTCTCTCCCCACTCTCCCTCCCCCTCTCTCTCCCCACTCTCTCTCTCCCCACTCTCCCCTCTCTCTCCCCCCCTCTCTCCCCACTCTCCCCTCTCTCTCTCCCCACTCTCCCCTCTCTCTCTCCTCCTCTCTCTCTCCCCACTCTCCCCCCTCTCTCTCTCTCCCCACTCTCCCCCCTCTCTCTCCTCCTCTCTCTCTCCCCACTCTCCCCCCTCTCTCTCTCTCCCCCCTCTCCCCCCTCTCTCTCCTCCTCTCTCTCTCCCCACTCTCCCCCCTCTCTCTCTCTCCCCACTCTCCCCTCTCTCTCTCCCCACTCTCTCTCTCCCCACTCTCCCTCTCTCTCTCTCCCCACTCTCCCCTCTCTCTCTCCTCCTCTCTCTCTCCCCACTCTCCCCCCTCTCTCTCTCCCCACTCTCCCCCCTCTCTCTCCTCCTCTTTCTCTCCCCACTCTCCCCCCTCTCTCTGTCTCCCCACTCTCCCCTCTCTCTCTCCCCACTCTCCCCTCTCTCTCTCCCCACTCTCTCTCTCCCCACTCTCCCTCTCTCTCTCTCCCCACTCTCCGCTCTCTCTCTCCTCCTCTCTCTCTCCCCACTCTCCCCCCTCTCTCTCTCTCCTCTCCTCTCTCCTCCCCACTCTCCCCCCTCTCTCTCTCCCCACTCTCTCTCCCCTCTCTCTCCCCCTCTCTCCCCACTCTCTCTCTCTCTCCCCACTCTCCCTCTCTCTCTCCCCACTCTCCCTCTCTCTCTCCCCATTCTCTGCTCTCTCTCTCCCCACTCTCCCCTCTCCCCCCTCTCTCTCTCCCCACTCTCCTCTCTCTCCCCACTCTTCCTCTCTCTCTCTCCCCTCTCTCTCTCCCCACTCTCCCCTCTCTCTCCCCCCTCTCCCCACTCTCTCTCCCCACTCTCTCCTCTCTCTCTCCCCACTCTCCCCTCTCTCTCCCCCCTCTCTCCCCACTCTTCCTCTCTCTCTCTCTCCCCTCTCTCTCCCACCCTCCTCTCTCTCTCTCCCCTCTCTCTGTCTCCCTCTTTCTCTCTCTCCCCCCCACCCGCTCCTCTCCCCTCTCTCCCACCCTCCCCTCTCTCTCTCCCCCTCTCCTCTCTCCCTCTCCCCACTCTACCCCTCCCTCTCCCCCTCTCCCCTGCTCTCCCTCCCCACCAGTTTTGCTCTCTGTCAGAGAGATGCTTCCCAACTCTTTTCACGTTAGTCTCTATCTTTCCCCTGGGTGTTTCTCCAAGAGGAGTCATGGTAAACATACCATTCTGCAATGATTTCTCCATGATTTCTTTAATGACTACTGGTTAAGAGTCACCACACCATGAGAAAACAGCATTAGACTGTGGTGAATATGTTTCACTTATTGCTCCTTGAAGTGACAGGGGCTGAGATGTTTCCATTACTTGCATCTAGGACTATTGCTGTTAACTCAGAGATGTGGCTGAAGGTCTCCCGAGCTGGTTGGAATGGTGCACCAGTGTGAAGTCTGAATTGGATGTTGCTGTAAGAATTACAATGCCCTTTGTACCTTGTCATCCTTAGGAACAGAGAGTTTGAATTGAATTGACTTTATTTCTTACATCCTTCACATACATGAGGAGTAAAAATCTTTACATTACCTCTCCATCTAAATGTGCAATGTGCAATCATAGTAATTTATAATAAATAGAACAGTCAATGTAACATAGAGTACATTCAAGTCAGCGTGAGTTCATCAGTCTGATGGCCTGGTGGAAGAAGCCGTCCCGGAGCCTGTTGGTCCTGGCTTTTATGCTGCGGTACCGTTTCCCGGATGGTAGTATCTCTAATAGATTGTGGTTGGGGGTGACTGGGATCCCAATAACCCTACGGGCCCTTTTTACACACCTGTCCTTGTAAATGTCCTGAATCATGGAAATTTCAAGTCAAGGATTTAACCTTTCGTATCGTCCTTTGTTGCTGAAAGATGAAAAATTAACAGGATTCCCTCTCCTCAACCCACCTCCACTGCAGAGTGCCCGGTATTGACAGATTCTCACCCATATCTCAATCTGAAAAAAGTTGCCACCCCATCCAAAGGTTCATTCGATCTGAGCTCCGTAATCTGTCCACAGTCTGTAACCTGGGATGAAAGGTGACTGTAACCTCAGTGTCCTCGAGTCAAGGTTCCCATTTCCAAGGGAAACGAACACCTTTCTCCACACGCAGGGACAGTGGGCATTGGAATGGCCTAAGGTGACATGTTCGGGCAGCCTAGTGGTGCTGTTGGTAGAGCATCTACCCTTCAGCTCCAGCGATCCAGGTTCTTTCCGGAACTCAGTCCTGTCTGTGTTTGTGCCCGCATGGGTTTTCTCTGGCTGCTCACAGGGACATGTGGTTGGTAGCTTCGTTGCCCTCCAGTATGCCAACGTGCAGGTGAAGGGTAGAATCAGGGGAAGATTGATAAGACAATGGAGAATCAGAAAAGGGGATGATGTAAGATTCGTCTATGTAGACTCAGTGGGTCAAAGGTCCTCTTCTCTCTCTGTGACCCCTCCGTGGAAGGAATAAGCAGCTAAGGTGCACACCAACACAAGTCAGCACCTTTAGGAGGTGAAAGAATGAAAAATAAATCCACTCATAGGCATTGAAATCCCAACACAATGAATAAAAGAGACAGTGGTTAACGCTTGAAATTTCTCATGGGGGCCGGGATCAGGACGATGGGAGATAGAAGGAAAATCCAGCACCAAAGCTTTCCCACGTCCCCAAACAGCAGTTGTAGAGTGGCATTGCAGGAGGCACGTAGCTGATGGACTTTAAGTGGCACCGGGAGACTCCGGAAGCAAAGAAATTAATGAACTAATAATCTCTAATAAAATCTGTTTTGTACTGTATAGTCTTTAGAAAAAGGTTTATAAACCAGCTCTTCACGTGAACTGTGAGGAAATGTTGGGCTCTCTATTGTAATAAGCAAAAATTCTCGTGAAACAATAACTCTATTTTGCCCAGCAAGGGGTAAATTAAAATGTAGTCCGAAGTGGGTGGATGAAGAGAGCATCACTTCATCCACCATCTCGATCTAATTGAATGGCAAAAGCAATGCTGAATGCCCCCTTCTGTTCCAGTGCCAAGTGTGTTTGCTCTTCAGGGCGATTATTTAGAAGCTTGACAACAATCTCTTTTGGCTTCTTTCAGCTGTCTCAAGCCTGACATGGGTAAAAAGGCCAAACAGAAAACACAGATCAAGAAAAAGACACTGAACCCTGAATTTAATGAGGTGAGATTCACAGATCTTATGTAAACGTTCCGAGGAAATGAGATCTTTTAGTAATTCATTAAGAAAAAAAATGTAAAGCTAATGGACACAATGACATATAATTTATAAACAACTTGCAGCACCTGGCATGGTCTTCCTAGAGTGCTGCCAATAGGGTCAAATGAATGCTCAATACGTAATATCTCTTGTCAATAGTAATGGTATAAAGGTGCCAAGTATTCATCTCCTAAGCAACACAAAAATGCTGGAGGAACTCAGCAGGACAGGCAGCATCTATGGAAATGAATGTTTCTGTCCGAGATCCTTCTCCAGGACCATCTCCCGATAGTGGTACTGGTTGATTGTTGTCACGTATACCAAGATACAGTGAAAAGCTTGTTTTACGTGCTGTTTATACAGACCAAATCATTACAGTGCATTGAGTAAAATCAAGCAAAACAATAACAGTGCAACGTAAAGTGTAAAAGCCGCTTAGGTAAACAATAAAGTGCAAGATCATAATGAGGTAGTTTGTGAGGCCGAGAGTCCATTTCATCACACTGGGGTCTGATAAGTGGTATAGAAGCAGTCCTTTACCCAGGTGGTACATGCTTTCACGCGTTTATACCTTCTGCCCAATGGGAGGGGGGGAGAAGAGAGAACATCCAGGATTTGATTACGCTGGCCACTTTACTGAGGCAGCGAGAAGTATAAACAGGGTCCTTAGTGGGGAGACTGGGTCCTGTGATGTGCTGAGCTGTGTCCACAACTCTCTAGAACTCTCTTACGGTCATGTGCAGAGTCGTTGCCGTACTAATCCAGGCAATGCTTTCTGTGATGCATTAATGAAAATTGGTAAGAGTCGACGGGGAATCTCTTTAGCTTTCTGAGGAAGTAGAGGCGTAGTGAATTTTCTTGGCTGTGACATCATTGTGGTTGAACAGGCTATTGGTGATGCTCTCACCTAGGAACTTGAAGTTGTCAACCTTCCAAATCTAAACACCATTGATATAGACAGGAACTTGCACACCGTCCCCATTTCTGAAGTCAATCACCAGCTCTTTTTGGTTCTGATAACATGCAGAAAAAAGGTTATTGTCATAACATCATGACACTAATCTCTCTGTCTTCTTCTGTACTCCAATTCATAATTATTTCAAAGCTGAGTTCATCTGCCACAATATAGCACCAATGCTATGTTAACCCTTATTATTGTTAAATGTCATTGTTGGTTTAACAGAGCTATGTGGTTGTGGGAAATCAGTTCTCCTATTTCTCACCTAGCTCTGTGGTGATGCAGAAGTGTATTGCCCACTCAGCATTACCCCAGCCAGGGCAGGAGACCCATTACTGACCTGGAGATGGGACTTGTAAAGCAGAGGCCAGAACACAGGTACCGTGCTGCATCAGCACCAGTTGACTCCTTGTGCTGATTCTGGCTTCAAGCTGGCATGGAGAGGGACAGGTGGATTGCGACCCACTCCAGTTGGAGACCTGACATGTGTAGTGATGGGAACAAGGGCTGAACGATTGCCATAGCCTTGCGAGAGGAAACTCAAGGCAGGTTTATGGTGAGATACAATGCCTCAGGATTCCTCAGCAGGCTGAAAGGAACTGGAGTCCCCTTCCAGAATCACAATAAAGCCTTAGTGGAAGGGATTTACAGTAACTTTGGCCTCTGCCTGGATCCCAGGGTTTACTGGCAGAATGGGACTCTGGGTGATTTGTGCATTTTGCTGTAAGGATTGAAGCACATAAATCCTTTGCTTTATTCAGACTTCAACTCTTTTCAATTTTCACTCTTTATTGACTTTCCCTATTATTCAGAAGTACAGATTCATTGTGGTTATCAGCGTGATTCCTGTTTTTGTAGGAATTCTTCTACGACATCAAGCACAGTGACTTGGCCAAGAAAACCTTGGAGTTTTCTGTGTGGGATTACGATATTGGCAAAGCCAATGATTATATTGGTAAGTAATGACTTGGACTGATTTCACTCAAGGGAGCATAGCTCAGCTTCTAGACTTTAGCTTTCAAATGTTTTTAGTTTATAGATTACTTCCTGTGGAATCAAAATCCATATATTTGAGGTTCTCACAATTATTACAGTTCTCTCCGGACACTGAAATCTGATGCAATATGTGCAGTTCCACATCCAATTCCACTTTTTGTGACAGGTGCAATGATCCAGTCCATGCCTTCCAATATATCCATTCACAATTTCATCTCATTCTATTATCGTTAGATACTGCCCACTAGGCTTGAGCAAGTAACGTGTGAACTGGCCTTAAGAATCTTGATTTCCTCAGGTATGTTAAACCGGGAGACAGAAGAAATTGTGTTCTTTGGGCTTTAATGATCTGGTAGTTTTAATCTGGCTCCTTTAGCCTGACTTAGCAGTTTCACTTTCTGTCACCCTGTGAGAATTACTACAGAAAATAACTTCCTAAGAGTGCCCTGCTTATCTCCCCCTTTGCTGTAAGTGCCTGGATTGTTTCTTTCTTTTTTCTTTAATCAAAGTAGTGCCCAATTACTGTTTAAGAGTTCTTATTAATTTTTTTCTTAGGGGACCGTTGCTGGTTGCTTCAGACATTGTACTTGACTCTAGATGAATCATAAAGTGTTCCTCTCATTAGTCTCCAGGTGGTATCAAGTACTTAGTCAACTGTGCCATGAAATGGAGTTATTGTCATACAGAACTAACCCAGCTTCAGCCCATCTGTCTTCCTCCACTACTGAGCACGAAACCCAATTTATCCTCCCCACATTCCCATCAATTGCACACAAAATACAGAAGGAACTCAGCAGGTCAGGCAGCATCAATGAAGAGGAATAAGCAATGTTGTTCGCTCCCTGGATTTCCAGCATCTGCAGAATCCCTTGTGCTCCCATCAGTTTCCACCCACCCCCAACGATTTTACCACTCGAACTCAAAAGTAAAGATCTATTTGCAATGACCAATTTACAAGGTCATAACATACTGTACAGAAACAGAATTGGGCCATTTGGCCCATCAAGCCTGGTTTGTCTTTCAGTCATGGTTGACAATGCTCCTGCCTTAACCCCTTACTAATCAGAACCTATCAATCTATGTCTTAGATACACCCAGTGACTTGGGCTACACAGCCCTCTGAGCCAATGAAATTCCTCCTCATCTCAGCATCAAAAGGACATCAGAGGACGCACCACAAATTAACAGTGCACTGATGATGTCTCTTCATATGGTGACGAAACGTTTGCAAATGGATTGCCAAGATTGCAGAACAACTCAACCCAGCCATTAATACCCGAGTTACACATTTTCCGAATTATTTCCAAGGATGCCCCTTTATTTGGAGGCTTCTTATCGACTAACATGCATGTCTTTGGGATGTGGGAAAGAACTGAAGAACCAGGGAAAACCATGTGCTTACAAGAAGTTCGGGCAAATCCCACAAAGACAGCATTGGAGGTCAGGTCTGAACTTGGGTCACTGGAGCCATGAAGCAGTGGCTCTACTAGCTGTATCACTGTCCTGTTGCTTAGTCACGTGATTCTTTGTCACACTAAGGAAATTCAAAAGCAAGTCACTTGAAAGTTTCCTTGTTTGCAGTACAGCTTTTGCTTTACCAAATACAGCTCACAGTCTCAGTCTAAGTAAAATGGAGGCAGTTTAAATGGAGTAATGTTTAATGAACTGTGTTTTCTGCAAATCAGAAGAAATAAAATATCTCTAGTTCGTTGGTGTTAGCGTGTTTGTCCAGCTGAACAGTTTCATAAGGATGGGCTGTGGTTGCTCACATCTCTAAATCAGCAGTCCCATTTGAGAACCATGTTCAAAAGTCAAGGCTAAAATTGCAATGTGTTGAGGATGTCCCACACTGCCAAAAGTGCTGTGTCTCAGAGATGCTATCTGTTCAGCTAGAAGAATGAAAAAGATTCCAAGAGGCTAACTGTAAAAAGGAGAAGTATTTATCTCTGGGTCCAACCAATAACTTTCCTTTGACCAATATCACTGAACCAGTACAGCTGAATTCGGAGGGCCCCGTCTCAATGTTATAATGTCTCAGGTATATTCTGCAGGTCATCTGTCCTTACCTTATCTTCTGCCTCATTTCCTGTTTCTACTTTCTGGCCTTATAATTGCGTTTATTCCATCTCTGCATGGAATACAGTTGAAGTTTAACATGCTAAATCCATGCAGCTTAACAGTCCAAAGCACTGTTGCTCTTTGCGCAGGCAAGACCTATCTTCTGGATCTTTTTTTTTTTGAATAGTGAGTTGGAGTTGTCTGAAAGACCTGCCTCCAAACATCAGACAAGGTGCTGGAGGTACTCAACAGGCCAGGCAGTTTCTCTGAAGGAAAATAGACAGTCAACGTTTTGATTGATACCCTTTAATGCAGTTTGACCCAAAATGTCAGCTGTCCATTTCCCTTCAGGGTACTGCCTGACCCATTAGGTTCCTACAGCACTTACTTGCTACTCCAGATTACAGTATCTGCAGTCTCTGGTGTCTCTCTACGTCTCTGTGTTCTTTAATAGACTCCAGCCACTATTAACCATATAGTTAAGTCTTATTGAACTGCAGAACTGAGAACTCCCATGACTAATGGGGTTAGTTTGTTCATTACTGCCTGTTATGCCGCTGATGATTAGGGCAGCAATGAAGATACTCCATCTCTCTCTGTCCTTGGCCATCTTCTCTATTGTGCACTCGTGTGGTGCAGAGTCCCGGTTTCTGTCTCTACAGTATTTGCCAAGTTGTCTCTGGTCTCCCACGTTTCCTCCGCCTTCGGGAGTCCGATGGAATGCTGTCTTGATGATGGAGTTGACCTCTCCTCTCGTCTCCTGCTCAATTAATCTCCAACATTTCCTCGTGGTGATTGCAGCCATGTCCTCTTGATGATATTGAAGGAGAAGAAGGTAGTTTCGAAATTTTTTTTGGCCATAAAATGCAGAGGATCTTCTGGAGGCTCTTGGTGTAGAACGATGGCAGCTTGTCAAGGTCGCTGTCTGTCATGTGCC
The DNA here is from genome assembly GCF_963921235.1 of Mobula hypostoma. NCBI lineage: Eukaryota > Metazoa > Chordata > Chondrichthyes > Myliobatiformes > Myliobatidae > Mobula > Mobula hypostoma. The sequence continues at coordinate 33,431,173 of NC_086123.1, read as the reverse complement.
AACGTTCTGACCCGTACAAGAGTGTGGACAGAACACAGCTCGGGTACAGCTTCACCTTCGTGTGGTCACTGTACTTGGTTGTTCCCCATATGTTGCTTATTTATCTGAAGACATTTCTAGCTGAGGTGAGCGGTATTAATCATCATTAGGTGTGAAAGGCAATGCTACTCAGCATAATGATCAAGTCATTAGACTGGTATCTGGAGAGAAAGTTAAATTGAACCACAACAGCTGCATAATTTAAATTCAAGTAATTCGACAAATGTGGAATGTTAACAAAAGCTAGTCCCCAGAATGGTAAACAAGCAATTCTGCAGATGCTGGAAATCCAGAGTAACACACACAATGTGCTGGAGGAACTCAGCAGGTCAGGCAGCGTCTATGGAAAGGAATGAAGTGTCGACGTTTCTGGCCAAGTCCTTTCATTGAAGTTACCGTGTAATTGTAACCCCAAAACTACTAGTTTGCTGTATTAAAAAAACAGCTTCTCTTGGAGAAGGCAATCTGTCATTCTTATCTAACTATGCATGACATTGTGCCAATCAGCTGAAAGAGTGCTGGAAGTTTAGATTTAAGAAGGGCAATAAATAGTATTTATATTTCAGGAAGAAATTTAAATAAAAATCATCTTGCATTGGTAGGCTTGTATGTCAGATCTCATTCAGTGAATGGTGGGCCCCTAATTAGAATTCTATAACTTACCTCTCTCTAAACCAGTAACAGTGGTCTAAGGCCATAAAAGTAGCATCAGGTATTTTTGCTCAGCTGCAACTGATTTCATCATATCAGGTATCAGAATATCAGCATTGGGTATCTTGTAGATTTCTTTATTTGACACGCTAGAAGAGCCATGCCGGGCACCTTATGCAATGCTGTTGATGTTCTAAAATTATGTTGAGGAACAAAATTAATCACCATTAGATATTTAGTCAAGGTCCTTAAGAGGAACTTCATCACTGACGTGCCTGAAATGGAACAAACTTCTCCCTTCTCAAGTCCAGTGAGAGGAGGAGGAAGGCCCAGATTCTTATTCCTTGTAACTGTGTCCAGCACTCCTCAGAGGAGCCAGAGTGAAAGATTTCTGATTGAACTCATCCCCTGAGTACCACATCCATCTCTCACAGAAACCCCCTTTCCAACAATGTCTTCAGTTTCTTGGCAGTGCACACAAGAATGGAGTGAGTTTGGAAGAGAAATTTGCATCATATAAACCCGCAGTTGGTTCCAAATGAATGTGATCACAACAATAACTCCTAGAGTTTGAAAGGGGGAAAGCAATTTGTTTAGGAATGGCAAAGCTGGGAGTCTGAGAACTTCCGTGATCTTTCTGAACCACTGAGTTTAGAGGGGCCCTGTGTGCCCGGCAGGGCATTCATCTCCTCCCTCTCCTTATCCCATGTTCCTACCTCATTTCCATATCCACATTATGACCTCGTCATTGTGTCTGTCACAAGTTTTGGAATTCAGCGGGAAAAAAACAAGATAAAAACAATATGAAAGGAACCTACAAAAAAGACAAAACCTGAAAAGCCAGAAATCCAGTTGAGCATCAGATTCTGCTAACTGAAACATCCTATTTACAAGCTTGGATGAGTTTGTTTTTATTACCAGCAGATCTTATCGAGCAGGAGAAAAAAAGACTTAAGTATAGAAGTTAAAAGTACAGACTTGCAAATTGTTCTCATTCTGATATGACTATGATGTTTAACTGTGTGAGCATTTTATAAATGTTACTGTAAGGAGCAGAATCATTTTGTGGTTTGAAGTTTTATTTAAAATAGGATGTTCAGACCTCAGAGGTACAAGGGTTTGAAGGATTAGGGTAGAGAAGGTAAAAAAAGGTCAATCATTCCACTACTAGAGACAGGGAAACATGAGAATACCAAAGACTCCAGCAAGAAATTCAAGCCCTGTCTCTTTGCGTTCACCAACCACAACAGCACCTCCATTAATCCCCATGCCCATTCTCACTTCTGCCCACCCGAACCTCACTCCCACCTCCCTCATTTCCACCATTCCCCATGCCCACTTAGTCTTAACTCCCTACCCTACCGTCCCTACCAACACCCACCTCAGCCCACCATCTCCATCTTCCACCAGTCCCTACTCCCATTACCACCTCCACCCAGTCCAGTCTCACTCCCACCACCCCAGCATCAGCACGACTCTATCCACCTTCGTCCATCCCACCATCCCAACCTCATCTCTGTCACTCCTAATATCCACCCCCACCATCACCACCTCCATACACCATCTGCATTAAACACCCATCCCCATCAAGCCCAGCCCCAGCATATTATTGCCACTCAGACAGGTGGAAAATCAGAAACACAGCTATCAGTATTTTCTGCTGGAACTATTTATTTCAAAGTTCCCTCTCTTAATTTCAAATGCTACTCATTTACAATTGGCATTCATGTACTGGGCTATTCATTTTCATTCTGATACCTTCAGGTTGTGTGTCTCACCACATGTCTAAAGCAGAAAGGGGACAAAACTCCTTCAAATCAAGACTGATCTGCTGGTTGCTTTTGGTATTTTCTCTATATATAAAGAAAATGCCAAAAAGCAGCCAACAGGTCAGAGGTCAGTATATGTATATTTTTTTCCCAGTTATTGTTTGACAGTTAACATTTTCTATAGTTTTATGAAGGGGTGTGACAGCCAGTTGATTGGTTCTATTGTCAACTTAGTTTTAGACTAGTTTCCATGAGATCCAGGACCAAACCTGTCCTAAGGAAGTCATTCATTGCAACAACAATTTACATTTATATAACATCTTTGAAAAGTAAAACATCGTACTGAGCGAAAATATGGATTCTTATTTGATAAAGGGTCTCACTTCAGAGCTTTCCTCTCTGAGTTATGTACGCAGACAGAAACATAGCCTGACTCTTACAGTTAACTCAGAATAAATGTGAAGGGATTCGCTGTAGATCTTGGAACTGGTATTGGATAGAAATGTTCATCTTGTTCAAGAATAGTGGTAGTCCAACTGCTGTGATTGGAGAGCAACTTTTATTTTATTCCTTGTTTGATTCTGTCTCTGATGGTATTTGCGTATAACACCTTGTTCCTCCCCTCTGTATTAGGCAGTATTATTCTGGGCATTAACGCTAAAGGAGACTGCTTGAAGCATTGGTACGAGTGCCTGAAGAACAAGGATAAGAAGACTGAACGCTGGCATACCCTATACAATGCAAATCCCATTCCCAGTGACTGACTACACACCCGCCACGGCCAGTGATTTACTCTCCCAACATTTCTCATTTCCCTTCTCCTTCCTCTTCTCTGTTCCTCTCATTCTGCTCAAAATACTTTGATGAAGGGTCACCATCTTCCTGTTTAACCAACATTTTGTTTACACGCTAGATATATGCTGCCGTCATCCCTTTGGAACACCATCACACCAGATACGTTAACCTATCGCCCTGAGAAAAATGATGCATTTTCTTTTTTGCCACCTCATAAAAATGGTTGCCGAATTATATACTGGAAATATTCTGTCTCATTAAGTTACTACATGGATTTGTGTCCCTATTGAGATCTTTCCTTAACAAATTCTCTCTGGTAAAAACCTGTTCAACTACATATCGACCTGAAGGAACTATCAGTTTCCACAATTCTTGCCCACGGCTACATGTTGCCAACAGATACACATACTATGACAGGAGATCCAACTGCAGCCTGGGTGAAGCAGTCCTAAGTTCCACCTTCTTGTGCTGAACTACACTAACCAGAACACATCTTCCCATTGAAAACAAATCTTGGGAAATAATCTGTCGGGTTTCTGAACTTTTTTTCTAAATTGCGCATGAAGTGAAAAGTGCTTCTCACAACTTTAGAGCTCAGGGGAAAATTGTTGGCCTGAAGGGTGACTAATCCTCATGATGAGATGGCTTCTGTTCAGAGTTTTTAAGGAAGGAAGTGGGAAGTGATATTACAAGTACCCTCAACATAATCTGCCAAAGCTCTCAGTTTGGGAACTGATTCATTAAACTGAAAAATTATGTATGACTCTTTATCAAAGATGAGAGAAAAGATTCAGGGAATTAAATACCAGCAGCCTATATTCTAGAATCTGTAGCTAATGACTGAGTCATGAATATCTTGCAGATTTTCAGTTGATCAACCTAAGTGTGAATAATGCCTTTGATTGAAGATTTATTGAATAGATATCAAGATAGTGACCAGGGGAATGTCTCTAGATGTTCTTTCTATTGTCTTGTAGGTCATCTTGGTGGTCATCTATGGTCATTAGATGAAGCCCCTTGTTGAGATTATTTGCTAGAGTTGAAACTCTGGAAACGGAAGGCAATTTATTGAGCAAGCTAAGGAATTTTCCAACAGCAGGATAGTCAACAGGGAGTCAAATTGGCAGCACCTGACACTATGTTCCTCTTGGATCTGGGCTGAGTTGAGAACCATTTACTGTATTTATAAACTACTTAAATGATTTAAAAAGCCTTTTATTTAAATTTACTGATATCAGAAGATTTTAAGTAGTATAGATGGAAGCATTAGATTTCAAAGCGATTTTAATGAATTAAGCAAAGGACAAAACTGTGTCAAATGGCAGCATTGAGGAACACTAGAGCACCCATTTTGGAGATTAAAAGGATAAAGCACTTCCAAAATATTGAAAAACTGGAAGCAATGGATATCCGTAGAAACCTGGGGTAGCACTAAGGGAGAGATCAATGAAACAGATAATGAAAATATCATGGAAAAGTTAAAAAGCCAATGGAAGGTTGGCTTTTACGTTTGGAGGTTTGGTGGCGAGTGAAGATATCTTTTTATCTCCTAAGCTGCAGCTGAACAAAACCTCAGCTGGATAGTTCTAGGATCCGTCTTTTAGGAAGGGTATATAGGCTTGATGTAGGTACTCCATTTCTTATCTGAGCTTCAATAAACAACTAAACAAGCCGGGGTCATAATCCATTGAATTCAGCAGTAGTGGAAGGAATGTGGTTAGTAAAGACTTAGAACTCTGTTCTGCAACCGAGAATTGGTAGTTGATCAGAATCAAGTTTAATATCACCGGCACATGTAGTGAAATTTATTATCTTTGCGGCAGCAGTACATTGCAATACATAATAATAGAGCAAAAAGAGGAATTAGAGTATATATATATATATAAAATAGTTAAATAAGCAATGCAAAAATAAGAATGAAAAAATAGTGAGATAGTGTTCATGGGTTCAATGTACGTTCAGAAATCGGATGTCAAAGGGGAAAAAATCTGTCCCCAAGTCGTTGAATGTGTGCCTTCGGGCTCCTGTACCTCATCCCTGATGGTAACAATGAGAAGAGGGCATGTCCTGGGTGATGGGGGTCGTTAATGATGTATACCACCATCATTGGTTAATCTTGGATTTAGAGAATGATAAGTTAGTTGAGTGTAAATACTCTGGCGGGTACCTGTCAGTTGGTCACAAATAAACCGTGATTACATTGAATAGTGGAACAGGTTCTGGGATAACATATTACACTCCTGTTCTGATATGTTTGGTCTAAAAGCTATATAGGTCTGAATTGGAGTCTAAGGAAGGCCCCATCAGCTGAGAAGGGAAAGGCAATCAAGTCAGGAGCAACGCTGTTGAGAAGGTGGTGGGGTGATTTCAGAGAAACATTGTTTCCCCCTCCCTTCTCCAGCCTTGTTAAGCAGTTCTCCGTCAGTCACCTGGTGAATAAGGAGGCATCTCTGGCTTTTGGAAATACCTCGAACTCTCAGGAGTTGGAGCATTGATCTCACCTTGTGTAAAAAAAAAATCACCAGTTTCCTGAAATTAATATTTTCACTGAGGCTTAGACCTCCTTTAATTAAACCCCAGGCTAGGTTAACAGACCAAACTCAGAGGTAAAATATATTCCATTCTGGTGCTTAAAGCTGCAATGGGTAATCTCCGAATGCTCTCTTATCTCTGTAACCCTGATCACGAAATCACTGGAAGCAAGGACATGACGTAAATGGGAGGGAGTTCTGCACTCCGGCTGCCTCTAATCATAATATTAAAGCACGACATTAAAATGAAGGATAACTACCCTGAATACACGGGCTATGAGGCAGAGAAACAGAGTATTCGGTCCACCGAGTCAGGCTGGTTGGGGATGTGGAGAGGTGGGTTAGTGGGTAGAGGGGTTGATCAGCCTTACTGCTTGGGGAATATAGCTATTTTTGACTCTGGTGGTCCTGGTTTGGATGATATGTATCTATCCGGCCAGTATAGATAAAGGTATCTTTTTATCCATATGAGGCAATTCTGTGGAATTGATTTATAAGTAATGTAAGTAATTGTTTCCAAATGGTTAATTGTAAAAATTAAAATTAGCGCAGTTGCCACATGGAAGAAGATTCAGGAATGCTAAGGTGTAGCTGGAGCCCTCTCCTCCACCCCACCCCACCTCCCACTCTGATACCCAGCGATTGATTCATCAGCTTGTAAGTTAACTGTGCAAGGGGGGAGTTGAAGTCTACTGTATGTCTCCACGCACTTGCCAAGATCGGTGGGCCCATAGGCAATTGGAATGACAATAGTTGGATACTGGAAAAGTGGGAATAACTCGGAAAAGGGTAGTGGCTGCTGCTGGGGAATATCCAACATCACACGGCGGGGGCGGGGAATGTGAACTCCTCGCACCACTTGGGAGATGGGCACCACTCGGCAGCAGGGTCAGAAAGAGCAGGGGCATCATCAGCGGCAAACCCCTCCCTCTGTCCCAACACTGCAGCTCTGTCAGGATCATTGGGGACCTTCTGGACTGGAGTTGCACAGTGGGGTGGTCGGGCACAGCCAGCTGCCCCTGCCCATAGGCCTGGCATTGATCCTGGCAGAAGAGTGGGGCCTCAAGGCATAGCTGGTTGGTGTGCATCCACTCAGACCTGCCTCAGTGCACGGGCTTCCCGTGGACCTGTGACTCAGTGCCAAAGGATCCACATTCGGGTGAAACAGAGTCAAAATCTGGTTTACTGTCACTTACAAAAGTCATGAATTGTGTTTTCTAGCAGCATGGCAGTGCAGGGATAACAAATTACAGTTCCAGTAATTTAAAATGAAGGAATAACAAGGCAGTGTTCATGAATTCATAGACTATTCAGAAATCTGATGACAGAGGAGAAGTGACTGTTCCTAAAACATTGATGGTAGGTCTTTAGGCTCCTGTGCTTCCTCCTTGACGGCAGTGATGAGAAGAGGGCATGACCGGGATGGTGAGGGTCCATAGTGATGTACACTAGCTTTCTGAGGCACCAGGTTTTCAAGATGGCCTTAATGATGGGTTGCCTTGTGCCCATGATGAAACTGGCTCAGTCTACAACTCTCTGAAGCCTCTTATGATCCTGTGCATTGGTGCCTCCACATCCAACGGTGACATAACCAGTTAGAATGCTCTCCACGGTACATCTGTGGAAATTTGCTCAAGTCTTTGGTGACATACAAAATCTCCTCAAACTCCTAATGAAATATGGATGCTAGGGTGCTTTCATCATTATATCAATACACGAGGGTCACCGTAGATAGGTCGTTGCTTTGGTTACTGGGCTTGGCTCCTTTGCATCATCCATGGAGACATTCCCAATTATTACCCTGACTAATTCCACTATTGTGGAAGCTAATTTTGCCTGGCGTGATAATGTCAATTCAATAACAGTTTCTGCTAGCACAACTGAATGCTCAGATCCAGGCATTTCTTTAGTAATGGGTAGAAAGTCTTGGGACCTTCTGTTAATTTCAATGGGTATGCATGACCTGGGGGAGGGAATTGGAAGCAGAATCTCTAGTCATGGTCATGGTAAGAAGCTGAACGCTGCCACCAATTCAGAAAAATTAGGTCTGTTACTTGATGGGTCAGGGAGTGGAACAGTCAGTGCACAAAGGTTGGTGATAAAACATAAGACCATAGACCATAAGACATAGGAGCAGAATTGGGCCATCTGACCCATCAAATCTACTCTGCCATTCAATCATGGCTGATCCTTTTTCTCTGTCTCCTCCTCAACCCCAGTTCCCGGCCTTCTCTCTGTAACCTTTGATGCCATGTCCAATCAAGAACCTGTCAACCTCTGCCTTAAATACACCCAGCAACCTATCCTCCACAGCTACGTGTGACAACAAATTCACCACCCTTTGGCTAAAGAAATTTCTCCGCATCTTTGAAAGGGCGCCCCTCCATCCTGTGCAAACATAGCGATGTTAATATAAAAGAAAGAGGCCATTGAGTCTCTTTAGCCATTAAATTGGAATATGGCTGACTAGAATTTTAGCTCAGTTTACCTGCCTTGATTCTGTTATTTTCCTGTAACTGAAAGCTACTAATTTTGAGAAGGGAGTGGAATAAAAAACAAACTACTGCAGGAACTCAGCAGGTAAGGCAATATCTGTGGAGGGAAATAAACGGTTGTTGTTTCACATTGAAACCATTCATCAGTTCAGATGAAGGGCCTTAACACAAAACGTCAACTGCCCTCTTCCCGCCACAGATGCTGCCTGACCTGCTGAGTTCCTCCAGAAATCACTCCTTTGCTCAAGGTTCCAGCATCTGCAAACTCTTGGGAAAATTTCAGGTTATATGCAGGAAGAAAGCATGGATCATCGTGTCCTGAATAAAACCAGCCAGAGCAAATGGACAATGGATTCCTCTTTTGGGTGGCCCTGACTATATTGAGTTGGGGGCAGGAGTGGCTTTTAATTCACCTAATGTCAAAATCTTGCTCCAAAAAGGACCAGAATTAGGTTTAATATCACTGGCATGTATCATGAAATTTGTTGTCTTTGCAGCAGCAGTAAAATGCAATACATAATAGAGAAAAACATGAATTACAGTTGGTGTGTGTGTATATATATTAGAAACTTAAATTAAATCAGTAGTGCAAAATAGAAATAAAAAAGTAAAGTGATAGTGTTCATGTTCATGGATTCAATGTCCATTCAGAAATCAGATGGCAGAGGGGAAGAAGCTGTTCCTGAATCATTGAGTGTGTGTCTTCAGGCTCCTGTACCTCCTCCCTGATGGTAGCAGTGAGAACAAGGCATGTCCTGGATGATGGGGGTCCTTAGTGATGGATGCCTCTTTTCTGAGGCGTCGCTCCTTGAAAGAGCAAATACTATTGAAATTATCACGTTAAAATTTTAGAATTTGGATAGGGCGCTAATTGTAAAGATAATCTGACGAATGCATAATGATTCTGCTTGAGCTTGATATTGAAGCTGGATGTGAGAGATATTGAGGATAAAAGTGAGAGTTCCTTCCATCATTCTTCAAGCCTTCATCATTTCAATGCACGGACCACCTACCAATTAAATATAACAACACAGCTCCATGTGAAAAAAAGGCACTTGAATAGTGCGTGGAATAGGCTGTGGCGACAGTGGTGGAGGCAGATACGATAGGGTCTTTTAAGAGACTCCTGGATAGGTGCATGAAGCTTAGAAAAATAAGGGGCTATGGGTAACCCTAGGTGATTTCTAAGGCTCGGCACGGCTTTGTGGGCCGAAGGGCCTGTATTGTGCTGTAGATTTTCCATGTTTCTATGAAACAGCCCAATGCATTTCATGGGAACAAATGTTTCAATAAGTCGTGTAAGGAAATATGACAGTCAAATAAACCAATGTTTAAAAACATCTTGAATTAGGGTGCTGAGGGTTAGAAAGGTCTCGGAGGAGTATTCCAGAGCTGTTTCTGGACTGCTGAATGACAAGCAACATTACTTTGTTCTTCAAAGGCTAATTTGTGAACTTCAATTTCAATATTAGAGAAGTTGTACTAGCAGTTCTGTTGCTGTAAAATTAACACCTGTGCCTTTTTTCACATACAAACATAGAGACACAAATTCCGGGTATTAGCAGTTAAAACTGAACAATCTGACTGCATTGGCAGTATAATAAACGTACAGGTCTTTTGCACGAAACCTCCTTGCAACATCTTACAATATGGTATGTTCGCCCTGTCATAATGTAAGAATTGTTGCCTGATACGTATATTTTCATTAAAAATGGGGGTTGTAGGGAGAAGCCTTTGGAAGAAAATTTGCATTTTACTCAATATTTCCATAAATATTTGTTTATAAGAAATACCCATCCTCTCCAAATAAGACATTTATCAAATAATCATTGTCTTCCAGTTAAAATTCTGATTCTGCCAGTGTTAGGTCGATAGTCATTGGCAGCTGTAAGTCCTATGAGGACCCCCTGTCCACTCTCTGGAGAGTTGAGCTGAATCTGAGGAGTAACTAGGGAGAAACAAATGGAGTTGTATCGATCTTGAACCACAAGGTGACTCTGAAAATAGGATACGATACAGTATTTAATCAAATGTGACAGGAATTTCTCGTAGAGGAACATAATTAGATTTTCTTTCTGTTGTATTAATTAGCCATACAGTTTGAACAGTTCTGGTATTCTCTCTGGTGTTTCATGAAGCGACAAGTCTCCATTGAGCTGATTGCTTGATTAAATGCCAATTTAGTTTTCATCCCTGGAGCTGACATTTCAGGTGAACGCTGTCTAGAATAGTGCATTTGTGGACTTTTGTCATGGCATTTACAATGTTCTATTGGGATAACTTTACCCTACATCTGAATCTGTCTATTTTTGTACATAACACAGTCCGGTGCGCTGTAGTAGATAATGACTGTGCATGTCCTTGAGTAAGTTGGCATAATTAACATCACAGTATTACAGCACAATGCAGCAGTGGTAGTGGGAACAGCATTTCAATTGTGAACCCTGCTTCTAGAGCTTTACATGTCCAGTCTTTTAATCCCAAGTCTGAAGTTGGATCATTTTCTTTACAAACGGCCTTAGGCATTGCTCAACCTTTCCATTTCTCAGAAACTTATCGTAATGTTACCAGACTCATTTAGATTTGCAGCTGCTAACAACAGTCCTGTTAAAGATCAGCACCGTCCCCTGGTAATCATTCACAGGTAATCTGGTCAAGATTGATCCTGGGTCTAGGTCTGGGGACTTTCATTCCCACTTTGTGAGGCTTCAGGGCGAACTCTGACTCGCTCAGCTTTCAAGGAAACACGCCAAGACTTGCTGATAGCACGTTAATACTTGTTGTGCTGCTGCCCAATTGAACAGAGACCCACTGAGGTTCTGTGTAGAGGCCCCAAGACTTGCCAAAACTTACTAAAAGTCTAAGATTGCATGGAGCTCCCCGCAAGCTTGAATATATGGATTTACAGTTTATGGTTCCCTCATAAAAGGTGAGCAGGTCCTGGTCATTGTTACCAAATCTTTGCTAATTGTCTTCCATATATGTCTGTTTGGGGGTGGAGATAATTGGAGAAAAGGGAATTGTTAATTGCAAAATGTCTTCTGGCCTTTGCTTTTTAGTGTTCTCTAATCCACAAAACATCTTTTCCACATCTACACCTTTATGTTTGAGATAGATCTCTAACAGACCCTGTAATCTCTGTCTCCATGCTTTTGTTCATCTGTCTGTAATCTACTTCCTGCTATGAATTAAGGCAGTGCATGTTGCTCTATATCAGGCACTTTGACAACCACCTAAATTTGGGGCTTTTAGAGGAAATTGGGGGATGAGAAAAAGTTCTTCAGTGGCAATAGTAATCAAATCTAATTTGATGCTAATATTTTGGAGGTGTTAAATCCAAAAGTGTGCTTCTGGGTAAAACAAAATCTGCGGTCACCAGAAGATGTTAGAAAGGGTCTGTTACACTGTAGCTCCTAGCTCTGTATATAAGCAGCATGTGATACCTTCTTAATCAGCATGTTCAGACTGATTACCATGGAATCCGCATGATGAATTGGACTGAATTCAGATTCGAGTATGCATTAAGGGAGCAAAACTTGATTTTGTATTGAGGTGCCTGCAATACCGAGACTGTCTTCCAGTGCATGCAGTTATAAAGCTCTATTAACCACTTTGTCCTAATGATGCATATAAAGAGATACCACACATTACTGCCTCACTCTGTTGTTTTATGCATCCACCCTTCCCTTTGTATTACAAGTCTGAAGTTCTATCTATGCTGCCTATGGGCAAAATCATTGTAGCCCAGAGATCGGACCCATCAGCACGCACAAGTTACATTTAACCTAGGTTAAGTTGTGCAATTCTGGACAAAATCGCGTCCATCTGGAAAATGGCTCAGACGTTTCTGCGTTTTCCAGGCTGATGCATGCACTCAATATGCACTGTTCAGTTCTGTCCTCATCAACAGAGAGTGGAACTTCTGGCTACAACCTGGAGCCCTCATTAAACATTTACTCTCTGAATGTGCCACCTTGTTACATCTATGTCTATTGATATCAGAAGGCCAGATGTTAAAACAGTACAGGCAGCTCGGGATCCACAGAGTGTGCTACAACTAAATCAGCTCCAACGTTCAGCACTTGCAATACTCGTTCCATGAATCCAGTACTGTATAAAGTACAAAGTAAGTTTTATTATCAGAGCACATATATGTCCCCACATACAACTGTGAAACTCGTTTTCCTGTGGGCACACTCAGCAAATCAATAGAATACAAACCATAACAGGATCAATGAAAGATCAACCGGAGTGCAGAAGCCAACCAGCTGTTCAAATGCAACTATAAATAAATAGCAATAAGTAACAAGAACATGAGGTACAGAGTCCTTGAAAAGTGAGATCAGTAGCTGTGGGAACATCTCTAAATCATCATAGCCATTACTGACCCCTCAGGGTGGGTTGGGGACCTCAGGGTTCCTGTGAGGAATCAGAATCAGGTTTATTATCACCAACTTGTGTCATGAAATCTGTTTAATTTACCAGCAGCAGTTCAATGCAATACTATAGAAGAAGAAGAAAAATAATAATAAATTAAATCAGTTACAGTATATGTATATCGAATAGATTAATAGATGCCCTGGGTGTTAGAGGTCCTTAATAATGGATGCTGATTTTCTGAGACACTGCTCCCTGAAGATGTCCTGGGTATTTTGTAGGCTAGTACCCAAGATGGAGCCGACTAAATTTACAACCTCCTGCAGCTTCTTTCAATCCTGTGCAGCAGCCCCCCACCCCCACACCAGACCAGACAACGCAGCACTTAATTTTCAGAGACACCAATGAAGAATACGTTCATAGGCTTAGGTTTCCAATGAGATATGACATTCTACTGGAAAACCTTCAGTCATGTTCTGATATCTGGGACATTTCTCCACCAAGGTTAAGGTTACTTCGACCAACTTTCTGAATATTTATCTGGAATAGGCTTTCTGGCCCATTGAAATAATGGCAGTTTTTAAAGAAATCACATTCCTACTGTTACTTCCCTGCCACATCCCAATCAAACCCCCCTGATTGTCCTGCCACCCACCCCTACATTAGGGACTGCTTGCTGTAGCCATTTAACCTATCAACCAATATGTCTTTGGAGCACCTGAAGAAAACACACACAGTCACAGAAAGAACACACAAGCTGCATTCAGACAGCACCTGATAAATTGCTGGAGGAGATCCAGTAGGTCAGACAGCATCTGTGGAGATGGTACTGATTCAGATCAAGGCTGTGCATCAGGACAGAGTGTAGAGGAAAGGTAGCCTATATATAAAGAGGTGGAGGGGAGAGTGGTGAGATGGGGGTCAGGGGGAACCATGTTAGGTGAGAGATGATGGACACATGGACCTAAATGGGGGAGGGAGAGGGAGGACCTTACAGATAAGGTGGTGTGTGACAGGTGGAACAAGAGAATATTAGGCAGCTGGGGTGGGGGGGGGGATGGTGGGCAAGGTGAAGAGAGAGGCTGGAAGGAGATAAGTTAGACCAGATAAGGGAAATATGATGAGCAGGTGAAACCCAGTGAGGAAAGGGTAGGCCATGGGAGAAGAAACCCATATGGATGTGTAGGTGATGGGTAGATAGGTGGGAGAGGGTAATGAATCCAGGTAATGGGAAACAAAAAAAGGTGAACAAAGAGATAAATAGTGTGGGTGTAGGTTACCTGAAATGGAAAACTCAGTGTTCATGCCATTGTGTTGTAGGCTAACTGGAATACAAGGAGCTGTTCTTCCCATTTGTGCTTGGCCATGCCATGGCAGTGGAGAAGGCCGGGGACAGACAGGTGGGTGTGGGATGTGGAGTTGAAATGACAGGCAACAGGAAGTTCAAGATAGTTGTTGCAGGAAGAGTTTAGATGCTCCACAGTCACTTGGTCAGCACCTGGTCTTGCTGATGCGGAGGCTACACCATGAGTAGTGACCGCAATAGAAGATGTTGCTGGGTGTGCATGTGAAGGGAGGACCATCGAGATCCCTAGATGGTAGTGAGGGGAGGAAGCATGTCACACCTTCTGTGGTTGCAGAGGAAAGTGCCAGGAAGCAGGGAGAGGTGGGTGGGGAGGGATGAGCCGACCTGGGAGTCACAGAGAGAGTTTCCCTATGAAAAGCAAAAGGGAGTGCAGGGAGAAGATGTGACTGGGGCAGCTGGCCTAAATGGAGAAGGATATACTGGATACAGAGCTGGCAGGATGAAAAGTAACGACCAGGACAACTCTTACTCAATGGGAAGGTGGGAAAGAGATGGATTGGACTAAGGAGTTATCTCTGATAGGGTGAGACTAGGGTTAAGGGTGAAAGTGGTCATCTGGTTGGGAACACAGAAAGAGGAGTTATGATATGACCACAGAGTAGGTAACATGTTGTTCCTCAGACTTACATTGTGTCTCTTCCACTGTGTATGAACCCAAACAGCCCTTTCAGGTGAAGCACATCTTCCATTCTAGTATCCTTCACTTAGTGTAGACATTGTGGCTTTCTCTAGTAAACACAAATGGATGACCGTATTGTGGAAAACCTGCATCCAGTCATCAGGGACACCCATGACCTTCCTGCTACAAGTCACTGTAATTTTCCACCAGTCTGTGACCTCCTGCATTGTTTTGATAAAACCCAACACTCTTCAGCAGCTCATTTTCCATTGAAGCCTTTGAAACACAATGTTGAATTCTGCAATTTCACATAACTGTACTCAAGCTCCCCAGATCACTGGTGTGTGATATTGGGCGGCTTTGTTCTCTCTCCATTAACATAGACTGACCTGACAAGCAGTTCCACAGCTTCGCATTTCACATCTTTTACATTCCTCCTCCGTGTTCTTACACTATCTACATTCATTTCATAGTTTTTAAAAATATGAATGAAAGAGCATGTTCCCACTGCCTATCCACCCTCATTACCCTATCTACCAGGTTTACAGTTTACCCCCATGGTAATCCTGGCCTCGTCTTCACAGAGAGAACCCCTTTGCCCTATCCATCCCTTTCCCAGCTGCCCAGTTTGAAATTAACTTCATTTATTTTTTGCCCAGTTTTGACCAAGGATTTTCAAACTGAAACCTAAACCCTGTTTTTCTCCCCCCACACATACTGCCTGACTAGCTGATTGTTTCCAGCACTTTTTTGTTTTAAAACATAGAACATACACTCAGTAGCCACTTTATTAGGTACACACGTTCACCTGCTTGTTAATGCAAATATCTAATCAACCAGTCAAGTGGCAGCAACCCAATGCATAAAAGCATGCAGACATGGTCAAGAGGTTCAGTTGTTGTTCCGACCAAACGTCAGATGGGGACGAAATATGATCTCAGTAACTTTGGCCATGGGATACTTGTGGGTTCCAGGTGGGTTGTTTGAGTATTTCAAAAGCTGCTGATCTCCTGGGATTTTCACAGAGAGTGGTGTGAAAAACAAAACAAAATTCCAGTGAGTGGCAGTTCAGTGGGTGAAAACACCTTTTTAATGAGGGAGGTCAGAGGAGAATGGCCAGACTGGTTAAAGCTGACAGGAAGGCGACAGTAACTCAAGTAACCACGTGTTACAACACTGGTGTACAGACGAGCATTTCTGAACACACAACACATCTTACTTTAAAGTGGACAGGCTACCGCAGTGGAAGACCACAAATACAGACTCAGTGGCCAATTTATTAGGTACAGGAGGTAGCTAATAAAGCAGCTCTGAGCTCAGAACACCACAGTACAGGTCCTTCGGCCCGCAACTTGGAGCTGGCTTTTTAACCTACTCTAAGATCAACCAAACCCTTCTCTCCTGCACGGCCTTCCAATTTTTCTTTCATCCATGTGCCTATCCAAGAGTCTTTTAAATATCCCGAATTTCAGGATACAGCTCAGTAACAGGTTCTTCCAAGATGTCCATGTCATTCAATTACAGCAATGTGACCAATTAACATACTAACTCATACAATTACATCTTGTGGTCTGTGGACTGTGAGAGGAGACTGGATCACCCTGGAGGAACCCCACACAGTCACGAAGAGAACACTCAAACTCCTTAGAGGCAGCAGCAGGACTGAACCCAGGTCACTAGTTCCATAATCGCATTGTGCTAGCCGCTAAACTACCAGCTGCAGTCTAAAACAACGTGTAAAATAATTGATAAAAGTCCCACTCCCTTGTACCGAGTGATGCAAAGGATTAACAAAGTAACAAGCCTAAAAGAGAGTACTGAATAATTGACCCAGTAGCAAGTCTCACACCCATCTGCTCGTTGGGGAATCTGATTTATGATGTCTGGCCTGGAGACCCTTAGAGGACTTGGACACTGATCGCAATTCCGAGGACAAAAATCCAATAAGCTTGCTCACTGTTCACACTTACGTCATCAAGAAAGCCGTCACTTCATTTCTAATCTGCCCATACCAGACAGCTACAATTCTAAAAATGACCATTTCTCAATTATAGGTGCACAGTGGGGATTTAATACTTTCCTCTAAACTAACGCTTCACAGACAAAAGCGATTTTAGTTTTCTCTGTAAATTGTCACATTCCTTAATGGCTTTACATCTGAACACTAAAAGGCCTCATGTTTTGATTTTATCTTCCAAATTAACAGGCTTGCTTGCTCATTTTGAGTACTGGACAGACAACTCAATTCCAAATAAAAAGAAATGTTTTTAACCCTCTCATTACAGATGAGAATGTTTACCTGCTCTTTCCACCCTAAACAGGCAGTGAATGTAACAAAATGACATGTAAAAAGGTTCTCCACACAACCCTTTTTAACTTTTCACAAAGTTTTAAACCTGTAATTCCAAGTCCTCAAACCATCTACTAACTGGGCCAGCTTTCCTCTACCCTACGTAAATCAGTCAAGACCTTACACCTGTCTTTTAGATTCTCTCTGTGTTTCTTTGCTGCAAGGACAAGTCCACTTTGTTGATGATAAACTTGGTGATGAAATCCCACTAGCCTGGAATCATTTCTGGACCTTTTCACAAACCTTCCTGTGCTTCCTAAACTGAGACAAACAGAGTTAGAGGCAACGCAACAGGATCAGTATTGGGTTTAATATCACTGACCTATGTTGTAAAATTTGTTGTTTTCTGACAGCAGTACATTGCAATAGAAAATACTATAAATTACAATAAGAAATAGATATTTAAAAATCAAATAAGTAAAGCAAAAAGAGAGCAATAACAGTGGGCTCAAACAACAGGAATTCTGCAGATGCTGGAAATTCAAGCAACACACATCAAAGTTGCTGGTGAACGCAGCAGGCCAGGCAGCATCTCTAGGAAGAGGTACAGTCGACGTTTCAGGCCAAGACCCTTCGTCAGGACTAACTGAAGGAAGAGTTAGTAAGAGATTTGAAAGTGGGAGGGGGAGGGGGAGATCCAAAATGGTAGGAGAAGACAGGAGGGGGAGGGATGGAGCCAAGAGCTGGACAGGTGATTGGCAAAGGGGATATGAGAGGATCATGGGACAGGAGGTCCGGGGAGAAAGATGGGGTGGGGGGGACCCAGCGGATGGGCAAGGGGTATATTCAGAGGGACAGAGGGAGGAAAAGGAGAGTGAGAGAAAGAATGTGTGTATAAAAATAAGTAACAGATGGGGTACGAGGGGGAGGTGGGGCATTAGTGGAAGTTAGAGAAGTCAATGTTCATGCCATCAGGTTGGAGGCTACCCAGACGGAATATAAGGTGTTGTTCCTCCAACCTGAGTGTGGCTTCATCTTTACAGTAGAGGAGGCCGTGGATAGACATGTCAGAATGGGAATGGGACGTAGAATTAAAATCTGTGGCCACTGGGAGATCCTGCTTTCTCTGGGGGACAGAGCGTAGGTGTTCAGCAAAGCGGTCTCCCAGTCTGCGTCGGGTCTCGCCAATATATAAAAGGCCACATCGGGAGCACCGGACGCAGTATATCACCCCAGCCGACTCACAGGTGAAGTGTCGCCTCACCTGGAAGGACTGTCTGGGGCCCTGAATGGTGGTAAGGGAGGAAGTGTAAGGGCATGTATAGCACTTGTTCCGCTTACAAGGATAAGTGCCAGGAGGGAGATCAGTGGGGAGGGATGGGGGGGACAAATGGACAAGGGAGTCGCGTAGGGAGCGATCCCTGCGGAAAGCAGAGGGGGGAGGAGGGAAAGATGTGGAAATGATGAGGGAATGGGGATGAGGGAAATAACAGTGGGCTATTGTTCATGGGTTCACTGTCCATTCAGAAATCTGATGGCAGAGGGAAAGAAGCTGTTCCTGAAACGTTTGAGTTGATTGTATGGCTTCAGGCTGTTGTACCTCCTTCCGATGGTAGTAATGAGAAGGGTGACGAGGTCCTTAACGACGGATGCCGCCTTTTTGAGGCATTTCCTTTTGAAGATGCCCTCAGTGCTGGGGAGGCTAGTGTCCACGATGGGGGTGGCCAGTTCAACTGGTTTTTAAACAGATTTCACAAAACATCAACTCATATTCAATGATTGTGAATTACAGACTTTGGTCTTTCTTGTTTCCTTGGGATTCCAATAGATCTGCGCGGACAGCCTTGTTCTGAGAATTTGACAATTTGCTTCATTAAAAACAGAGAAACATTGAAAACCTACAGCACAATACAGGCCCTTCGGCCCAGAATGTTGTGCTGAACATGTACTTACTTTAGAAATTACCTAGGGTTACCCATAGCCCTCTATTTGTCTAAGCTCCATGTACCTATCCAGGAGTTTCCATCCGTCTCCACCACCATTGCCGGCAGCCCATTCCACGCACTCACCACCATCTGCGTAAAATACTCACCCCCGACATCCCCTCTGTACCTACTTCCAAGCATCTTAAAACTGTACCCTCTCATGTTAGCCATTTCATCCCTGGGAAACAGCCTCTGTCTATCCACACGATCAATGCCTCTCATCATCTTACACACCTCTATCAGGTCACCTCTCACCCTTCGTCGCTCCAAGCAGAAAAGGCCAAGTTCACTCACTCTATTCTCATAAGGCATGCTCCCCAATCCAGGCAACATCCTTGTAAATCTCCTCTGCACTTTTTCTATAGTTTCCACATTCTTCCTGTAGTGAGATGACCAGAACTGAGCACAGTACTCCAAGTGCGGTCTGACCAGGTTTCTAGACAGCTGTAACATTACCTTTCAGCTCTTAAGCTCAGTTCCACAATTGATGAAGTCCAATACACGATACGTCTTCTTAACCACAGAGTCAACCTGCGCAACAGCTTTGAGTGTCCTATGGACTCGGACCCCAAGATCCCTCTGATCCTCCACACTGCCAAGAGTCTTACCATTAATGCTATATTCTGCCATCATATTTGACCTACCAAAATGAATCACTTCATACTTACCTGGGTTGAAGTCCATCTGCCACTTCTCAGCCCAGTTTTGCATCCTATCAATGTCCCACTTTAAACTCTGAAAGCCCTCCACACTATCTGCAACACCCCCAACCTTTGTGCCTTTAGCAAAATTACCATCCTATCCCTCCACTTTCTCATCCGGGTCATTTATAAAAATCACGAAGAGAAGGGGTCCTAGAACAGATCCCTCAGGCACACCACTGGTCACCAACCTCTATGCAGAATATGACCTGTCTACAACCACTCTTTGCCTTCTGTGGGCAAGCCAATTCTGCATCCACAAAGCAAAGTCCCCTTGGATCCCATGCCTCCTTACTTTCTCAATAAGCCTTGCATGGGGTACCTTATTAAATGCCTTGCTGAAATCCATAGACACTACATCTACAGTTCTACCTTCATCAATGTGTTTAGTCACATCCTCAAAAAATTCAATCAGGCTCGTAAGGCACGACCTGCCTTTGACAAAGCCATGCTGACTATTCCTGATCATATTATGCCTCTCCGAATATTCATAAATCTTGCCTCTCAAGATCTTCTCCATCAAATTACCAACTATTGAAGTAAGACTCACTGGTCTATAATTTCCTCAGCTATCTCTACTTCCTTTCTGGAATATTGGAACAACATCTGCAACCCTCTAATCCTCCGGATCTTCTTTCTTCCCCAATGATGATGCAAAGTTCATTGCCAGAGGCTCAGCAATCTCCTCCCTCACCTCCCGCATGAGCCTGGGGTACATCTCATCTGGTCCCAGAGATTTATCCAACTTGATCCTTTCCAAAAGCTCCAGCACATCCTCTTTCTTATTGTCTATATGCTCAAGCTTTTCAATCCACTGTAAATCATCCCTACAATTGCCACAGTCCTTTTCTGTAGTGAATACTGAAGCAAAGTATTCATTAAGTACCTCCGCTATCTCCTCGGGTTCCATACACACTTTTCCACTGTCACACTTGATTGGTCCTATTCTCTCATGTCTTATTCTCTTGCTCTTCACATACTTGTAGAATGCTTTGGGGTTTTATTTAATCCTACTCGTCAAGGCCTTCTTATGGCCCCTTCTGGCTCTCCTAATTTTATTCTTAAACTCCTTCCTGCTAGCCATATAATCTTCTAGATCTCTATCATTACCTAGTTTTTTGAACCTTTAATAAGCTGTTCTCTTCTTCTTGACTAGATTTACACCAGCCTTTGTACACCATAGTTCCTGTACCCTACCATCCTTTCCCTGTCTCATTGGAATGTACCTATGCAGAACGCCACGCAAATATCCCCTGGACATTTGCCACATTTCTTCTGTACATTTCCCTGAGAACATCTGTTCCCAATTTATGCTTCCAAGTTCCTGCTTGATAGCCTCATAATTCCCCTTACTCCAATTAAACGCTTTCCTAACTTGTCTGTTCCTATCCCTCTCCAATGCTGTGGTAAAGGAGGTAGAATTGTGTTCACTATCTCCAAAATGCTCTCCCACCGAGAGACCTGACACCTGACCAGATTCATTTCCCAGTACCAGATCAAGTACAGTCTCTGCTCTTGTAGGCTTATCTACATATTGTGTCAGGAAACTTTCCTGAACACACTTATCAAACTCCACCCCATCTAAACCCCTCACTCTAGGGAAGATGCCAATCAATATTTGGGAAATTAAAATCTCCCACCGTGACAACCCTGTTATTATTACACCTTTCCAGAATCTGTCTCCCTATCTGCTCCTTGATGTCTCCGTTACTGTTGGGAGGTCTATAAAAAACACCCAGTAGAGTTATTGACCTCTTCCTGTTCCTAACTTCCACCCACAGAGACTCTGTAGACAATCCCTTCATGTCTTCCTCCTTTTCTGCAGCCATGACACTATCTCTGATCAACAGTGCCACGCCCCCACCTCTTTTGGCTCCCTCCCTGTCCTTTCTGAAACATCTGAAGCCTGGCACTCTAAGTAGCCATTCCTGCCCCTGAGCCAGCCAAGTCTCTGTAATGGCCACAACATCATAGCTACAAGTGCTGATCCACACTCTAAGTTCATCTGCTTTGTTCATGGTACTACTTGCATTAAAACAGACACATCTCAAACCATCGGTCTGAGCTTATTCCTTCTCCATCACCAGCTTATCTTCCCTCTCGCACCGTCTCCAAGCTTTCTCTATTTGCGAGCCAACTGCTCCTTCCTCCGTCTCTTCAGTGCAGTTCCCACCCCACCCCCACCCCCAGCAATTCTAGTTTAAACTCTCCCCAGTAGCCTTATCAAACCTGCCTGCCAGGATATTGGTCCCCCTGGGATTCAAGTGCAACCTGTCCTTCTTGTACTGGTCAAGCTGGACCCTAAAGAGGTCCCAATGATCCAGAAGTCTGAATCCCTGCCCCCTGCTCCAATCCCTCAGCCACACATTTATCCTCCACCTCACTCTATTCCTATACTCACTGTCACATGGCACAGGCAGTAATCCTGAGATTACTACTTTTGAGATCCTGATTCTCAGCTTCCTTCCTAACTCCTTGTAGTCTGTTTCCACGTCCTCCTCCCTTTTCCTACCTATATCGTTGCACTCTTGCACAACCTTGCACTCAGTGTCAGTGAGACTAAAGAACTGATTGTGGAGTTCAGAAAAGGTAAGAGGAGGAAACACACACCAGTCCACATAAAGGGAGCGGAAATGGAAAGAACCAGCAATTGCAAGTTCCTGGGTGTCACTGTCTCTGTGGATTTATCCTGGGCCCAACACTTTGATGCAGTTACAAAGAGGCACAACATCAGCTATATTTCATGAGGAGTCTGAGGAGATTTGGTATGTCACCATAGACACTCGCAAGTTTCTATAGATATACCAAGGAAAACATTCTAACTTGTTGCATCCCCATCTGGTATGGGGCGGGGGGGAGGATTGAAATAAGCTGCAGGAAGTTTTAAACTCAGCCAGCTCCATCATGGGCACCAGTCTCCCCAGCATCCAGGACACCTTCCAGGAGTGAAGCTCAGAAAGGCAGCATCCATCACTGAACCCATGAACGCTACATCACTACTTTTTTTTCTCTCTTTTTGCACTACTGATTTGAGTTAAACGTATGTATATGTTACTGTAATTTACAATAATGTTTTTATTATTATTTATTGCATTGTGCTGCTGCCACAATTTCACGGTACAGGCCGATGATATTAAACTGATTATGATTCTACTCACTTGATCCAGCCTCTGCAGCTCCTTTCCCCAACCCACCCTCGTGATTCCATCTGCCAGCTCTCTGACAGCACAGGAAAAAAAGGCACAATGTGAGTGTCCAGCCTCGTCACCTGCGTACGACTTCTTGTATCTTGCACGTAACGGAGTCTTGTTGCAGCGTAGTCTCACACAACGCTAGCACTGGCCTCCTCATTTGTCACTGTTGCAGCTGAACTGCTAAATCACAATTTACTAACAGGCAGGTAAGGGCTGAAAGCAAAAGCATATGAGATCCTTAGTACATTAAATACAGCAAGAAATTTAGATTAATTCTAATAAAATTGCATGGTCGATCTCAGCTGGAGTAGTTTGTTCCCTCCAGCCAAGAAGAAATTAAACAGAGTATTCTTGGTCATAAAGGGTTTGGATGAGTAAAAAAGATTTTACTGACAGGATAGTCAGTAAACGCAGGTGCAGTCAGTGTTGAAAATAACAAAGTTGAGACAGGTTGAACTTCACTGATCCCATCACTGAACTTTTCCCACAAACTACGGACTCACTTTCAAGAACTCTTCATGTCATGTTCTTGGTATTTATTGCATATTTTTTAATCTAAGTTCAAAGTAACTTTATTATCAAAGTACATATATTTCACCATATACAACCCTGAGATTAATTTTCTTCTGGGCATACTCGATAGATCTATAGAATAATAACCATAACAGAATCAATGAAAGACTGCCCAACTTGGGTGTTTAACCGGAGTGCAGAAGACAACAAACTGAGCAAATTCAAAAGAAGAAATAATAACAATAAATAAATTAGCAATGAATACTGTGGGAACATTTCAATGATGGGACAAGTGAAGTCGAGTGAAGTTATTCCCTTTGCTTCAAGAGCCTGATATTTGAGGGGTACAAATTGTTCCTGAACCTGGTAGTGAGAATCCTGAGGCTTCTGCACCCTCTTCCTGATGGCAACAGTGACAAGCGAGCACGGCCTGGGTGGTGGGGTCCCTGATGATGGATGCGGCTTCCCTGCGACAACAGTCTGTGTAAATGTGCTCAATGATGGGGAGGACCTTACCGGAAATGGAGTGGGCAGAATCCGCTGAGCTTTATAGGACTTTCTGTTCAAGGGTATTGGTGTTTCCCTATCAGGCTGTGATGCACCCAGTCGATATACTCTCCACTATAGAAGTTTGTCAAAGTTTTAGATGTCATGCTGAATCTTCACAAATCCCAATGAAGTACAGGCACTGCCGTGCTTTCTTCATAATCGCACTAACGTGCTGGGCCCAGGACAGTTCCATTGCTCATTGGTGGATTTGCTGTCTTATTGGATGTGGTCTTTCATCAAGTCTCTTGAGTTTCTTGGATTTACCGTGTATTCCCACAAGCAAAAGAATCCCAGGTTTGTATATGCTGACTTGTGTCCATTTTGATAATAAATTTATTTTGACCTTTGAAGCTGTTAAGGTTTGGAATGCCTATCCAAAGCATGGAAGCAAAGCTAATAGTACTAGTAACACCCTACTAGGGGTGGTGGTAGATGCTGGTTCATGAGAAACATTTAAGAAACTCTTACACGAGTACATGGATGATAGAAAATGGAGAGGGAAGGGTTAGAATGATCTGAAGGTGGTTTTAAAGGTTGGGCTGAATGGCCTTTGCTGTGCTGTAGCGTTCTATGTTGTATGTTCGAACTTTCCATCAGGCCCTGTTTACATATCTAACTTTTCCTGATTCTAATGCTCCAGTTTTCTCCCACAGAACAAAGGCAGGCAGATTGCTGAATGGCTCCTAGTGTGTAGGATATGGAGTAGGGGGGACTGATGGGATTGAAAGGAAAATAAGATATTAGTGGAGGGTCAGTATGAGTGAATTTGGCCAAAGGGTCAGTGCGAGTGAACTCGGAGAAGGGGTCAGAGCTAGTGAACTCAGACAAGGGGTCAGTGCGAGTGAACTCGGAGAAGGGATCAGAGCGAGTGACCTCGGATAAGGGGTCAGTGTGAGTGAATTTGGACAAGGGGTCAGCATTGTATTACCCAGTGGCTCAATCATCTGCCTGACAACATACCTGGTCTCTGCTTCTCTCTCCACAGATACCTCGTGCACTTGCTGCATTTTTTGCTTACATTACTTTTTAAACTAGTTATGTCTTTTATACACATTTTGTGCAAGTCATTGCAATGGCAAAATGCTGTGGAGGTTTGAAATCAGAAGTAGAAAACGAGAAATATTCAACAGATCGGGCAGCATCTGTGGAGAGAAGAATATTTAACTTTCCAGGGAGTTTATGGAACTGACTTTCTCTTCCAAACTCACTTGCGGTCTATCGGCACTGAGACACTCCCGACTGCTTGGATTGCTGCTGGCTCATCCTACAGCACACGGGGCCACAGAACACTGAAACAGGTCCTTTGGCCCAACTTGTCCTTGTTGACCAAGTTGGCTCAACTGAGCCAGTCCGACTTGCCCCAGGGGTTCACAATCATTTTTATGCCATGGACCATTAGCATTAAGCAAGGGAGCCATAGACTCCAGGTTGGGAACCCCCGTGAAACCTTTCTCATCCCAAAGACTTTAAAATATTTTAATAGTACCTGCCTCTATGATTTCTTTCGGCAGCTCATACCATTAATGCACCACCCTCTGTATATAAACTCTGCCCTCGGTTCCACTTCAAATCTTTGTGCTCTCACCTTTCACCTACGCTCTCTAGTGTTGGACTTAAGACCATCAGATAAAGGAGCAGAAGTAGGCCATTCAATCCTGAGCTGATCCAATTCCTCCAGTCATCCCCACTCCCCTACCCTGGCTAATCAAGATCCTATCCACCTCTGCCTTAAATACACCCAATGACTTGGCCTCCACAGACGCTCGTGACAACAAATTCCACAGATTTACCACCCTCTAACTAAAGTAATTTCTCCTCATCTCTGTTCTAAATGGACATCCTTCAATCCTGAAGTTGTGCCCTCTTGTCCTAGGCTCTCCTACCAAGGGAAATAACTTTGCCATATCTAATCTGTTCAGGCCTTTTAACGTTCAAAATGTTTCTATGAGATCAACCCCTCATTCTCCTGAACTCCAGGGAATACAGCCCAAGAGCTGCCAGGCGTTCCTGATATGGTAACCCTTTCATTCCTGGAATCATTCTCATGAATCTTCTCTGAACCCTCTCCAATGTCAGTACTGTATATCCTTTCTAAAATAAGGAGCCCAAAACTGCATACAATAGTTCAAGTATGGTCTCACAATTGCCAACATTGCATTCGCCTTCTTCACCACCGACTCAGACCGGAGGTTAACCTTTGGGATATCCTGCACAAGGACTCCCCAAGTCCATCTGCTTCTCTGCATTTTGAATTCTCTCCCCACTTCCACTAAAGTGCATGATTATACACTTTCCAACATTGTATTTCATTTGCCACTTCTTTGCCCATTCGCCTAAGGTATCTGTCAAGTTAAACTGGAGTTTCTGGAAAGTATTGGGACCCGGAGGCAAAAGAAAATAAAATTTAAAAGTAAGAGGAAGAATCCGCTTCGGCCCGGAACATCGGGAGGGGCCGGCGGCAGTCCGGAAACCTTAAATAACTTCAGAGACTGTTTCATGGAAAAGAGCGCCGCTGTCACTGTGGGTCAGCGCGAGCTTCGTCACGTCACGGGGATCCTCGCGTGTGGGTCAGCGCGAGCTTCGTCACGTCACGGGGATCCTCGCGCGCAGAGTGGCCCCAGGTTTAGGAAGAGCTCGGGAACCTTCGGGAAGGGTCGCCCGGTTTGAATTATAACGGTACCGTCCGTGAGGCAGCGGAGAGGCGCGGGTCGGAACCCGCCTACAAAGGCCGCAGAGGTAGCCAGTTTTTTCACCTAAATGTCTAATGACTTGTCTTATTACTGATGCCTGGTGTCTAAAGACTCATGACTGTTGGCAAATGGTTGATGGAACTATCAAACTGCCACACTTGCGAAAAATAAAGACAGAAAAAAGGAAAAGTTGCTTGCTCATTGAGTGGAATCCAGTTAGAAAACCTTCTGGTCGACGCATTCAATCCCTTTCAAGTGGGGAAGCTGCACATGTTCAAAGAGCAAAAAGAAATCCAACTTGACAGTATCTGAAGTTTCTCTGCAGGCTTTCTGTTTCCTCAACACTACCCGCTCCTCCACCTACCTTTGTATCATCGGCAAATTTAGCCACAACTCCATTAATCCCATAGTCCAAATCATTGACATACATCGTAAAAAGCAGCGATCCCAACACCGACCCCTGTGGAACTCCACTGGTAACCGGCATCCAGCCAGAATAGGATCCCTTTATTCCCACTCTCTGTCTTCTGCCGATCCACCCAGGCTAGTAACTTCCCTGTAGTTCCATGAGCTCTTATCTGGCTAAGCAGCCTCATGTGCAGCACCTTGTCAAAGGCCTACTGAAAATCCAAGTACACCACATCCACTGCATCTCCTTTGTCTATCCTGCTTGCAATTTCCTCAAAAAATTGCAGTAGGTTAGTCAGACAGGATTTTCCTTTCAGGAAACCATGCTGGCTTTGGCCTATCTTGTCATGTGCCTCCAGGTACTCCATAATCTCATCCCTAACAATTGATTCCAACAACTTCCCTAGCCTGATGTCAGGCTAACAGGTCTATAGTTTCCTTTCTGCTGCCTCCCACCCTTCTTAAATAGTGGAGTAACATTTGCAATTTTCCAGTCATCCGGTAGAATGCCAGAATCTGTTGATTCTTGAAAGATCATTATTAATGCCTCCATAATCTCTCCAGCTACTTCCTTCAGAACCCGTGGGTGCATTCCATCGGGTCCAGGAGATTTATCCACCCTCAGACCAGTAAGCTTCCTGAGCATCTTCTCAGTCGTAATTTTCCCTGCACAAACTTCACTTCCCTGACACTCTTGAATGTCCGGTATACAGCACACTCTTGAATGTCCGGTATACAGCAGATGTGTCTTCCACAGTGAAAACTGACACAAAATACGCATTCAGTTCCTCTGCCATCTCTGCGCCTCTCATTACAATATCTCCAGCGTCATTTTCTATTGGTCCAATATCTACCCTCAGCTATCTTTTGCCCTTTAGATACTTAAAAAAGTTTTTAGTATCTTCTCTAATATTAGTTGCCATCTTCCTTTCATAATTCTTCTTTTCCTTCCTAATGACCTTCTTAGTTTCCTTCTGTAAGTTTTTAAAAGCTTTCCAATTCTCTATCTTCCCACTAGCTTTGGCTTCCTTGTATGCCCTCTCTTTTGCTTTTACTTTGACTTTGATTTCACTTGTCAGCCATGGTAGTGTCCTTCTTCAATTTGAAAATTTCTTCTTATTTGGAATATATCTGTCTTGCACTTCCCTCATTTTCGCAGAAACTCCAGCCATTGCTGCTCTGCTGTCCTTCCTGCCTGTGTCCCTTTCCAGTCAACCTTGGCCAATTCCCCTCTCATGCCATTGTAATTTCCTCTACTCCACTGAAATACTGACACATTGGGATTTAGTTTCTCCTTCTCAAATTTCAAAGTGAACTGAATCATATTGTGATCACTTTTCCCAAGGGTTCCTTAACCTTAAGCTCTCTTATCACCTCCAGGTCATTGCACAACATCCAACCTAACACACCCGTTCCCCTAGTGGGCTCAACAACAAGCTGTTCTAAAAAGCCATCCCTTAGACATTCTACAAATTCTCTCTCCTGACATCCAGTACTGGCCTATTAAACTTCCGTACGTTGGTAAAAAGGCTATAATTATTATTCACCTTATCTCCCCCTTGTGATTTCATAAACTTCTGTAAGGTCACCATAAGCCTGAGCGATTAAGACAAGTGTGCAAAGTGTCTTCCTCACCATCTTGTCTGCCTGTAATTGCTACTTTCAAGCAAACATGAATCTGTACCCTTAGGTGTCTGTTCTACAACACTCCCCTACCCTCCAGCACTAGCTGTGTCTCCTTCTGTCAAGTCAATTCTATCTCCATCTCATGAGCTCACCAGGATCACATGTAATCTAACCTTCCAAATAAGCCTACCAAACAGTATTTTGCCAAAGGCCTTGCTGAAATCCAAGTAGACGACATCAGCTATGGTGCCCTCATCTCTCTTCTGGATCACCTCTTCAGAAATCTCAGTCAAATTCGTGACAATGGTTACTCACACACACAAAGCCACTCTGACTATCTCTAATCTGTCCCTGCCTTTCCAAATGCAGGAGATCCTGTCCCCCAGGACCCCTCCGCTAGGTTTCCCACCGCGGACGGTCAGCCACCAGCCTGTAAATGCCAGGAATTTTCGTGCATTCTTTCTTAAATAAAGGCCCATTATCCTCCAGGCTTCCATCACCTCAAACACAGCCATCGATGATAGCCTCTGGTAGGGGCCTCAATTTCCTCTCTAGCTTCCCACAGTGTACAAGGTGCACATAATCAGGTCCCCGGGTGGGGTGGAGAGGTGGGGTTACCTACCATTATCTGGCATTTCCTACTATATAATCTGGACTCTTTTCTTTCTTTTTAAATCTTTTTATTGAATAAGTATACAAAAAGGTAAGCCATATAGGCACTAATGCACTGTTAGAATATAATAAAATTACAGGAGATATTAATACAGAAAAAAAGTGATACAAACAATGTAATTTAAACATAAGATACTAAGGTAACATAATAGTATACTAATTTTATATATATATATATATATATCAATAGAGAAAAGGGAAACCCCCCCCCCCAAAAAAACCCACCATGCAACTAACTAAAAGCAAAGCAGAACAAAGGGCTAACTTGGAACCAAGTAGAGTTAAAGAACTTAAAATCACGTCCTCAAACCCGACCTCATTAAAAACAGTAAAAAAAAACAAGAAGGGTATATAGATATGGAGCAAAAAAGAGAAGAAGAAAAAAAAATTACATTAAATGAAAATATTGAATAAAAGATCTCCAGGTCTGTTCAAATTTAAGTGAGGAATCATAAAGATTGCTTCTAATTTTCTCCAAATTCAAGCATAATATCGTCTGAGAGAACCAAAAAAAGGTGGTTGGAGCATTAAGCTCTTTCCAATGTTGTAAAATACATCTTTTCGCCATTAAAGTAAGAAATACAATCATTCTACGGGCTGAAGGAGAAAGATTACTGGAAATTTTAGGTAGTCCAAAGATAGCAGTAATAGGATGAGGAGAGATATCTATATTCAATACCTTTGAGATAATATTAAAAATGTCTCTCCAAAAAGTTTCAAGAGTAGGACAAGACCAAAACATATGAGTTAAGGAGGCTATCTGCCCCAGACATCTATCACAAAAAGGATTAATGTGAGAATAAATGCGAGCTAATTTATCTTTGGACATATGTGCTCTATGAACAACTTTAAATTGAATTAGGGAATGTTTAGCACAGATAGAGGAAGTATTGACTAATTGTAAAATCTGCCCCCAGTCATCCACGGAAATGATAGACCCCAATTCCTGTTCCCAATCTACCCTAATCTTATCAAATGGAGCTTTCCTAAGTTTCATAATAATATTACAAATCATAGTCGATGCACCTTTCTGACATGGATTAAGGTTAATTATAGTATCTAAAATGTATGTAGGAGGAAGCATTGGAAAAGAAGAAAGTATAGTACTTAGGAAATTTCTAACTTGCAGATATCTAAAAAAAATGTATTCTTGATAAATTATATTTATTAGATAATTGTTCAAAAGACATAAGGGAACCATCTAAAAATAAATCCAAAAACCGTGAAATACCCTTAGTCTTCCAAATTTGAAAAGCACGATCCGTAAAAGAGAGAGGAAAATATGTTACCTAAAATAGGAATCGCTAGCCCAAATTGGTTAAGATCAAAAAATTTTCTGAATTGAAACCAAATACGTAAGGTATATTTAACTATCGGGTTAGGTACCTGTTTGAGGCGTTTCAAATCAAAAGGAAGTGAGGAACCTAAAATAGAGCCAAGTGTATAACTCTGAACAGATTGTAATTCCAATGCTACCCATTTAGGAATGGATAGTATATCCTGGTCAAGTAACCAAAATTTCATATGTCGAATATTAATTGCCCAATAATAGAATCTAAAGTTAGGTAATGCTAAACCTCCATCTCTCTTAGCTTTCTGTAAATGTATTTTACCCAGTCTCGGGTTTTTATTTTGCCAAATAAATGAAGAAATTTTTGAGTCAACTTTATCAAAAAAAGATTTTGGAACAAAAATCGGTAATGCCTGAAATATATATAGAAATTTTGGCAGAAAAAACATCTTAACTGCATTAATACGACTAATTAAAGTTAAATATAAAGGAAACCATTTAGATGAAAGTTGAATAATATGGTCAATTAAGGGTAAAAAGTTAATCTTAAATAAATCTTTGTATTTACAAGTAATTTTAATCCCAAGATATGAAAACTAATTATTAATCAATTTAAACGGAAAGTTATGATATAAGGGAAGTTGTTTATTAATCGGGAAAAGTTCACTCTTACTAAGATTTAATTTATAACCTGAAAAGAGACTAAATTGTGCTAATAGCTCTAAAACAGCAGGGATGGATTTTTGAAGATTAGAAATATATAAAAGTAAGTCATTAGCATAGAGTGATATTTTATGGGACTTTAAGCCCCGAGTTATCCCAGTAATATTTGGAGATTCTCGAATGGCAATTGCAAAAGGTTCTAATGCAATATCAAATAATAAAGGACTAAGAGGACAACCTTGTCGAAAAAGAGGGAAAAAAGGTGAGCTTAGAGAGTTAGTACGGACCGAGGCCACAGGAGAATGATATAACAGTTTGATCCAGGATATAAATTTCGAGCTAAAATTAAACATTTCAAGCACCTTAAATAAGTAAGGCCATTCTACTCTATCAAAAGCTTTCTCAGCATCTAAAGAGATAACACACTCAGGAACATTTTGTGAGGGGGTATAAACAATATTTAACAGTGTGCGAATGTTATAAAAAGAGTAACGACCTTTAATAAAACCCGTTTGGTCTTCCGAAATAATAAAAGGAAGTACTTTTTCTAATCTGTTTGCTAATAACTTAGAAAAAATTTTAGAATCAACATTTAATAAAGATATTGGTCTATAAGATGCACATTGAGCAGGATCTTTATCCTTCTTTAATATTAGAGAGATTGACGCTCTTTTGAAAGATTCAGTAAGTTTACCAAGTTTTAATGAAGCCTCGAAAACCCTACAGAGCCAAGGGATTAATGAAGGTGCAAAACATTTGTAAAATTCTACGGTAAACCCATCAGGGCCAGGAGCTTTTCCCAGGTTCATAGAGGAAATAACATTCTTAATCTCATCAGTGGTAATGGGAGTATCTAGCATAGAAGACATGTCCTGTGAAATCTCAGGGAAGTCTAGGTTATCTAAAAAATCATTCATATATTTAGAGTCTCGAGGAGACTCTGATTGATATAAGGAAGAATAAAAATCAAAGAAGGTTTGATTAATCCCCGCATGATCAAGTATCAGTCAAAGGGTCAGTGCATGTGAACTCGGACAAGGGGTCAGTGCATGTGAACTCAGACAAAGGGTCAGTGTTGTATTACCCAATGACTCAATCATCTGCGTGACAACGTATTGGATCTCTGCTTCTTTTTCCATAGATACCTCATGCACCTCCTGCATTTTTTGCTTACATTACTTGTTAAACTAGTTATATATTTAATAATGCAAACATGAGGAAATCTGCAGATGCTGGAATTTCAAGCAACACACATAAAAGTTGCTGATGAACGCAACGGGCCAGGCAGCATCTCTAGGAAGAGGTACAGTTGACGTTTCAGGCTGAGACCCTTCGTCATATATTTAATACACGTTTTGTGCAAGTCATTGCAATGGCAAGATGTGGTGGAGGGTTGAAATCAGAAGTAAACAACTAGGAATATTCAACAGATGAGGCAGCACCTGTGGAGAGAAAAATTTTCAGATAGTTTGTGGAACTGACTTTATCTTCCAAACATGCTTGTAGGGTATAAACACTGAGATAGTCATTACAAGTTGCCCAAGTTCCCCAGCAGTCATACCTTCTCCACAAAAAGTACAGATGAGAGATATTTATTTAAGACTTTGTCCACCATTGTGGTTCAATTCCTAAATGGACTCACTGATCTTTAAAGGATCCTAATCTCTCCCTAGATACTCTTTAGCACTTAATATACTTGTGGAACTTCATTGGATTCTCTTTATCTTTCAAATCTATCTTGTATCTCTTTTCTTTGCCCTGCTGACTGCCCTCTGGAACTCGTGCACCCCCCACTACTCACTTTATCCCAGCTGCCGATGTGACATAAACCTCCTTCTCGTTCTTGACCTAATACCTCTTGTCATCCAGAGTTCCCTACTCCCGACACCCTTGTCCTTCATTCCAACGAAAACAAGCTAGCCCAGAGCTCCCACTGACTTACTTTTAAAATCTTCCCGCTTGCCATACATTCCTTCATCTACAAAACCAGCCACAATCAACTTTTGAAAGTTCTTGTCTAGTACCTTACTTTAACATATGGATCAGTCAGTCCTAACCTTTTCCAGAATTCAAAGTTCAGAGTAATTTTGTTATCAATGTACATACAGTGGCATGCAAAAGTTTGGGCACCCCGGTCAAAATTTCTGTTACTGTGAATAGCTAAGCGAGTAACAGATGAACTGATTCCCAAAAG
The DNA here is from genome assembly GCF_963921235.1 of Mobula hypostoma. Classification (NCBI taxonomy): domain Eukaryota; kingdom Metazoa; phylum Chordata; class Chondrichthyes; order Myliobatiformes; family Myliobatidae; genus Mobula; species Mobula hypostoma. Next base: position 33,397,755 of record NC_086123.1, on the reverse strand, counting down.
GCATAAAGTTAAAGATGACACATTTCTTTAATAATTTAAGTGAGAAAACTTTTTTTATTTCCATCTTTTATAGTTTCAAAATAACAAAAAAGGAAAAGGGCCCAAAGCTAAAATTTGGGCACCCTGCATGGCAGTACTTAGTAACACCCCCTTTGGCAAGTATCACATCTTGTAAACACTTTTTGTAGCCAGCAAGAGTCTTTCAATTCTTGTTTGGGGGATTTTCGCCCATTCTTCCTTGCAAAAGGCTTCTAGTTCTGTGAGATTCTTGGGCCGTCTTGCATGCACTGCTCTTTTGAGGTCTATCCACAGATTCTCGATGATGTTTAGGTCAGGGGACTGTGAGGGCCATGGCAAAGCCTTCAGCTTGCACCTCTTGAGGTAGTCCATTGTGGATTTTGAGATGTGTTTAGGTTCCTTATCCTGTTGTAGAAGCCATCCTCTTTTCATCTTCGGCTTTTTTACAGACCGTGTGATGTTTTCTTCCAGAATTTGCCAGTATTTAATTGAATTCATTCTTCCCTCAACCAGTAAATGTTCCCCGTGCCACTGACTGCAACACAAGCCCAAAGCATGATTGATCCACCCCGGTGCTTAACAGTTGGAGAGGGGTTCTTTTCATGAAATTTTGCACCCTTTTTTCTCCAAACATACCTGTGGTCATTGCGGCCAAAAAGTTCTATTTTAACTTCATCAGTCCACAGGACTTGTTTCCAAAATGCATCAGGCTTGTTTAGATGTTCCTTTGAACCTTTTGAATAGAAAGGCCCACCTTGTTCGTACCAGCCCCTGTACTCATTCAGGTGTGGTCTTCAGCCTGAACCCTGCACTGTCCAATTCTGCCCCTATCCCCACCCCCCGGATGCCTCCTGGCTCCCTCTCAGGGTTTCCCAACCCGGGGTGTACGGACCCTCGCTTAGTGGCATTGCTCTATGTGGATTAAGGAGGGTTGGGAATGCCCGTGTGTTTTCCCTAAATTCCAGCACCTGCAGTCTCCTTTCGACAGAAATCCCAATGGCCCGCAGTCTCCATCACTCCACGATAGAGAACACGGTCACTTCCCTCGCCGCCGGCACTGCCGATTTTACATAACGTACCTTATGTAAAATAACGTTTTACATAACGTTATGTAACATAATGTAAACGTTAAGCTCGGCGGTACGAGAAAAACGCTTTAAATTACTCACCAAAAACTATCTTAATGGACTTCGGCGGAAAGCGATATGCAGAATAGCGTAAGGCAAAGCTGACTAATTGGAAGGTCCATGTATGGATTGTGATCGGAGGGTTTCTGAGGAGGGCATTGGAAGGTGATGGGAGCCGTGGGAGGAGCTGAACGAGGCAATCGATGAATAAAAGGCTCAGCAAGCGGTTATATCACACAGTGAGCGCCAGGAAACGCATGTATGGGGGTCGGGGCTCAGATCACCGAGGTGGAGCTGCTGCCGGTCGATGTGGAGAAGAATGGACCGGAGAGCGAGTGGCGAGCCGAGACTTCGGACATCAAATGCCGGCCGCCGCGCCGGGCCAGGGAGACCTGGAGCCGCCGGCTGGAGTTCACGTTGGCCTGTGTCGGCTACGCGGTGGGACTGGGCAACATCTGGCGGTTCCCCTATCTGTGTTACAGGAGTGGCGGAGGTAAGCACGGGTCGCAGTCCTTTGGGTCAGACGGACGGTCTGTGATCCAAAAGATGAGAACATCTGCAGATGCTGGAAATTCACAGCATATCTCTCTATCTCTCACACACTCCCCCAGCCAATGACTAAGTAGATTTTCCCTATAAATTAGAAAATACACAAACACCAATAGAAATTCATCCACTGTATTGTGATGACTAGTATTAAAGAAACAATTACTAAAGTGGTTGGGAATTGAACCAGCCATGTGTACGTGGGGTTGAAAGCGGGGGGGGGAGGGGAGTAGATAAGGTGGCCGACTTTGTTTTCTATCACTGTTTATGTTCCGGCCTTTCGCAGACCTCCAGGCCATCCGCTCTCCTCCAATTCTGGCCTCGTGGTTTCCTTGAATTCGATACACGATCGTTCTCTCTCTCCTCCTCTTTACAAAGAGTAATGTCAAATTTTGTTTACCAACGCTCTTGTGAAGAGCCTTGAGTTGGTTTATCACTCAGGGTAGAGACTAACCACGAGATAGATGCTTGTGTTTTGGAGGGTGTATGCGAGAAGTTCTTATGTAACTAAGGGATGATGCCTGGCTTGCTGCGTTCCACCAGCATTTTGTGTGTGTTGCTTCAATTTCCAACATCTGCAGATTTCCCTGTGTTTGCCACCAGGGAAACGGCAGGGTTTTAATTTTTTATTTGTTGTATCTAACTCAAAAGTTTTGAACTGTTCCAGCTTTTTTTTTCCATTTTATCAATCTGTAAGATAGACAAAATGGGAAAAGCTGCAAATATTTGGCAGGGCAGTGCTCAATGCTTCAACAATAGTGGAAAATTATTACAAGAGCAAGTGTTTAATAGCATTGTAACTGACTCTGGTAACAACTGAGCTGAGAATTTATTTATTGAGGTAGTCCCTTCTGGCCCTTTGAGCCATGCTGCCCAGTATTCCACAAATGGTCATTGTAACTCGTCCAATGATTAGACTAGGGTTAACTTGGGGATTGCTGGGTGGCGTGGCTTGAAGGACCTATTCTGTACTTGTCTCAATAAAATTTTTTTTAAAACCCTAGGCTAATCATGGGACAATTTATACCAGAATTAAAACTAAACAGAAAACAGGCAAAGAACTAACAATCCTTTCCACGCTCTGATTAATGTCAGATATGCAGACTTTGTATTTAATCTTGATTTTCTGAATGCTGCATGCATGTACTGGAAACATTCAATTGTCAGCAAGTTCATAGTCATAGTCATACTTTATTGATCCCAGGGGAAATTGGATTTCATTACAGTTGCACCATAAATAATTAAATAGTAATAAAACCATAAATAATTAAATAGTAATATGTAAATTATGCCAGGAAATAAGTCCAGGACCAGCCTATTGGCTCAGGGTGTCTGACCCTTCAAGGGAGGAGTTGTAAAGTTTGATGGCCACAGGCAAGAATGACTTCCTATGATGCTCTGTGTTGCATCTCGGAGGAATGAGTCTCTGGCTGAATGTACTCCTGTGCCCAATCAGTATATTGTGTAGTGGATGGGAGACATTGACCAAGATGGCATGCAACTTGGACAACATCCTCTTTTCAGATACCAGTTCCATCCCCACAACATCACTGGCCTTACGGATGAGTTTGTTGATTCTGTTGGTGTCTGCCACCCTCAGCTTGCTGCCCCAGCACACAACAGGGGCTAAGGCAGTTTTCATGAGTTAACTGAAGGCGATAACTTTCACTTGTCCCATCATTGTAACGTTCCCACAACCAACTGACTCACTTTCAAGGACGCTTCATCTCATCTCTTCATGCTTGTTTATTAATATTGTTACTTTCAGTTTATATTTGCGGTTGTCTTTTGCACTGGTTGCTGCAGTCTTTCATTGATTCTGTCAGGGGTATTAGTCTATAGCTTTATTGAGTATGCCCACAAGAAAATGAATCTCTAGATTGCATTTGTGACATGTATGTACTTTGATAATAAATTACTTTGAGTCCTGCTCTAAGAGAATCTAGGCAGTGGAGGTGGAAAAAGTTGTCCCTCCAGATCTGATGCTGACTTTATGGGCACTTAAACCACAAGGGATTGTGCCAAAGGAAAGCAATGGTGTTGGCAGTGGGGGAGTTCAGCTCTTGAATTACTCCAAAATGGAGGGGTTTCTGTGGGTATTCTGCATCATGAGGCATGTTGGTTGAAATGCTGTCCAAAAAAAATGAAGTGCAAAAGTATCTACCTAATAAAGGTCTTCGTTCTGTGAAAAATACACCTGTTAGATGTGGACTAACTAATCGGGAGGGACCACTGGACTGGACATGCTCAGGCTTCTTCCCTGATGAAGATGAGAGTTTGCCATTGAAGCATCAATTAAAATCGATACCTGTACCCAGCTGGAAGCCAGAGAAGAGTTATCCGTCATATATGCCAGGAAAGCACTAGATCCTTTTTGAGACAACTTGTTCTGCCTTCGATTGCTTGTAGTACCTTGAAACTACTCTACTGAAATTAGAGGGAATGTTTTTGGATGAGCTAAAATTTAGTTGAATATCTGAATGAGGGATGAGAGCTGGGCAAAAGGAAATATCTATTCATTTCCGTAGACACTGCCGGACCTGCTGAGTTTCTTCAGCATTTTCTGTGTATTGCTCTAGATTTCCAGCATTTACAGAGTCTCATTTTAATAACAAATTTGTGAGTTGCAGAAATGTGATGCTAGGAATTAAACGAGGCAGCAACTGGGGTGCTGGGTGGCTGAAAACAGTTGCTGGAAAATGGGAGGGCTGGGATTGGAAGGAAGGTGGCAACAGGAACTGGTCCAAGAAAAGTTCAAAGTAAATTTATTGGAGTATGTGCATGTCACTGCATACAACCCTGACATTCTTTCCTGCAGGCATAGTCAGCAAATCTATAGAATAGTAAATGTGCCAAACTGCAAATATAAATCTGTGTAACTGTTCTTGAACCTGGTGGTGAGCCCTGAGGCACTTGTACCCTTCTACCTGATGGCTGCTGTGTGAAAAGAGCGTAGCCTGGGTGGTGAGGATCTTTGGATGCTGCTTTCCTTTGACGGTGTGGAGAAAGGGGGGAGGGACCAAGTTTCAAGTAGATTTATGATTTAATCTGCCCACGTCTTAATGACCTAGTGATACATTATGAACCTTAACTTCCGCCACCTCCAACGGGATCCCACCACTGAGCACATCTATCCCTCCCCCACCGCCTCTGCTTTCCACAGGGATCGCTCCCTACACGACTCCCTTGTCCATTCGTCCCCCCCATCCATCCCCACTGATCTCCCTCCTGGCACTTGTCCTTGTTAACAGAACAAGTGCTACACATGCTGTTACACTTCCTCCCTCACCACCATTCAGGGCCCCAGACAGTCCTTCCAGGTGAGGCAACACTTCACCTGTGAGTCAGCTGGGGTGATATACTGCGTCCAGTGCGGCCTTCTATATATCGGCGAGACCCGACACAGACTGGGAGACCGTTTCGCTGAACACCTACGCTCTGTCCGCCAGAGAAAGCAGGATCTCCCAGTTGCCACACATTTTAATTCCACATCCCATTCCCATTCTGACATGTCTATCCACGGCCTCCTCCACTGTAAAGATGAAGCCACACTCAGGTTGGAGGAACAACACCTTATATTCCGTCTGGGTAGCCTCCAACATGATGGCATGAACGTTGACTTCTCTAACTTCCGCTAATGCCCCACCTCCCTGATGTCCCCCCCCATCCATTATTTATTTATGTACACACATTCTTTTTCTCTCGCTCCTTTTTCTCCTTCTGCCCCTCTCACTATACTCCTTGCCCAACCTCTGGGTTTTTTCCCCCTTCCCCCTTTTCTTTCTCCCTGGGCCTCCTGTCCCATGAACCTCACATACCCCTTTTGCCAATCAACTGTCCAGCTCTTGGCTCCAACCCTCCCCCTCCTCCTCCTCCCATTTTCAAATCTCTTACTAGCTCTTCCTTCAGTTAGTGTTGACGAAGGGTCTCGGCCTGAAACGTCGACTGTACCTCTTCCTAGAGATGTTGCCTGGCCTGCTGCATTCACCAGCAACTTTTATGTCTGTTTCTTGAAATTCCAGCATCTGCAGATTTCCTCGTGAGAGCTTGTTTAAAGTTATTTCAATTCTGGGCTAACTTTTTAAAACATGGCCTACGTCTACCTTATTGTGATAGGATGGCAAAGTGAGGAATGTCAAATAGTGATATTAATAATGGGCAAACTGAGCTCATGCAACTTGTGTGGGGTGTTGGTGGTCTTGTGGCTCTCAATGTTTGTAATCGTGTGTGATTATACCAGTGCTTCGTCTCTATCAATTACACTGTAATTATGGAAACAATGTAATACACTATTGTGTCATGGGCACGAAACTAGGTTGACTTAATTTCGAGACTTGTGGAAGTACTGTATAATATGCAACGTTCTTTGGTATGAGATGTGTTGCTTTATATAATCTACTTTGTAACTACGGTGCTAAGTCATTATTTCAAACATCAGGTTTGACATTTTAGTAAGGGTTGCATCGCAATTGAAGTTTAATTGTCATTCAACCATACATGAATACGTACAGCCAAATGAGACAGTGTTTCTCTGGGGCCACAGGGCAGAACACAGTACCATCAGTCACCCAGCACAAAGCGCACTGCAGGTACAAGATAGCAAGCACATATAGGTATCAGTAAGATACAGCCATGCAAAGAAAGTAGTCCAGACTTGAGCTGCAGAAATCTGCATTAACCACAATGCAGCTTGTCTTCTGCCAAGTGAGCACCAGGGGTCAGCACCAGGCCAACCCAGTGGCAGCTGTCAATAGGCAACACTCCAGCTCGAGCCCCTGAGTCCATTAATTGTGGCAAAAATCTGCAATCAACTGCGACAGAGGTTGTCTTCTCCCAAGTGATCATTGGGAGTGGAGGAGGGGGTGGCAGCACTTTCACCAGCCTGGACGCAGTACCACACTGCTCCCAGTGGAGCACAGCAGGTTCACCTCTCTCCTGGTGGCTGTAAATAGGCGAAAACTCGGCTTGAGGCCTCGTTCTCTCTATGACTGAGGCCGCGCAGCTCCCCTGCCCTCAGCCAATAACAGACATCCCACCTCTCCCGGAAGTTCTGGGAGTCTCCCGCATATTAATAGTGGCTCCCTGATGCCTGCAAATTATATACAATATCATGGAAATCAATTTTTTTGAGAGCGAGCGAGGGAAAGCAAGAGAGCGAGTGCGAGAGAGCGAGAGCAAGCAGGCGAGAGTGTTCCAAAAAATATATAAAACGTACGTCACCCCAGACTACCCTAAAGTGTACCCCTGCCTAATAGGGGTCAAAATACTGACAGTGTTGCTCGCTGCACTGTTTGCAACAGTGACTTTTCTATTGCCCATGGTGGGTTAAGACTGTAAACGACGTGTTGAGGAGAGTTTAACAGGTGCCATTCGTTCATTAGCATAGCTAACGTTATTTAAACTAGCTGGCTACCTGCTAAGGAGCTACTCCATTGCAGACATCCCACCTCTCCCGGGAGTCTCCCACAAATTGATGGTGCTACCTCCCTGAAATGAGTTTCTGCAGGGTGGGATGTCTGCAATAAATCAGTGAATCAAACTTGTGGCATTCCACATTAAAAAAGGTCTTGTGATCACAGGAAAAATGGCCAAGATGGTTACTTGCTGTTAGATTGTACACGTCCTTTTGACCCAGGCAACAGCATGACGCGCAGCTCCTTCATTTTCTCCGCCAACAAGCCACTCGCTGATGGGGCAGACCTGCAGTGTGTAAGTTCTTGCCATCATAAAAAATGCAGGAGCAGTGCTATACTGTGGAAGGCATTCTGTGAAAGGGCCGAGCCACTCTGAATTGTTTGTTGCTGGTGTGTATTATGGTGGTACTCGGAAGTTTGAGAGCCTTTTAGAATTTCCTCTAATGGGACCTAAAATGTGATCAGATCTTCACGCAAGTCTGAAAGAACATAAACCTGGGTCTTTGCCATCGAAGTCTGATTTTCACCACACAGGGGTTTTGGAAGTGTCCCATGCCTCAATTGAAGGAGATTTGAGGACTTCAGAACAAAAGTTGATGCTCACCAAGCTGGAAAAAGATACAAAGCCATTTCTAAGGAGTTTGGGCTCCACCAATTACAGTCAGGCAGATAGTGTACAAATTGAGGAAATTCAATGCTGTTGTTGCTCTCACCAGAAATGGTGAACCAACAAAATCACTCCAAGAGCAAGGCATATAATATTCCAGGAGGTCACAAAGAACCCCAGGGTAACGTCTAAGGAGCTTCAGGCCTCTCTTGCATTGGCTAATGTCAATGTTCATGAATCAACCATCAAGCAAACACTGAACAGCAATGGCATGCATGGCAAGGTTGCAAGGAAGAAGCCACTACTCCCCAAGAAGAACATTGCTGCCCGCCTAAAGTTTGCTAAAGACCACCTGGATAAGCCAGGAGGCTATTGGAAGAATGTTCAGTGGATGGATGAGTCCAAAATAGAAATCTTTGGCTTCATTGAGAAGTGTTGTGTTTGGTGTAAAGTAAACACTGCATTCCAGCATAAGAAAGAACCTTGTCCCGACTGAAATGTGGTGGTGGCAGTGACTTAGTTTGGGCCCTCTTTGCTGCTTCAAGACAGCTTGCCATCATTCCTGGAACTATGAATTCTGAATTGTCAGGGTATCTGGCCATGAACTGAAGCTGATGAGAACATGGGTCAAGTAGCAAGACAATGATCCTAAACACACGTCAGTCTACCAAAGAGTGGTTAAAGCAGAAGAAATTTCATGTTTTGGAGTGGCCGAGTCAAAGTTCTGATCTTAATCCGATAGAAACATTGTGGAAGGACTTGAAGTTTATGCAAGAAAGCCCACCAAAATTCCAGAGCTGAAGCAGTTTTGTAAGGAGGAATGACCTGAAATCCCTCAAAGCCAATGTGCAGGACTGATCAACAGTTACTAGAAATGTTTGGTTGAAGTTATTGCCATACAAGGGGGAGGGGGGGTTACACCAGTTACTGAAAACAAAATTCACATACTTTTTTCCAACAAATACATGTAATATTGGAGTATACCCACAAGAACAAGTATGTGTTTTGTTAATTCATTTAATTGGGTTCTAGTTTTAGGACTTGCGTGAAGATCTGATCACATTTTGGGTCATATTTGTGCAGAAACAGTGAATTCTGCTGAGTTCACAAACTTCTGACACCACTGTATATTTTCTGAGAGCTTAAATAATCAATTGGTCACTCCCACAGTGACTTGCAAAATGAAATGTGAGTCATGGTGCATGAATATACTGAAGTTTCCCTTAATTTGATTTTGATAGTGTGTGAAGGAAGGTAGTGCACCCGTGGCTGACAAGAGAAATTAGAGATAGTATCAATTCCAAAGAAGTAGCATACAAATTAGCCAGAGAAAGTGGCTCACCTGAGGACTGGGAGAAATTCAGAGTTCAGCAGAGGAGGACAAAGGGCTTAATTAGGAAGGGGAAAAAAAATTATGAGAGAAAACTGGCAGAGAACATAAAAACAGACTGTAAAAGCTTTTATAGATATGTAAAAAGGAAAAGACTGATAAAGACAAATGTAGGTCCCCTGCAGACAGAAACAGGTGAATTGATTATGGGGAGCAAGGACATGGCAGACCAATTGAATAATTACTTTGGTTCTGTCTTCACTAAGGAGGACATAAATAATCTTCCAGAAATGGTAAGGGACAGAGGGTCCAGTGAGATGGAGGAACTGAGTGAAATACATGTTAGTAGGGAAGTGGTGTTAGGTAAATTGAAGGGATTGAAGGCAGATAAATCCCCAGGGCCGGATGGTCTGCATCCCAGAGTGCTTAAGGAAGTAGCCCAAGAAATAGTGGATGCATTAGTGATAATTTTTCAAAACTCGTTAGATTCTGGACTAGTTCCTGAGGATTGGAGGGTGGCTAATGTAACCCTACTTTTTAAAAAAGGAGGGAGAGAGAAACCGGGGAATTATAGGCCGGTTAGCCTAACGTCGGTGGTGGGGAAACTGCTGGAGTCAGTTATCAAGGATGTGATAACAGCACATTTGGAAAGCGGTGAAATGATCGGACAAAGTCAGCATGGATTTGTGAAAGGAAAATCATGTCTGACGAATCTCATAGAATTTTTTGAGGATGTAACTAGTAGAGTGGATAGGGGAGAACCAGCGGATGTGGTATATTTGGATTTTCAAAAGGCTTTTGACAAGGTCCCACACAGGAGATTAGTGTGCAAACTTAAAGCACACGGTATTGGGGGTAAGGTATTGGTGTGGGTGGAGAATTGGTTAGCAGACAGGAAGCAAAGAGTGGGAATAAATGGGACCTTTTCAGAATGGCAGGCGGTGACTAGTGGGGTACCGCAAGGCTCAGTGCTGGGACCCCAGTTGTTTACAATATATATTAATGACTTGGATGAGGGAATTAAATGCAGCATCTCTAAGTTTGCGGATGACACGAAGCTGGGTGGCAGTGTTAGCAGTGAGGAGGATGCTAAGAGGATGCAGGGTGACTTGGATAGGTTGGGTGAGTGGGCAAACTCATGGCAGATGCAATTTAATGTGGATAAATGTGAAGTTATCCACTTTGGTGGCAAAAATAGGAAAACAGATTATTATCTGAATGGTGGCCGATTAGGAAAAGGGGAGGTGCAACGAGACCTGGGTGTCATTATACACCAGTCATTGAAAGTGGGCATGCAGGTACAGCAGGCGGTGAAAAAGGCGAACGGTATGCTGGCATTTATAGCGAGAGGATTCGAGTACAGGAGCAGGGAGGTACTACTGCAGTTGTACAAGGCCTTGGTGAGACCACACCTGGAGTATTGTGTGCAGTTTTGGTCCCCTAATCTGAGGAAAGACATCTTTGCCATAGAGGGAGTACAAAGAAGGTTCACCAGATTGATTCCTGGGATGGCAGGTCTTTCATATGAAGAAAGACTGGATGAACTGGGCTTGTACTCGTTGGAATTTAGAAGATTGAGGGGGGATCTGATTGAAACGTATAAGATCCTAAAGGGATTGGACAGGCTCGATGCGGGAAGATTGTTCCCGATGTTGGGGAGGTCCAGAACGAGGGGTCACAGTTTGAGGATAGAGGGGAAGCCTTTTAGGACCGAGATTAGCAAAAACTTCTTCACACAGAGAGTGGTGAATCTGTGGAATTCTCTGCCACAGCAAACTGTTGAGGCCAGTTCATTGGCTATGTTTAAGAGGGAGTTAGATATGGCCCTTGTGGCTACGGGGGTCAGGGGGTATGGAGGGAAGGCTGGGTTCTGAGTTGGATGATCAGCCATGATCATAATAAATGGCGGTGCAGGCTCGAAGGGCCGAATGGCCTACTCCTGCACCTATTTTCTATGTTTCTATGTTTCTATGAAAGGAGAGAATGATTCAGCGTGGCAGGAAAGATGATGTGCTTTTTATATTGCATTGTGTAAAGGTTTGAGCATAAATGTTTCCAAAGTGATTTTTAAAAAATATATTTTATCTTGCTATCCCATGATCTCCTGAGATTTGGTCTTTTGTTCTGGGGACTAATCTATCCCTAGATGAATTCAGTGGCCATTTTACTAGCTGCCTCCTATACTTACTAAAGTGGCCGCTGAGTGTATGTTCATGGTCTTTTGCTGCTGTAGCCCATCCACTTCGAGCTTTGATGTGTTTTACATTCAGAGATGCTCTTTTGGATGCCACTGTTGTAACATGTAGTTATTTGAGTTGCTTTGGATTTCCAGCATCTGCTGACTTTCTTGTTTGCTATGAGTTACTGTCACTTTCCTGTCAACTTGAACCAGACTGGCCTTTCTCATTAACATGCCGTTTTCGCCCACAAAACTGTTGCTCACTGGATATTTTTACGTTTGTCACGCCATTCTCTCTAAACTTTAGAGACTGTTCTGCATGAAAATCCAAGGAGATCAGCAGTTTTTGAGATTACTCACACTACCTGTTCTAACATCAATAATTATTCCACAGTCAAAGTCACTTGGGTCACATTTCTTCCCCCCTGCCCCCCATTCTGATGTTTGATTTGAACACTTGAACCTCTGACCATGTCTGCTTGCTGTTGTGTACTGAGTTGCTGCCATATGATTGGCTGATTAGATATTTGCATTAAAGAGCAGGTGCACCGAATAAAGTGGCCTCTGAGAGAGTGTGTGTGTGTGTGTGTGTGTGTGTGTTGAGGTTGGACTACTAGCCAATCGTGGGGCTTGATTGTCCTCCTGCTCCCGAGTCGTTCCTTTCTTGTGGTGCATCTTGCCATTTCTTAGCATTTTCCTGGTGTTTTTTTTAAAACGAGGCCGAGTTGCTAGCTCGACAGTCAACCCAGCATGGATGGAAAGCGTGCAAGGAGCCAGCAGGATCTGAACCCGGGTCTACTCTGCTCAAAGTCGGGTGCAGATGCCACTACACCACTGGCTGGATCTTGAGTAAATGAATTCAAATCTCAGAACTGCTGTTGTTGGAAATGTGAAATGAAATAGAAAACTGCGGGGCTATTCAGCAGGTTGACTGGCATCTATGGAGACAGTAACAGTTTATCTTTCAGGTCCAAGTCACTTCATGATAATGGGAAGACTCTTGCCTTTGAAGCTTTGTTAATATGAAATCTGAATTCTCACTTATTTCAGCACCTGAAAGATCCAACTTTTTTAGTTTTAAACAATTTATATCTCTTGTGCTCTGGTAACTGTCCTGCACCTTTCCTCTTCCCTTCTCCCAATTTTAGTGTTTTTTTTAGGAAAAGTGTTTGTTCAATAATGGGGAATTACCACTGAAACCTTCCTGAACTGAATTCTTCTGAAGACAATGAAAACTGCACATGAACTTTTTCAGCTAGATATATCTTGGGGAGGGGGAAGAAACATATTTTGACATGTGAACAATGTTTTCAATTGTGAATCTCCATCTTTTTGCATCTACATCATCATTTAATTGTATTGTTTCTTCTTGAAAAGTGAATTAAATGTGAAGTGTGGTGATTGCTACATTTCATAATTATACCAACTAACTGGTGTTTTGCAAACTCCCAGAGGTGGTCATCACTTCATTTCTAATCTGCCCATGGCAGTCAGCCACAATTCTTAAAAATGACCATTTCTCAATTATAGGTGCCCAGTGGTGATTTAATACTTTCCTCTAAACTAATCCCACTTGGTTCCCCAACTCTTCTCAGTCAAGAGCAATTTTAGTTTTCTCTGAAAAGTAAATTATCATATTCCTTAATGGCTTTACATCTGAACACTAAAAGGCCTCATGGTTTGATTATATCTTCCAAATTGACAGCCTAGCTCATTATGAGTACTGGACAGACAACTCAATTCCAAATGAAAAGAAATGTTTTTAACCCTCTCATTACAGATGAGAATGTTTAACTGCTCTTTCCACACTAAACAGGCAGTGAATGTAACAAAATGACATGTAAAAAGTTTCTCCTCACAAAGTTTAAAACCTGTAATTCCAAGTCCTCAAACCATCTACTAACTGGGCCAGCTTTCCTCCACCCTACATAAATCAGTCAAGACCTTACACATGTCTTTTAGATTCTCTCTGTGTTTCTTTGCTGCAAGGACAAGTCCACTTTGTTGATGATAAACTTGGTGATGAAATCCCACTAGCCTAGAATCATTTCTGGACCTTTTCACAAACCTTCCTGTGCTTCCTAAACTGAGACAAACAGAGTTAGAGGCAACGCAACAGGATCAGTATCGGGTTTAATATCACTGACCTATGTTGTAAAATTTGTTGTTTTCTGATGGCAGTACATTGCAATAGAAAATACTATAAATTACAATAAGAAATAGATATTTAAAAATCAAATAAGTAAAGCAAAAAGAGAGCAATAACAGTGGGCTATTGTTCATGGGTTCATTGTCCATTCAGAAATCTGATGGCAGAGGGGAAGAAGCTGTTCCTGAAACGTTTGAGTTGATTGTATGGCTTCAGGCTGTTGTACCTCCTTCCGATGGTAGAAATGAGAAGGGTGACGAGGTCCTTAACGACGGATGCCGCCTTTTTGAGGCATTTCCTTTTGAAGATGTCCTCAGTGCTGGGGAGGCTAGTGCCCACGATGGGGGTGGCCAGTTCAACTGGTTTTTAAACAGATTTCACAAAACATCAACTCGTATTCGATGATTGTGAATTACAGACTTTGGTCTTTCTTGTTTCCTTGGGATTCCAATAGATCTGCGCGGACAGCTTTGTTCTGAGAATTTGACAATTTGTTTCATTAAAAACAGAGAAACATAGAAAACCTACAGCACGATACAGGCCCTTCGGCCCACAATGCTGTGCTGAACATGTACTTACTTTAGAAATTACCTAGGGTTACCCATAGCCCTCTATTTGTCTAAGCTCCATGTACCTATCCAGGAGTCTCCATCTGCCTCTACCACCATCGCCGGCAGCCCATTCCGCACACTCACCACCATCTGCGTTATTAAAAAAAAAACTTATCCCCAACATCCTCTCTGTACCTACTTCCAAGCATCTTAAAACTGTGCCCTCTCGTGTTAGCCACTTCAGCCCTGGGAAACAGCCTCTGACTATCCACGTGATCAATGCCTCTGATCATCTTATACACCTTTCATCCTCCGTCGCTCCAAGGAGAAAAGGCCAAGTTCACTCACCCTATTCTCATAAGGCAGGCTCCCCAGTCCAGGCAACATCCTTGTAAATCTCCTCTGCACCCTTTCTATAGTTTTCACATCCTTCCTGTAGTGAGGTGACCAGAACTGAGTACAGTACTCCAAGTGGGGTCTGACCAGGTTTCGATATAGCTGCAAGATTACCTCTCGACTCTTAAACTCAATCCCACGATTGATGAAGGCCAATACACCGTACGCCATCTTAACCACAGAGTCAACCTGCGCAACAGCTTTGAGTGTCCAATGCACTCAGACCCCAAGATCCCTCTGATCCTCCACACTGCCAAGAGTCCTACCACTAATACTATATTCTGCCATCATATTTGACCTACCAAAATGAACCACCTCACACTTATCTGGGTTGAACTCCATGTGCTACTTCTCAGCCCAGTTTTGCATCCTATCAATGTCCCGCTGTAACCTCTGACAGCCCTCCACACTATCCACAACACCCCCAACCTTTGTGCCATTAGCAAATGAACTATCTCATCCCTCCACTTCTTCATCCAGGTCATTTATAAAAATCACGAAGAGAGGGGGTCCCAGAACAGATCCCTGAGACACACCACTGGTCACCGACCTCCATGCAGAATATGATCCGTCTACAACCACTCTTTGCCTGCTGTGGGCAAACCAATTCTTCATCCACAAAGCAAAGTCCCCTTGGATCCCATGCCTCCTTACTTTCTCAATAAGCCTTGCATGGGGTACCTTATTAAATTCCTTGCTGAAATCCATATACACTACATCTACTGCTCTACCTTCACCAATGTGTTTAGTTACATCCTCAAAAAATTCAATCAGGCTCGTAAGGCACGACCTGCCTTTGACAAAGCCAAGCTGACTATTCCTAATCATATTATGCCTCTCCAAATGCTCATAAATCCTGCCTCTGAGGATCTTCTCCATCAAATTACCAACCACTGAAGTAAGACTCACTGGTCTATAATTTCCTAGACTATCTCTACTCCCTTTCTTGAATAAAGGAACAACATCTGCAACCCTCTAATTCTCTGGATCCTCTCCCATCCCCAATGATGATGCAAAGATCATTGCCAGAGGCTCCGCAATCACCTCCCTCGCCTCCTGCACTAGCCTGGGGTACATCTCATCTGGTCCCGGAGACTTATATAACTTGATCCTTTCCAAAAGCTCCAGCACATCCTCTTTCTTATTGTCTATATGCTCAAGCTTTTCAATCCACTGTAAATCATCCCTACAATTGCCACAGTCCTTTTCTGTAGTGAATACTGAAGCAAAGTATTCATTAAGTAACTCCGCTATCTCCTCCGGTTCTATACACACTTTTCCACTGTCACACTTGATTGGTCCTATTCTCTTATTTCTTATCCTCTTGCTCTTCACATACCTGTAGAATGCCTTGGGGTTTTCTTTAATCCTGCTCGCCAAGGCCTTCTCATGGCCCCTTCTGGCTCTCCTAACTTCATTCTTAGGCTCCTTCCTGCTAGCCTTATTATCTTCTCGATCTCTATCATGACCTTGTTTTTTTGAACCTTTCATAAGCTATTCTTTTCTTCTTGACTAGATTTTCTACAGCCTTTGTACACCATGGTTCCTGTACCCTACCATCTTTTCCCTGTCTCATTGGAACGTACCTATGCAGAATGCCATGCAAATATCCCCTGAACATTTGCCACATTTCTGCTGTACATTTCCCTGAGAACATTTGTTTCCAATTTTTGTTTCCAAGTTCCTGCCTGATAGCCTCATACTTCCCCTTATTCCAATTAAACGCTTTCCTAACTTGTCTGTTCCTATCCCTCTCCAATGCTATGGTAAAGGAGATAGAATTGTGATCACTATCTCCAAAATGCTCTCCCACTGACAGATCTGACACCCGACCAGGTTCATTTTCCAGTACCAGATCAAGTACAGTCTCTCCTCTACATATCTACATATTGTGTCAAGAAACCTTCCTGAAAACACCTAACAAACTCCACCCCATCTAAACCCCTCGCTCAAGGGAGATGGCAATCAATATTGGGGAAATTAAAATCTCCCACCATGACAACCCTGTTATTATTGCATCTTTCTAGAATCTGTCTCCCTATCTGTTCCTCGATGTCTCTGTTACTATTGGATGGTCTATATATATAAAAAAAAACACCCAGTAGAGTTATTGATCCCTTCCTGTTCCTAACTTCCACCACAGAGACTCTGTAGACAACCCCTCCGTGACTTCCTCCTTTCCTGCAGCCATGACACTATCTCTGATCAACAGTGCCACGCCCCCACCTCTTTTGGCTCCCTCCCTGTCCTTTCTGAAACATCTAAAGCCTGACACTCTAAATAGCTATTCCTGCCCCTGAGCCATCCAAGTCTCTTTTATGGCCACAACATCATAGCTCCAAGTACTGATCCACGCTCTAAGCTCCTCCGCTTTGTTCATAATACTCCTTGCATTAAAACAGACACATCTCAAACCATCGGTCTGAGCTTATCCCTTCTCTATCTCGATCCTCCCTCTCACACTGTCTGCAGGCTTTCTTGATCCAGTTTTGTCGGATGATAATTTTTGGAACATTTCACACATCCCCTCATCTGAAATCTCCACCAGAAGCATCAGTATCTGTCAATCCACCAATTTGAATCTTTCATGCTTTAATGTCGTGAAGAGCTTGCATGATGACCCGAAATATTCTAGGGACAGAAAACAAGACTCTACTGTATTGTCCTCTGCACATGAAGCACTTCAAAAGTAGTTATTGCTTAATTTGGGGGAATACACAATTAATCTTTACACCAGGCCAAGGGTTGCTAACCTGGAGTCCTCAGACCCCTTGGTTAATGATAGGGGTCCATGGCATAAGAATGGTTGGGAACCCCTGCAGACAACAAATGAAGGGATCGTACAGTACTTTATTCCACCACGTAACACCATCTTGAGCAAGCGCAACTGCAATTTAATGCCTATTGCCTTTAACCACCTGGAACCCAAAAATTGTTTTATCTCCGTCTTGAAGATATTGACCCATTGCCTTGAGAACATTAAATATTACAGAACAGAAACAGGCCACAATATTGTGTCAAACTAATTAAATCAGCATCAAATGACCAACTAAGTTCATGCCCTCAAACTACATAATGCCCACATCCTTCAATTGCCTGTACATACATGTGCCATCTAGTCATAGTCATACTTTATTGATCCCAGGGGGAAATTGGTTTTCGTTACAGTTGCACCATAAATAATAAATAGTAATAGAACCATAAATAGTTAAATAGTAATATGTAAATTATGAAATAAGTCCAGGGCCAGCCTATCAGCACAGGGTGTCTGACCCTCCAAGGGAGGAGTTGTAAAGTTTGATGGCCACAGCAGGAATGACTTCCTATGACGCTCAGTGTTGCATCCCGGTGGAATGAGTCTCTGGCTGAATGTACTCCTGTGCCCACCCAGTACATTATGTAGTGGATGGGAGACATTGTCCAAGATGGCATGCAACTTGGACAGCATCCTCTTTTCAGACACCAGTTCCATCCCCACAACATCGCTGGCTTCCAATGAGATCCATCGATCATAGGCCCAGCCTTTATTAATGTTTTCCCAAATGGACATTGATCAGCACAGGAAACAGCAGAAAGGGAGAAGTGTTGTGGTATCTCTACCTCACCTGGACGAAATTAGAATGTTTATGTCACCATCATCATCCCTATGTGCCATGTCATCTGTCGTGGGCAATCATTGTCTATGATCTTGATTGTTCTTGGCAATTTCTCTGCAGCCATTGCCTTTTTCTGGGCAGTGTCTTTACATGACAACTGACCCCAGCCATTATCAATACGCTTCAGAGATTGTCTACCTGGTGTCAGTGGCCACATAACCAGGACTTGTGATGTGCACCAGCTGCTCATACGACCATCCACCACCTGCTCCCATGACTTCACGTGACCCTGATCAGGTGGCTAAGCAAGTGCTACACCTTGCCCAAGGGCGACGAGGGAAGGAGCGCCTTGCACTTCCAACACGCTGGAGGAACTCAGCAGGTCGGCAGCATCCGTGGAAACGAGTCAACGTTTCAGGCCGGAATGCTGCCCGCCGTGCTGAGTTCCTCCAGCGTGTTGTGAGTGTTGCTTTGACCCCAGCATCTGCAGATTATTTTGTGCCTTACACTTCCTTTGTTAGAGACGTATCTTCACCCCACCACCCAGTTTATGCTACCATCGGCGAGAGGAGAAGATGGCAGCGCGCCGCGTGTGCGCAGCCCTCCGGTGAAAATGATATCGTATCTGTTAAATAGGGGCCGTGGACAATTCTGATTTGATGGAGAATAGACGTGAAAGCACAGAGGAACATCTGGAGAAATTTCTGCAATGCCCGTTTGCTGCTGTCATCACTGTGTGGTCGTGAATCTTTCAGAGGGTAGGCCTCAAAATCCCTGGCCTTGCCTGCTTTTGGCGACCGAGAAGGAGGTCGAATCGTTTGGACAGAGATGGCGCTCAGTACTCTGTGTCGGAGAGCTGATCAGAGCTCAAAGTTTTCGAATGACTCAGAGTCGGACTGTGGTCGGGCATGGCCGGGAGAGTTTTTCCTTCCTTCTCCCGTCTGCGTGAATGTGGGACATTTGAGAGACTTTGAACTTTTTACTGTGCTCATGGACTTCTTCATCAAGTTATGGTATTGTTACACTGTTTGTAACTATATGTTATAATTACGTGGTTTTGTCAGTTTTTTCAGTCTTGGTTTGTCCTGTGTTTTGTGATATCACACTGGAGGAAATAATGTATCATTTCTTAATGCATGCCTTGCTAAATGACAATAAAAGAGGACTACATGTCTTCATAATCATAATGTTCCCTTCAATTCCTGAAAATCCAGGGAATGTGAAGCGCAGAATCAAATATCACTGTGATGATTGTACATTCTAGTACCAATTGTTTGGCGACAATAAAGTATAAAACATCAAAGGAATAGAACAGAGGCAGTTGTAGTTCCAATTGCATAAACAGTTCCATGGCTCAGTGGACAGTAAGAGATTGAATTGGTAAAGGGCATGCGATCAGCGAACATTGATTTCCTGGGCACCAGCAAATCTTTCCAATCGCCTTCTGCTTGCTCTTTATGTCTTGTTTCTGTTACGGAAACTGTTGGAGCCTGGGATGTGCTATTTGGGACTCATTCAAAGAATCCAGCACTATGCTGTGTCCAGCGGGCTGCCAATGACTCAATGCCAATGACAAAGGGTCAGCATTGTATTACCCAATGACTCAATCATCTGCCTGACTACGTACTGGATCTCTGTTTCTCTCTCCAAAGATACCTCGTGCACTTCCTGCATTTTTTGCTTACATTACTTTTTAAAGTAGTTATGCAAGTCATTTTGTGTAAGTCATTGCAATGGCAAAATGCGGTGGAGGGTTGAAATCAGAAATAAAAAAAACTAGAAATATTCAACAGATCAGGCGGCACCTGTGGAGAGAAAAATTTTCAGATAGTTTATGGAACTGACTTTCTCTTCCAAACACGCTTGTAGTCTATAGACACTGACACAGTTATTACAAGTTGCCCAAGTTCCCCAGCAGTCATACCTTCTCCACAATAAATACAGATGAGAGATAGTTATTTAAGACTTTGTCCACCTCTGTGGTTCAATTCATAGATGGACTCACTGATCTTTAAAGGGTCCTATTCTCTCCCTAGATACTCTTTTTGCACTTAAAATACTTGTGGAACTTCACTGGATTCTGTTTTTCTTTCAAATCTATCTTGTATCTCTTTTCTTTGCCCTGCTGACTACTACTCACTTTATCCTGGCTGCCAATACGACAAAAACCTCCTTCTCATTCTTGACCTAATACCTCTTGTCATCCAGAGTTCCCTACTCCCGACACCCTTGTCCTTCATTCCAACGAAAACAAGCTAGCCCAGAGCTCCCACTGACTTACTTTTAAAATCTTCCCACTTGCCATACATTCCTTCATCTACAAAACCAGCCACAATCAACTTTTGAAAGTTCTTGTCTAGTACCTTACCCCCGGTTGGAACTTTAACATATGGATCAGTCAGTCCTAACCTTTTCCAGAATTCAAAGTTCAGAGTAATTTTGTTATCAATGTACATAAATGTCACCATTTACAACCATCAGATCCATTTTCTTGTGGCCACACTCAGTAAATCCAAGAGCCAAGGTAGAATCACGGAATGTCTGTTCCCAATAGGACAGACAAGCAACCAATGTGCAAATGATGACAAACTACAAACACAGAGGCAAAAGGAAATAATAAGAACAAATAAATAAACAATAAATATCGAGAACATGAGATGAAGAGTCCATAGGTTGTGAAAACAGTGCAGAGATGGAGTAAGCGTATTGGTGTTTGTTTCCATAACAAGCTGTGATGTGACCACTCAACGTATTTATTCTCCACTACACATATAATCGAAGTTTCTCAAAGATTTAGATGACATGCTGAATCTTTGCAAATTTCTGAGGACTAAAGGTATTGCCGTATTTTCTTCATAATTATTCTTGCGAGCTGGGCCTAGGACAAAGCCGCTGAAATGGTAACATTGAGGAATTTATAGTTGGCGACTCCTCCACCTCTGATCCTCTGATCCCCTGATGAGGACTGGCTCATGGACCTCTGGTTTCCTCCTCCTGAAGTCAATAATCAGCTCCTTGGTCTTGCTGACATTGCGTGAGAGGGTGTTGTTGTGGCACCACAGCCAGATTTTCAATGCTGATTCATCACCACCTTTGATTTGGTCTACAACAGTGGTGTCATCAGCAAACTTAAAACTAATTATCTTAAAGTGCTCCCCCACTAACACTTAAAGTAGTTTGTCCGTGTCTTGTTTCCCAAGAAGAGGTTGAATTTTGCCCCTTCTTTAGATGGCCCATCTGCATATCGATTTAGATAGATCTATCAAATGTACAAGAAAGCAAACAGTGAAATGTGTCATTGTACAGATTTATTCATTTTAATTCATAGAAAACTCTTCACCAAGGAATACATAATTATTAGAAATAATTCTGGATTGCAGAATAGGGCAATCTAAATCACAAGAGGACAATGCAAGAAAAATATGATTCTGTAATGTAAAATAGAATGATAAAATTAGTAAGTGTTTTACCTATCTTGACAATCTATGACATGCTTTATGGTGAATAGGCTTTTGTGCTGTTGCCTCGAAGAGAAAGATGCTGAGTCACTGGGTGCTATATATATTCAGTTCCTAATCAGAGACATGACAAAGCATGAATGACCTGCTGTTGTTTGTTTTTATTTTATTTCCTGTAACCTGGTGAAGGATGTAACCTTTGACTGGTTAAACAAAAGAGCTGCTATTCTCAATGCATGAGCATCCTGGAGTCCTTAGATAATCGAAGACCAGGACAAGAGCAAGAAAGATCAGCCAGGCCTTAATAAATAGCAAGTTTAGCTATTATTTAGCTGCATCAAGTTCATTGTTATTTGGGCGGGAATTAGAGTAAATTCAATGTGGAATTAGCCAGCTGGTGGTGTAGTGACATCTGCACCGGTCTTTGAGGTGAGTGGTCTCGGGTTCAAATCCATCCTTGTGTGCTGGGTTGAGCGTCGATCTAGCAACCTGGCCTTGTAAAACAAGAACAGACAAATGCTAAAGAAACGGGAGGTTGCCGATATGTCACAAGATGCTGAGAGAAACTACAACAATGCAGAATATTGAATTACCGGGGTCTTTGATCAGGCGAGGGAAAATGATTCATTAACCAGACATTTGTGGCATTATGACAAAGGAAAGGGATTGAAACAAGAGGCTGGAAATCAGAGATCTTAAAAAATCCTTAACATTCTTACTTGCCCAATAACGTTTAAAGTTCTCATCCTCAGCTTTTAAAATCCTATCACCTTGTGTTTCTTCCTCTCCTCCCCCACCTTCTTACACTGACTCCTCACCTTTTTTTTCCTCCAGTCCTAATGAAGGGTCTCACCCAAAACATCGACTGTTTACTCTTTTCCATAGATGCTGCCTGGCCTATGAGTTCCTCCAGCATTTTGTGTGTGTTGCTTTTAAAATCCCTCCAAGGACTCAACCTTAGAACCCTTCTAGATCTTTGCACTGAAGTTCTAGACTCCTGTTCTCTCCTGGGCTCTGTTCACTGCAGTGCTTTCAGACTCATGGCCCCAAGCTGTGCAGTTGCCTCTCTAACTTACGTTATTTTTCTAAAGCATTCACGAGTTGTCAGTTTTATTAATCCAGTTCTGATTGCCTCAATTCATGGATCTGGAACTACAAGCTGGCTAGACCGGGCACGGAGCAGAGATTTCCCTCTCTCGAGAATATTACTGCAGTTTCTGCAGCTACCTTGGGGCAAGCCGAAGTCCCGTGAAGTGATTCAGAACTCGGGTTTGACAGTCCAGTACCTGTGGATAGATAGCCGGATTATAGGCTATTCGGTGGTTACAATCATCCTGTTTATGGACGCCCCTACATCCCAACAAACTCCCATAGTATTAAATTGTAAAGTCTGACATATGTACATCGTTTGCTCCTACGAACGGCGAAGTTAGTTTCCTCTCCCCTCTTGTAGTAATTATTAGTCTTAGGTGATTTTGATGCCTATCATTACAACAGCTGGGGGCGTGGTGGTTATCATTTCCAGAGAGGCTCGTGTTTTTTTTCCGATCACGGACCAAACCACCACAAGCAGAAACCTCCTCCGGATGCGGGCTTGCGTTGTTTCAGTTCGAGCACCTTTCAGAACCAAAGGCCTTCTACCTGTAACGTTAGCTGCAGCCATAAAATCTTACCGCGCAGACAGCAGCCCTTCGGCCCACCCTGTTCCTACCAGCCCCTGTACTCATTCAGGTGTGGTCTTCAGCCTGAACCCTGCACTGTCCAATTCTGCCCCTACCCCACCCCCCAGATGCCTCCTGGCTCCCTCTCAGGGTTTCCCCACCCGGGGTGTACGGACCCTCGCTTAATGGCATTGCTCTATGTGGATTAAGGAAGATTGGGAATGCCCGTGTGTTTTCCCTAAATTCCAGCACCTGCAGTCTCCTTTCGACAGAAATCCCAATGGCCCGCGGTCTCCATCACTCCACGATAGAGAACACGGTCATTTCCCTCGCCGCCGGCACTGCCGATTTTACATAACGTATGTTGTATAAAATAAGCAACATACATCAAAGTTGCTGGTGAACGCAGCAGGCCAAGCAGCATCTATAGGAAGAGGTGCAGTCGACGACGAAGGGTCTCGGCCTGAAACATCGACTGTCCCTCTTCCTAGAGATGCTGCCTGGCCTGCTGCGTTCACCAGCAACTTTGATGTATGTTGCTTGAATTTCCAGCATCTGCAGATGCTGTTGTTTTTGTATAAAATAACATATGTTTTGTAACGCAGTACCGACAGCTCGGCGGTACGGGAAAAACGCTTTAAATTACTCACCCAGAACTACGGGAATGGACTTCACTCGTACCGGCGGCCGCTTTTTAGAGGAAGTGGGCGGAGCTGGTCACGGCGGAAAGCGATATGCAGAATAGCGTAAGGCAAAGCTGACTAATTGGAAGGTCCATGTATGGATTGTGATCGGAGGGTTTCTGAGGAGGGCATTGGAAGGTGATGGGAGCCGTGGGAGGAGCTGAACGAGGCAATCGATGAATAAAAGGTTCAGCAAGCGGTTATATCACACAGTGAGCGCCAGGAAACGCATGTATGGGGGTCGGGGCTCAGATCACCGAGGTGGAGCTGCTGCCGGTCGATGTGGAGAAGAAGGGACCGGAGAGCGAGTGGCGAGCCGAGACTTCGGACATCAAATGCCGGCCGCCGCGCCGGGCCAGGGAGACCTGGAGCCGCCGGCTGGAGTTCACGTTGGCCTGTGTCGGCTACGCGGTGGGACTGGGCAACATCTGGCGGTTCCCCTATCTGTGTTACAGGAGTGGCGGAGGTAAGCACGGCGCACTGAGCTGAGGGGCCGTGTCTCCGCCGGGTCGCAGTCCTTTGGGTCAGACGGACGGTCTGTGATCCAAACGATGAGAACATCTGCAGATGCTGGAAATTCACAGCATATCTCTCTATCTCTCTATCTCTCACACACTCCCCCAGCCAATGACTAAGTAGATTTTCCCTATAAATTAGAAAATACACAAACACCAATAGAAATTCATCCACTGTATTGTGATGACTAGTATTAAAGAAACAATCACTAAAGTGGTTGGGAATTGAACCAGCCATGTGTACGTGGGGTTGAAAGCGGGGGGAGGGGAGTAGATAAGGTGGCCGACTTTGTTTTCTATCACTGTTTATGTTCCGGCCTTTCGCAGACCTCCAGGCCATCCGCTCTCCTCCAATTCTGGCCTCGTGGTTTCCTTGAATTCGATACACGATCGTTCTCTCTCCCCTCCTCTCCTTCTCCTTCTCCTTAAAATCTAGCCTTTTCTAGATATTTCCTCCAGTATCTCTTTACAAAGAGTAATGTCAAATTTTGTTTACCAACGCTCTTGTGAAGAGCCTTGAGTTGGTTTATCACTCAGGGTAGAGACTAACCACGAGATAGATGCTTGTGTTTTGGAGGGTGTATGCGAGAAGTTCTTATGTAACTAAGGGATGATGCCTGGCTTGCTGCGTTCCACCAGCATTTTGTGTGTGTTGCTTCAATTTCCAACATCTGCAGATTTCCCTGTGTTTGCCACCAGGGAAACGGCAGGGTTTTAATTTTTTATTTGTTGTATCTAACTCAAAAGTTTTGAACTGTTCCAGCTTTTTTTTTCCATTTTATCAATCTGTAAGAGACAAAATGGGAAAAGCTGCAAATATTTGGCAGGGCAGTGCTCAATGCTTCAACAATAGTGGAAAATTATTACAAGAGCAAGTGTTTAATAGCATTGTAACTGACTCTGGTAACAACTGAGCTGAGAATTTATTTATTGAGGTAGTCCCTTCTGGCCCTTTGAGCCATGCTGCCCAGTATTCCACAAATGGTCATTGTAACTCGTCCCATGATTAGACTAGGGTTAACTTGGGGATTGCTGGGTGGCGTGGCTTGAAGGACCTATTCTGTACTTGTCTCAATAAAATTTTTTTTAAAACCCTAGGCTAATCATGGGACAGTTTATACCAGAATTAAAACTAAACAGAAAACAGGCAAAGAACTAACAATCCTTTCCACGCTCTGATTAATGTCAGATATGCAGACTTTGTATTTAATCTTGATTTTCTGAATGCTGCATGCATGTACTGGAAACATTCAATTGTCAGCAAGTTCATAGTCATACTTTATTGATCCCAGGGGAAATTGGATTTCATTACAGTTGCACCATAAATAATTAAATAGTAATAAAACCATAAATAATTAAATAGTAATATGTAAATTATGCCAGGAAATAAGTCCAGGACCAGCCTATTGGCTCAGGGTGTCTGACCCTTCAAGGGAGGAGTTGTAAAGTTTGATGGCCACAGGCAGGAATGACTTCCTATGACGCTCTGTGTTGCATCTCGGAGGAATGAGTCTCTGGCTGAATATACTCCTGTGCCCAACCAGTACATTATGTAGTGGATGGGAGACATTGACCAAGATGGCATGCAACTTGGACAGCATCCTCTTTTCAGACACCACTGTGAGAGAGTCAAGTTCCATCCCCACAATATCACTGGCCTTACGAATGAGATTGTTGATTCTGTTGGTGTCTGCCATCCTCAGCTTGCTGCCCCAGCACACAACAGGGGCTAAGGCAGTTTTCATGAGTTAACCGAAGGCGATAACTTTCACTTGTCCCATCATTGTAACGTTCCCACAACCAACTGACTCACTTTCAAGGACGCTTCATCTCATCTCTTCATGCTTGTTTATTAATATTGTTACTTTCAGTTTATATTTGCAGTTGTCTTTTGCACTGGTTGCTGCAGTCTTTCATTGATTCTGTCAGGGGTATTAGTCTATAGCTTTATTGAGTATGCCCACAAGAAAATGAATCTCTAGATTGCATTTGTGACATGTATGTACTTTGATAATAAATTACTTTGAGTCCTGCTCTAAGAGAATCTAGGCAGTGGAGGTGGAAAAAGTTGTCCCTCCAGATCTGATGCTGACTTTATGGGCACTTAAACC
The DNA here is from genome assembly GCF_963921235.1 of Mobula hypostoma. Classification (NCBI taxonomy): domain Eukaryota; kingdom Metazoa; phylum Chordata; class Chondrichthyes; order Myliobatiformes; family Myliobatidae; genus Mobula; species Mobula hypostoma. The sequence continues at coordinate 33,371,414 of NC_086123.1, read as the reverse complement.
ACAAGGGATTGTGCCAAAGGAAAGCAATGGTGTTGGCAGTGGGGGAGTTCAGCTCTTGAATTACTCCAAAATGGAGGGGTTTCTGTGGGTATTCTGCATCATGAGGCATGTTGGTTGAAATGCTGTCCAAAAAAAATGAAGTGCAAAAGTATCTACCTAATAAAGGTCTTCGTTCTGTGAAAAATACACCTGTTAGATGTGGACTAACTAATCGGGAGGGACCACTGGACTGGACATGCTCAGGCTTCTTCCCTGATGAAGATGAGAGTTTGCCATCGAAACATCAATTAGAATCGTTACCCGTACCCAGCTGGAAGCCAGAGAAGAGTTATCCGTCATATATGCCAGGAAAGCACTAGATCCTTTTTGAGACAACTTGTTCTGCCTTCGATTGCTTGTAGTACCTTGAAACTACTCTACTGAAATTAGAGGGAATGTTTTTGGATGAGCTAAAATTTAGTTGAATATCTGAATGAGGGATGAGAGCTGGGCAAAAGGAAATATCTATTCATTTCCGTAGACACTGCCGGACCTGCTGAGTTTCTTCAGCATTTTCTGTGTATTGCTCTAGATTTCCAGCATTTACAGAATCTCATTTTAATAACAAATTTGTGAGTTGCAGAAATGTGATGCTAGGAATTAAACGAGGCAGCAACTGGGGTGCTGGGTGGCTGAAAACAGTTGCTGGAAAATGGGAGGGCTGGGATTGGAAGGAAGGTGGCAACAGGAACTGGTCCAAGAAAAGTTCAAAGTAAATTTATTGGAGTATGTGCATGTCACTGCATACAACCCTGACATTCTTTCCTGCAGGCATAGTCAGCAAATCTATAGAATAGTAAATGTGCCAAACTGCAAATATAAATCTGTGTAACTGTTCTTGAACCTGGTGGTGAGCCCTGAGGCACTTGTACCCTTCTACCTGATGGCTGCTGTGTGAAAAGAGCGTAGCCTGGGTGGTGAGGATCTTTGGATGCTGCTTTCCTTTGACGGTGTGGAGAAAGGGGGGAGGGACCAAGTTTCAAGTAGATTTATGATTTAATCTGCCCACGTCTTAATGACCTAGTGATACATTATGAACCTTAACTTCCGCCACCTCCAACGGGATCCCACCACTGAGCACATCTATCCCTCCCCCACCGCCTCTGCTTTCCACAGGGATCGCTCCCTACACGACTCCCTTGTCCATTCGTCCCCCCCATCCATCCCCACTGATCTCCCTCCTGGCACTTGTCCTTGTTAACAGAACAAGTGCTACACATGCTGTTACACTTCCTCCCTCACCACCATTCAGGGCCCCAGACAGTCCTTCCAGGTGAGGCAACACTTCACCTGTGAGTCAGCTGGGGTGATATACTGCGTCCAGTGCGGCCTTCTATATATCGGCGAGACCCGACACAGACTGGGAGACCGTTTCGCTGAACACCTACGCTCTGTCCGCCAGAGAAAGCAGGATCTCCCAGTTGCCACACATTTTAATTCCACATCCCATTCCCATTCTGACATGTCTATCCACGGCCTCCTCCACTGTAAAGATGAAGCCACACTCAGGTTGGAGGAACAACACCTTATATTCCGTCTGGGTAGCCTCCAACATGATGGCATGAACGTTGACTTCTCTAACTTCCGCTAATGCCCCACCTCCCTGATGTTCCCCCCATCCGTTATTTATTTATGTACACATATTCTTTTTCTCCTTCTGCCCCTCTCACTATACTCCTTGCCCAACCTCTGGGTTTTTTCCCCCTTCCCCCTTTTCTTTCTCCCTGGGCCTCCTGTCCCATGAACCTCACATACCCCTTTTGCCAATCAACTGTCCAGCTCTTGGCTCCAACCCTCCCCCTCCTCCTCCTCCCATTTTCAAATCTCTTACTAGCTCTTCCTTCAGTTAGTGTTGACGAAGGGTCTCGGCCTGAAACGTCGACTGTACCTCTTCCTAGAGATGTTGCCTGGCCTGCTGCATTCACCAGCAACTTTTATGTCTGTTTCTTGAAATTCCAGCATCTGCAGATTTCCTCGTGTTTGTGATTTAACCAGAGCTTGTTTAAAGTTATTTCAATTCTGGGCTAACTTTTTAAAACATGGCCTACGTCTACCTTATTGTGATAGGATGGCAAAGTGAGGAATGTCAAATAGTGATATTAATAATGGGCAAACTGAGCTCATGCAACTTGTGTGGGGTGTTGGTGGTCTTGTGGCTCTCAATGTTTGTAATCGTGTGTGATTATACCAGTGCTTCGTCTCTATCAATTACACTGTAATTATGGAAACAATGTAATACACTATTGTGTCATGGGCACGAAACTAGGTTGACTTAATTTCGAGACTTGTGGAAGTACTGTATAATATGCAACGTTCTTTGGTATGAGATGTGTTGCTTTATATAATCTACTTTGTAACTACGGTGCTAAGTCATTATTTCAAACATCAGGTTTGACATTTTAGTAAGGGTTGCATCGCAATTGAAGTTTAATTGTCATTCAACCATACATGAATACGTACAGCCAAATGAGACAGTGTTTCTCTGGGGCCACAGGGCAGAACACAGTACCATCAGTCACCCAGCACAAAGCGCACTGCAGGTACAAGATAGCAAGCACATATAGGTATCAGTAAGATACAGCCATGCAAAGAAAGTAGTCCAGACTTGAGCTGCAGAAATCTGCATTAACCACAATGCAGCTTGTCTTCTGCCAAGTGAGCACCAGGGGTCAGCACCAGGCCAACCCAGTGGCAGCTGTCAATAGGCAACACTCCAGCTCGAGCCCCTGAGTCCATTAATTGTGGCAAAAATCTGCAATCAACTGCGACAGAGGTTGTCTTCTCCCAAGTGATCATTGGGAGTGGAGGAGGGGGTGGCAGCACTTTCACCAGCCTGGACGCAGTACCACACTGCTCCCAGTGGAGCACAGCAGGTTCACCTCTCTCCTGGTGGCTGTAAATAGGCGAAAACTCGGCTTGAGGCCTCGTTCTCTCTATGACTGAGGCCGCGCAGCTCCCCTGCCCTCAGCCAATAACAGACATCCCACCTCTCCCGGAAGTTCTGGGAGTCTCCCGCATATTAATAGTGGCTCCCTGATGCCTGCAAATTATATACAATATCATGGAAATCAATTTTTTTGAGAGCGAGCGAGGGAAAGCAAGAGAGCGTGTGCATGAGAGCGAGAGCAAGCAGGCGAGAGTGTTCCAAAATATATATAAAACGTACGTCACCCCAGACTACCCTAAAGTGTACCCCTGCCTAATAGGGGTCAAAATACTGACAGTGTTGCTCGCTGCACTGTTTGCAACAGTGACTTTTCTATTGCCCATGGTGGGTTAAGACTGTAAAAGACGTGTTGAGGTGAGTTTAACAGGTGCCATTCGTTCATTAGCATAGCTAACGTTATTTAAACTAGCTGGCTACCTGCTAAGGAGCTACTCTATTGCAGACATCCCACCTCTCCCGGGAGTCTCCCACAAATTGATGGTGCTACCTCTCTGAAATGAGTTTCTGCAGGGTGGGATGTCTGCAATAAATCAGTGAATCAAACTTGTGGCATTCCACATTAAAAAAAGTCTTGTGATCACAGGAAAAATGGTCAAGATGGTTACTTGCTGTTAGATTGTACACGTCCTTTTGACCCAGGCAACAGCATGACGCGCAGCTCCTTCATTTTCTCCGCCAACAAGCCACTCGCTGATGGGGCAGACCTGCAGTGTGTAAGTTCTTGCCATCATAAAAAATGCAGGAGCAGTGCTATACTGTGGAAGGCATTCTGTGAAAGGGCCAAGCCACTCTGAATTGTTTGTTGCTGGTGTGTATTATGGTGGTGCTAGGAAGTTTGTGAGCCTTTTAGAATTTCCTCTAATGGGACCTAAAATGTGATCAGATCTTTCATGCAAGTCCTAAAGAACATAAACCTGGGTCTTTGCCATCGAAGTCTGATTTTCACCACACAGGAGTTTTGGAAGTGTCCCATGCCTCAATTGAAGGAGATTTGAGGACCTCAGAACAAAAGTTGATGCTCACCAAACTGGAAAAAGATACAAAACCATTTCTAAGGAGTTTGGGCTCCACCAATTACAGTCAGGCAGATAGTGTACAAATTGAGGAAATTCAATGCTGTTGTTGCTCTCACCAGAAATGGTCAACCAACAAAATCACTCCAAGAGCAAGGCATATAATATTCCAGGAGGTCACAAAGAACCCCAGGGTAACGTCTAAGGAGCTTCAGGCCTCTCTTGCATTGGCTAATGTCAATGTTCATGAATCAACCATCAGGCAAACACTGAACAGCAATGGCATGCATGGCAAGGTTGCAAGGAAGAAGCCACTACTCCCCAAGAAGAACATTGCTGCCCGTCTAAAGTTTGCTAAAGACCACATGGATAAGCCAGGAGGCTATTGGAAGAATGTTCAGTGGATGGATGAGTCCAAAATAGAAATCTCTGGCTTAATTGAGAAGTGTTGTGTTTGGTGTAAAGTAAACACTGCATTCCAGCATAAGAAAGAACCTTGTCCCGACTGAAATGTGGTGGTGGCAGTGACTTAGTTTGGGCCCTCTTTGCTGCTTCAAGACAGCTTGCCATCGTTCCCGGAACTATGAATTCTGAATTGTCAGGGTATCTGGCCATGAACTGAAGCTGATGAGAATATGGGTCAAGTAGCAAGACAATGATCCTAAACACACGTCAGTCTACCAAAGAGTGGTTAAAGCAGAAGAAATTTCATGTTTTGGAGTGGCCGAGTCAAAGTTCTGATCTTAATCCGATAGAAACATTGTGGAAGGACCTGAAGTTCATGCAAGAAAGCCCACCAAAATTCCAGAGCTGAAGCAGTTTTGTAAGGAGGAATGACCTGAAATCCCTCAAAGCCAATGTGCAGGACTGATCAACAGTTACTGGAAATGTTTGGTTGAAGTTATTGCCATACAAGGGGGAGGGGGGGTTACACCAGTTACTGAAAACAAAATTCACATACTTTTTTCCAACAAATACATGTAATATTGGAGTATACCCACAGGAACAAGTATGTGTTGTTAATTCATTTAATTGGGTTCTAGTTTTAGGACTTGCATGAAGATCTGATCACATTTTGGGTCATATTTGTGCAGAAACAGTGAATTCTGCTGAGTTCACAAACTTCTGACACCACTGTATATTTTCTGAGAGCTTAAATAATCAATTGGCCACTCCCACAGTGACTTGCAAAATGAAATGTGAGTCATGGTGCATGAATATACTGAAGTTTCCCTTAATTTGATTTTGATAGTGTGTGAAAGGAGAGAATGATTCAGCGTGGCAGGAAAGATGATGTGCTTTTTATATTGCATTGTGTAAAGGTTTGAGCGTAAATGTTTCCAAAGTGATTTTTAAAAAATATATTTTATCTTGCTATCCCATGATCTCCTGAGATTTGGTCTTTTGTTCTGGGGACTAATCTATCCCTAGATGAATTCAGTGGCCATTTTACTAGCTGCCTCCTATACTTACTAAAGTGGCCGCTGAGTATATGTTCATGGTCTTTTGCTGCTGTAGCCCATCCACTTCGAGCTTTGATGTGTTTTACATTCAGAGATGCTCTTTTGGATGCCACTGTTGTAACATGTAGTTATTTGAGTTGCTTTGGATTTCCAGCATCTGCTGACTTTCTTGTTTGCTATGAGTTACTGTCACTTTCCTGTCAACTTGAACCAGACTGGCCTTTCTCATTAACATGCCGTTTTCGCCCACAAAACTGTTGCTCACTGGATATTTTTACGTTTGTCACGCCATTCTCTCTAAACTTTAGAGACTGTTCTGCATGAAAATCCAAGGAGATCAGCAGTTTTTGAGATTACTCACACTACCTGTTCTAACATCAATAATTATTCCACAGTCAAAGTCACTTGGGTCACATTTCTTCCCCCCTGTCCCCCATTCTGATGTTTGATTTGAACACTTGAACCTCTGACCATGTCTGCTTGCTGTTGTGTACTGAGTTGCTGCCATATGATTGGCTGATTAGATATTTGCATTAAAGAGCAGGTGCACCGAATAAAGTGGCCTCTGAGAGAGTGTGTGTGTGTGTGTTGAGGTTGGACTACTAGCCAATCGTGGGGCTTGATTGTCCTCCTGCTCCCGAGTCGTTCCTTTCTTGTGGTGCATCTTGCCATTTCTTAGCATTTTCCTGGTGTTTTTTTTAAAACGAGGCCGAGTTGCTAGCTCGACAGTCAACCCAGCATGGATGGAAAGCGTGCAAGGAGCCAGCAGGATCTGAACCCGGGTCTACTCTGCTCAAAGTCGGGTGCGGATGCCACTACACCACTGGCTGGATCTTGAGTAAATGAATTCAAATCTCAGAACTGCTGTTGTTGGAAATGTGAAATGAAATAGAAAACTGCGGGGCTATTCAGCAGGTTGACTGGCATCTATGGAGACAGTAACAGTTTATCTTTCAGGTCCAAGTCACTTCATGATAATGGGAAGACTCTTGCCTTTGAAGCTTTGTAAATATGAAATCTGAATTCTCACTTATTTCAGCACCTGAAGGGTCCAACTTTTTTAGTTTTAAACAATTTATATCTCTTGTGCTCTGGTAACTGTCCTGCACCTTTCCTCTTCCCTTCTCCCAACTTTAGTGTGTTTTTTTAGGAAAAGTGTCTGTTCAATAATGGGGAATTATCACTGAAACCTTTCTGAACTGAATTCATCTGAAGGCAACAAAATCTGCACATGAACTTTTTCAGCTAGATATATCTTGGGGAGGGGGAAAAACACATTTTGACTTGTGAACAATGTTTTTAATTGTGAATCTCTACCTTTTTTGCATCTACATCATTCAATTCTATTGTTTCTTCTTGAAAAATGAATTAAATGTGAAATATGAAGTCCAAAGGGAAGTTGCAGAATATTGCTTACTATGATCGTTTGCCAGAAGAAGTGGTGAACACATGTTTGGTTGTTTCGTTACCCTCCTGCCAGAAGTCAGAGATTCACCAGCACCATCTTAAACTGGACTAAGGTGATTTGCCTAGTCATGTAGACTAGGTTCAATGTTACCTTTTGCCTTTGAGCATTTGAGCCAAAGTCTTGGAATTAATCTTGCATCGTGGAATTAATAAACAGCCTGTTTTAATTCTGGCCACTTGTGATTTATGAAAAAAAGTATTGGGGAGGGTAATAACCTCTGCTAAACTGTCAAGATTCTTGAGCTTTATTTATCGGATTGGTTGATAGTTTGCCTCTACAGGCCTCAATAGCTGACAAAGGATTGATGGCCCAATTGGAAAAGTTTAAAAACAGCTGGATAAATCTTACATTAAAAGTATGGCAAAGGTGGTTAATTCATGTGGAATCAATAGCATGTTAAAACTTTTCAGATGGTGTGCATATGATACCGAATTCCTTCCCAACAGAGGAGATAAAAGATTTGAACCATGGATAAAGAAAGGTCTTACAACCTACCTCTCATTTATACATAAAAGAGTATTACAAAGTTTCCAATTCCTGCAGGACAAACATGGCCTAGAACACAATGACGAGTACGACACTATGTTAACCAGAGTTGTAGATATACAGACTTATCAACAGTAGAATTAGAATTTTTCAAGATTCTGAATTCAGCTTACAGTTCAATACCAGGTAAATCAGTTTCTCGATTATGTAATGCACTCTCCCATGCTAAAATGTAAACACGTTGTATATTAAAGAGAAGTGGGAGAAAGAAGCGGGGTTGGTACTTTCAGAGGAGGCTTGGGGGAAAATATGCAGCTGTTAGTGGTCTTTGACTAATTCTTTGGCTTGGAGAGAACATTGTTGGAAAAATATTATAAGATACTTCAAGACCCCATATCAGGAAAAATATAAAGACACAAACGTGACGTGTTGGAGAAGGTGCGGCTCCAAGGAGGCAAATCATTTCCATATTTTCTGGGATTGCCCTAAATTAAGTTCATGTTGGAAAGGTATTCATAGAACATCAGTTAAGATACTTAAGACCCAGATACCTCTGAACTTCGAGACGCTCTATTTGGGGCATGTATTGTTTCTTGAACAGAAGAAAGATATAAAGTTGCTGCAGGCTCTTTTAGCGGCAAGTAAGAAATCAATCACTAGAAAGTGGCTAAATCCAATACCACCTACATTAGAAGATTGGCACGAAATTATCTTGGAAATATTTAAAATGAAAAAGATGACTTGCTCTCTGAGAATTCAAAAAGAAAAATTTTATCAAACTTGGAATAAATGGATTGAATATATAACCCCAAAGCGAGCAGACTTTAGATGACTCTCCTAATGATTTATACTGATCTTCTCATCAACACAGTAATATTGCTAACGTAAGCACCCCTGGTCTAAATGTTTGCTGTTTTTGTTTTTTTTTCTTTTTTTGGAAAATGGAGAATTAACACAAGTAAAGGAAAAGATTTGGGAAAGGGATAAAAAATGATAAAATTAAGTAAATAACTCCATAGGGATTGGATAATTATGTTTGGGGATAGGAGCAAACATGTACGAGTTAGGATATAAACCCCTACAATGGTAGTTACATAGGTTTACATACAATATTTTGGACCAGAAAGAAATGGTCCAGAAGAGATGTATGGAAATTATTATTAATCCACTATTACTATTTTTCTTAACAACTAATATCATTACTTTGCCTAATAGAGTAGAATTTCAACTGTACATAATTATCTATTTAAGTGTCTAATTTCTTTTTATATCTTAGGAATGTATAAATAATTATAGATTTATACATATTTTTTTTTAAATGGAAACGGTTATACTTGTGAAAAAAGTTCATGATACTTGTGAATTCCTTATCCAAATAAAAATAAAACATTTTTTAAAAGGTTTTATTTATCACATTGAGACGCACAATGAAATGTCTCATTTGCGTTGATGACCCGCACTGAGCCTAGGATGTGCTGAGAGTGGCCTGCAGGTATCCACAGCACAGCATGTCAATAGTGCTTGACAGAACACAACAAACAACTAAACAAGTCTCATTCCTCCTTCCTGCCCACACAGATCAAGTCTTTGACTTGAGTGGAACAACTAGCATGAGAATCATCATGTGCTATGTCGTATGACATAGGTAGTCATGGTCTCCATGTTAGCCCTTGGCAAATTTTTCTACAGAAGTGGTTTGCCATTGCCACCTTCTGGGCAATGCCTTTACAAGATGAGTGACCCCAGCCATTATCAATACTGTTCAAAGATTCTCTGCCTGGTGTCAGTGGTCGCATAACCAGGACTTGTGATGTGCACCAGCTGCTCATACGACCATCCACGACCTGATCCCATGGCTTCGCGTGACCCTGATCGGGGGCTAAGCAGGTGCTACACCTCAGCCAAGGGTGACCTGCAGGTTAGCAGAGGGAAGGAGCACCTTACACCTCCTTTGTAGGGACGTATCTCCACCCTGCCACCCAGATATGGTAAATTGGGAAAATTAAATGGTATAGTAGCAGATCACTAAAGATGAAATTGAACTCTTCTGCATCTGTGTCAAGTCAAGAGACTATTGAGGGAAGATTAACTAAGTTGATTCCTGGAGTGAAGGACTTGTAGGGAAAGGTTGATTAGATGGACCAAGTTCAGAAGACAGTGACTTTTTTGAAACTGAAATACAAAATTGAGGGCTTGCCTGGTAGATGCCAAGAGATCTCCTCTCCCCCCCCCCCCCCCCAAGTGGTATCAGTATTGGTGGGGGTGATTGGCATTGTTTTGGTGAAAGGAAGAATTTCTTCTCTTAGAGCATTAAGTCTTTGGAATCTCTACCCCAGAGAGCTGGAGGTTGAATCAGTAAATTGTGTAAATGATTGTCTTGTTTTTTTTTTCTTGTAACGCCCCTGTTGGACATTGGTAATGTAGAATACTGCAGATCTGGTTCACTGCACACCCCAATGGCGGGGGAGCTGCATGGCCCCCCGTTGTGCAGACCAAGCCCTCGGGCTGCGGGATTGCAGATCCCAAATGTGGGAGAGAGTGGGTGGGGGCAGTAGGAACTCGAGAGTACGTGCTGGGTTTGGGCTGGCCTCTCCTGTCGGTGCTGCTCTCTAGCCTTAACTCCTGGGAAGAGCTGCTGGATTGCGTGTGGCTGCCCTAGCACGTGTTGAGGAACTGCTGTGTGCCTGTTCTAGCAGAAATGTAGCTTCAGGCCAACAACCCATGCAACAATCTTCAGATGTCCCTCACAATGACTTGGGCTTTTTCTTTTGTTGTAACTGTGTTCCTGCTATTGTAATGGTGTGTTGTGTGTGCCAACTGGCACTGTGTTTTGCCACATACCCCCAGAGGAATGCTGTTTCATTTAGCTGTATGCATGTGTGTGCTTGTCATCAAGGGTGAGATGAGCAGTGTTTTGGGGTTTTACCTACAGCTGGGGTCAGGATTGTAGGGAGCTGTCAGAATTGAAGAAACAAGACTGAAGTTAGATCAGTTGTGACCTTGTTAAATAGCAAGGCAGACTTGAAGTCTATTTGTCTTTTTTCTTCCCCTCACCGCCCCCATCCTACAATGTCCAAAGGTAATTCAAGATGAATTTGTACACTGTATGAGAAGAATGTTCCTCTTATTATTTATTGTGATTTTTGTTTGTCTGACAGGTGCTTTCATCATCCCATATCTGGTAATGATCTTGCTGTGTGGGATGCCACTGCTCCTCCTAGAATACACCATTGGCCAGTATACAAGTTTGGGACCTGTGCATGCCTTGGCTAAAATCTGCCCTCTTCTGAAAGGTTTGTAGATAATTATTACTGCAGATCACTGAATCTCCTCAGTTGGACTAAAAGTCAAATTGTGAACCTTGGCTTGGTCTTATTTGTAGAGTTATGCACACTCTCTTCTGATGGCTGATTTCATGAAACATTTTGAAGCCTCTTTCAGTATCAAAGGTTCCAAATGTGTTCAGAGGGAGTGAGTTCAACTGCTCAGCCAGCTGATATTTTGTCAATGATTTTTTTAAATCATTTATTCATAACTGATCTGGTCAACATTAATTATTTCCAGTAATTTGCTCTTGCAGCAAGTCCCTTGTGCCACCAAATCACTGAGCCATCATTTGTATTTTGACATATTGAACCAGGGAACAACTTGTTTTTTTTGCCACAGGAGCTAGTTAGCATAAGATTGGTGGGGTTTTGCAGTGACTTGCTCCATTAATGGAGTATTTGCATTCTCCTGGCTAAAGTTTGAGGATAAAGCTGCTTAGTTCTTTCCTAGTAGAACTCTGAGCATCAACACACTTTAATCTTGTGCTCTCGGCTTAATGACACATTTAGTCAGTCCTAAGCGGTGTAATTCCTGTGCGGTTTATGGCAAGATGCCAAGTGTTTTTCTGTAAATTCTCAGCTATGTGCTACCTCTAACATGGGTTCCCAACCATCTTTATACCACCTACCCCTACTGTTAACAGAGGGGTCTGTGGAACCCAGGTTGGGAACCCCTGCCATGACATTCCACCACATGTGTTAATTTAGAATTGCACCACATTGAAATAGGCCATTTGGCCCAACTTCTCCATGCTGACCTGTTTTTTTTTAGAACTTGAGCTGATCCCATTTCCTTTGTCTTATGCCCATATCTTGTGCAGCTGCAACATAATATCCCTGACATACTTAATACCCAGACTGATGAAGACCAGTGTAGCAAACAGTGCCTTTGTCTCTCTGTCTTCCTGTGCCTCGACTGTCAGGTTACAAGTGTTGCCCCCATTTAACTTGCCAAAAGTACAATGCCTCTCTCCTGTCTAAATCAAATTCCATTTGCCATTGCTTGAACTACTTTCCAAGTTGGTCTAGGTCCCTTTATAAACTTGGATAATTACTTGTATGCTTTTAGCATCTATTTAGCAAAGCCTAGTCTTTATCTGTCTTGAACCTCTGCCATAGGGCCAAGACATTGTTCTGTAAGCCTGTCCAGTAGTTTGCTAAAACCTGTCCCAGGGTAACTGTAATTACTCATTGCCTTGAGGTTCAGGACTAGAAATTCTGGGCCCCCTAGGGCAACAGATGTGGGTTGCTCTGGTGTCATCACTCAGGCACCAGGACACTTTCTCACCCCAGTTCAAAGAACAAAACAGTAGACGCCCCTTCTGGCAGAGCAAATTAGGAAAACTGCTTTCATCAGCAGTCAGAGCTTTGAAGCTGTAACCTTCAAGTTCCTGGGTGTCAACTTCTCAAAAGATCTATCCTCAGTGCAACATATTGATGTAATGACAATGACAGTGCTCAGAATTTTGTGAAGATTTTGGTAAGTCACCATAGACTTGAGCTAATTTCTACAGATGTAACATGGAGGTGAATCTTGCTGGTTGCTTCACTATCTGCTATACAGGTGCCAATGCACAGGATCAGGAAAAAGCTGCAAAGGGTTGTAGACTTGGCCAGTTCCATGGACACCAGCCTCCCCACCATAAAGGATATCTACAAAAGGCAATACCTCAAGGTGGTGTCCATCATTAAGCAGCCTTGCCATGAGGGATGTACCTTTCTCATTACTGCCATTAGAAGAGATGCAGGAGCCTGAAGATGTGCACTTGAGGTTTTAGGAACAGCTTCTTCCCCTTTGCCTTCAGATTTCTGTATGATCCATGAACACTACCTCACTATTTTGTTCTATTTCTATATTATTGTAACTTATAATTTTAATATGCACTGTTCTAGTGCTTCAAAATAACAGATTTCGCAACATATACAGGTTTCCCCCGCCATCCGAAGGTAGAGCGTTCCTATGAAACGGTTCTTAAGCCGAAATGTCGTAAAGTGAAGAAGCGATTACCATTTATTTATATGGGAAAAATTTGTGAGCGTTCGCAGACCCAAAAATAACCTACCAAATCATGCCAAATAACACATAAAACCTAAAATAACAGTAACATATAGTAAAAGCAGGAATGATATGATAAATACACAGCCTATATAAAGTAGAAATATTTTTCCACAATCATTACTGCACTGTTCTCCGGAGCGAAAGTCTCACGCAAGCGCCGTCGGCAGAAAATCTCACACAAGCGCTGTTGGCAAAAACATGGCGCTCTCCAGTAACCTTTAAACTATGAAGCTGCCAAATCATGCCAAATAACATGTAAAAATACACAGCCGATATAAAGTAGAAATAATGTATGTACGGTATAGTATCACTTACCAGAATCAGGAAGACAGCGCCGAGCACACTGATGATGGTGTGTTAGGCTGAGTCATCGCAGGTTGGGGCGGTGCAGTGGCCCCCACCCTCTGGGCCACCAACCGATACCGATCCGCGAAACATGCAGGGGTCCAGCTGTAGCCAGAAGGCATCCAGCACATCTTTAAGAAAAAAGCCAAAACAAACATGCTAATTAATTAGGTGCCGCCCAGCACGTAATTGTCGGCCCAAATCAGTGCTGATTTCCGATTGCGCCGTCTCTGATCTGGGCCGACAATTACGTGTTGGGCGGCACCTAATTAATTAGCATGTTTATTTCGGCTTTTTAAAGATGTGCTGTGTGCCTCCCGGCTACTGCTGCATTCTCCGTGAATTGGTATCTGTCCGGGGGTTGGGGTGGTGGGACACTGGGGTGTCATCTCGTCATAGTCTGTTTCCATTAGGGCAGGCAGGTCATCTTCTATTTCTGCCCGCCTCGATGTCGAAGGTCGAGGTTCGTTGTCTGCCTTGGCTGATGTGGAAGGCTTGCTTGACTGCTGAGCCTCGCGCATTTTTCTATCACAGTTCTTTGTAAGGACTCAAACCATCTTGCAAATATCTCCTAAACAGACGTACCCTTTCAAAATTAAAGTCGTACTTTATCATTGCAGTGAAAATTCCATGCAGTTGCTTCACGTTCATTTCACTACTGCATTCGGTTTCGATTGTTATCCTTTTTTCTTCCAATTGCATCAGCTCTTCATCTATCAGTTCTTGGTCATGGGATGCCAAAACCTCTTGAACATCATCTTCATCAGCTTCCACAAGCCAAACTCACTTTGTCCTTACTTCGTTCACCACAATTGAAACGCTTAATTATGTCTAGTTTTACGCTAAATGTAACACCCTTACGAGTTCTTTTAGGCTTTTAGGTATAGAACTCATCTTGCAAACGGCTGCTCACAGGCACGTGTTTAAGCAATGCCGGCGAGATTGCCGTGCTGAATCCGGGGAGAGTGGCTGCTCAGGGCGCACGCTGCCTTTTATCGTGCGCTGCCTTTCTTCATAACAGTGAAAACACCTTCTGAAAGCGAAAACAGGGTAGTAATGTAGATCTTTTTGTATCAGTGAGGTTTCATAAAGCGAACATTGGAAAAGTGGGGGACACCTGTATCAGTGATAATAAACCTGATTCTAATTCTATGCAGTTGAGCATCAGCTGGTGTGGCATTTTTGCAACTTCCCCTGCGGTGTAGGAGAACATGCCATAACTTGATGACTTGCATGGGACCTGCAGGCATGTACTGTAACTAAGGTGCCTGGGACTTTTGCTCATCATCATATGATGTGGACGATCACGACCATGATTGTTCTTGGTAAATTTTTCTATAGAAGTGGTTTGCCATTGCCTTCTGCGTGGTGTCTTTACAAAATGGATGACCCCAACCATTATCAATACCCTTCAGAGATTGTCTGCCTGGCATCAGTGGTTGCATACGCAGAACTTATGGCTGCTCATACAACCATCCACCACCTGCTCCCAAGGCTTCATGTGACCCTGAATTTTGGGCGGGGGGGGGCTAGACCCACACTACCACTACCATCTAGAAGGACAAGAACAGCAGATACCTGGGAAGACCACCACTTGGAAATCCCCCTCCAAATCACTCACCATCCTGACTTGGAAACATCGCAGTTCCTTCATTGTTGCTGGGTGAAAATCTTGGAATTCTCTCCATAACAGCACTGTGGGTGTCCCTACACATTAGGGACTGCAGCGGTTCAAGAAGGCAGCTCATCACCACTTCCTCAAAGGCAACTAGGGATGGGCAATAAATGCTGGCTTGGCTGGCGATGCCCACGTCCTATAAGCAGGTGCTACACCTTGCCCAAGGGTGGCCTGCAGGAGGGAAGGAGTGCCTTCTACCTCTTTTGGTAGAGACGTACTAGTGTCTGCACCCCACCACAGTACTACAAATTATACACATTTTTACACAAAAAACACCTAGCAAAAATGCATTGTGGCTGTTTTATTAAGTACACTTGCTTGTTAATACAAATACAGCACTGTATGTTACAAATGTTTTGCTGCAACCTTGTTACAGCTAACATCCTGTTTGTTCATGGACATGTGCATCTGACCTCAGTGAAGTGCTTTGTCAGGCACTGACGCCTTTTAAATTCACCTGCATAAGAGATGAATTGGATATCCATGACATCCACACCACAGCTGGTGTCAATAACTATTGGAATTACTGTCACCTCATCTGCAACAGGAATGTCACCTCTGAAGTCTCATAGTGGATATCACCTCACTGGCAGCACGCTGTCACTAAACCATTAGGAGTGGTGGATGGCTATCTAGCTTGTTCTGAAGTCTACCTAAGGAGTTTCTGCGAAGAAACTGTAGGCTTCACTACCAGAATTGGTTTGGGAATGACCAGGAGGTCCAGGAATTTCTAACGAGCAGGCATAAGACACCATTGCATTGGAACTGCCACCCCTGAAGGTCAAGGCCATGGTGAGTACCATGGCTGCACAATGTCCAGAAACTCATTCATAACCATAAAAGGTGGATTGTTCGGTAGTTTCGGGGCCATTTACAACCTATACACTGAGGAGCCTCTGAATACCAAGAATTGAGATGGGATTGTCAAGGACTGAGGAAACCTTCAGCACTTGATAGAATTAACTTGTTAACGATGACTATCCATGAGCTCATTTAACTCCATTCTACATGAACTACACTGGGGGTTCCTCACTGGCCCCTTAGTAATGGTAGGGGTCCATGGTCTAAAGGTTAGGAACCCCTGAACTAGCCCTGACTATTCTCCATGGTCCCCAAGACCAACAAGAATTCGTATGGTAGTTGAGTGTTCTTGTACCACTCGGATAGCACTCCCACAAACTGTACAAGCAGGATTATCAGTACAGTTCCATCGAGTATCTTGCATGCGGGTGTCCTAGTGTGCTCTGCACCATCCCTCAATACCAAGCACTACACGTCAGCTGCAAAACATCAAGGCCTCTGGAGCAGTGTTTGCTTCTTAGAAGCATGGGTGGAGAATTGCTTTGGTCACAAATCCATGACCTCTTCATCCAAGTCTCAGAAGTGGAGGGTATTCCAGGGATCAATCATATCTGTCTATTTAAAAATGGAGACAAATCTAAGAGGGGCCTTCTGTCCACAACAGGGAATGTTATCACCAGGATCCTCATCAACTGCCTCCTCCCAGTGACTTGGAAGACATGCTTTTTAGATCATAGTATTGACTCCAGAGTTGGTAGATTCGAATTTCACTGAAGCATAGAATCAAAAGATCAGCACCAACCACTACTCCTATTTTCACATCTCTAAACCTTTTGACTGTTAACTGAAAGACTGTGGTCCAACAGATTTTTTTTTTAAAGAAATGTTCCACTGTTCTCCATCTTATCCACTTTATGACTGGGACATAGAAGAGTACAGGCTCTTTCATCAATCATGATGAATACAGCATCCATTTTCAAAGGTCCCCACCATTCTACAGATGCTTCAAAATGATAAGCAAGTACTGTAGAGGTAGCTCCAGCATTTTCTCTGCAAAATCTTCCATCCTCTGGCAGGATAAGCCAAGGTTGGCATCTTTCCCCTGTCCAGCACAGAGGCGCTAGTTATTTTCACTTGGCTTTAGTGGTCACATTGGCATGCCTGATGCCCATCTCCCAAAGTGGACTTGCTCTTTTGAAGGCAAACGATTGCTGGGTGGAAGGGTTCACAAAACTACCTGGAAAATGACTAATATTTCCTCCCTGTGACCACTCAATGTAGGAAGGAATCCAGGATCAAATGTTGGTAGTTCTCAACCCAGTGTGAACTGGATGGAGAGCACCACCACAGCAGTCTGATAGCCACCTGCCCATCTGTGGACTTGCCCCATTCTCACCAATCTCTGGATTCTACACCAGCCAGCCACCTTGGAACCAGTGGTGCTGAAGTGAAACCTGAGGAGCAGCCCAAGAAAAGAGACTAAATTGAAAGTTTGCAAAAGTATTCTAATTAAGTATGTAAACAACAGGAATTCTGCAGATGCTGGAAATTCAAGCAACATACATCAAAGTTGCTGGTGAACGCAGCAGGCCAAGCAGCATCTGTAGGAAGAGGCGCAGTCGACGTTTCAGGCCGAGACCCTTCGTCAGGACTTGACGAAGGGTCTCGGCCTGAAACGTCGACTGCGCCTCTTCCTACAGATGCTGCTTGGCCTGCTGCGTTCACCAGCAACTTTGATGTATGTTGTTAATTAAGTATGTGCCTGGCGGGGACAGGAAAAGGGCAGTGCAGGACCGAATAATCTCAGCTGATGTGATCCATTCCATATGTTCTGCTCTAGCATCACACCATTTCACACAACAGTGCAGATGACCACTACTCTATGCTCGGTAGCAGATTTCACTTCACTTCCAGCCACTAAATACCAATAAAATGGATGCTGCCAGCAACAGGGAGGCAAAAACAAAGGCACCGGAAGAATTTCTTCAGGCTTGGTCTTCATTTAAAATTGGATTTTGTTTGGAGAAGTTTTTCTTCCCCTGGATTTATTTAAAGGGAACAATATTTGAAATCGAGTTGTACCTTTCACCTTTGACATTCTTTAAGCTGTTCCATCCTGCTTTTACAGGTTTCCCCCACCATCCGAAGGTAGATCATTCCTATGAAACGGTTTGTAGCCAGAATGTCATAAAACGAAGAAGCAATTACCATTTATTTATATGGGAAAAATTTGTGAGTGTTGGCAGACCCAAAAATAACATACCAAATCATGCCAAATAACACAAAACCTAAAATAAGAGTAACATATAGTAAAAGCGGGAATGATATGATAAATACACAGCCTATATAAAGTAGCAATACTTCTCTACAATCATTGCCGCACTGTTCTCGGTAGTGAAAATCCCGTGCAAGCGCTTTCGGCAGAAATACTCTCTCCAGTAACCTTTAAGCTATGAAGATTCCAAATCATACCAAATAACATGTAAAAATACACAGCTGATATAAAGTAGAAATAATGTATGTACGGTGTAGTATCACTTACCAGAATCGGGAAGACAGTGCTGAACACACTGATGATGGTGTGTTAGACTGAGTCGTTGGAGGTTGGGGTGGTGCAGTGGCCCCCACCCTCCAGGCCGCCTACCGATCCGCAAAGAATGCAGCGGTACAGCAGTGGCTGGGAGGCACATAGCACATCTTTAAGAAAAAAGCTGAAGTAAACAAGCCAATTAAATAGGTGCCGCCCGGCACGTAATTGTCGGTCCAGATCAGAGGCAAAATTCGGCAATTGCCTCTGATCTGGGCCAACGTTTACGTGCCGGGCGGCACCTAATTAATTAGCTTGTTTATTTCGGCTCTTTTCTTAAAGATGTGCTGGGTGCCTCCTGGCTACCGCTGCATTCTCCACGAATCGGTATCGGTCCAGCGGTTGGGGTGGTGGGACACTGGGGTGTAATCTATCCATCGTCTGTTTCCATCATAGCAGGCAGGTCATCTTCTATGTTTGCCTGCCTCGATGTTGAAGGTCGAGGTTTGTCAGCTGACGTGGAAGGCTTGCTTAACTGCTTAGCCTCGCGCATTTTTCTATCATACAGTTTTTTGTAAGCACTCAAACCATCTTGCAAATATGCCCTAAACCGACGTACCCTTTCAAAATTAAAGTCGTACTTTATTATTGCAGCGAAAATCTCACGCAGTTGCTTTACGTTCAGTTCCTGGACGACTTCACTTTCGGTCCGTTCGCTACTGCCCTTAGTTTCGAGTGTTATCCTTTCCTGTTCCAATTGCATCTGCTCTTCATCTATCAGTTCTTGGTCATGGGATGCCACAACCTCTTCAATATCATCTTCGTCAACTTCCCCAAGCCAAACTCACTTTGTCCTTGCTTCGTTCACCGCGATCGAAACGCTTAATTATATCTAGTTTTACGCTGTGTAACACCCTTGCGAGCTCTTTTACGCTTTTCCAATACCATAGAACTCATCTTGCTAACGGCTGCTCACAGGCATGTGTTTAAGCAATGCCGGCCAGATTGCAGTTCTGGGGGAGGAGCTTGGCTGCTCGGGGCACGCGCTGCCTCTTTTCGTAACAGTGAGGTTTCGTAAAGCGAACGTTCGAAAAGCGGGGGACACCTGTACTCCCAAGAGATGCACCACAGGTGACGGTAGTGACCTGGTTGTGTTGAGTAACCTAGGATGGAGAAGCAGTTTAATTGGAAATACCACAATTCTGGTCTGCACATTTCTCTCTGAAGAGAAAAGAATTGAAGGTGTAAGTCAGGGGTCAGCAACCATTTTTCCTCTGTGGGCCGGATCGCGTATTAATGAGTGGACAGTCGGCCAGATAAATGCCATTTTAAAAAAAACTTGAAATATGGGAATTATCCATTTAAATATACCTAGTTGTGTTTTGCCTCAAATTAATGAATAACACATGCTAGAAAATAATTTGTGCTTAACCAATGATGCCAATTAGTAATCAAGGAACTCAGTTTATTTCCAATTTATTTCAATCAAGGCATCTTTTGAATCTACTAAAAGGACACGAAGAATCTTTAAACATAAAACGTATGAACATGATGCATTGAATAGTGGTAAATTAAGTATATTAAAAAAGAAAATTTTAATGCAAACAGTCGATAACTCATTGTGAAACTTGGTGCTGTTTGTTGCTTGAAAGCTTCTCAATAATGGGTGTCAGACTTGTTGATGCCAAGAGCACGATATTATCTAGGTTGGCATCAGTCAATCTTGTTTACAAATGGGGTGTGCAGTTTTGAAAATAGTTGCTCACCCAGATAAGTGCTGCCAAACAATGATGCCATCTTTTTTGCATTGTCCACTAAGTTAGGATACTTCCCACTTGGATGGATATGTTTTCTATAGAAGTCAAGCACTGCACATCTTCAGAATGAAATTTCAATCTCAATATGTCGTCACACTGCATCTCAATCAATTCCATTTGAAAAATTTCTGATGCAGTGTCCACTTCCACATCAAATGGAGTAGCAAACAGCTTGAACTCATTTACATGCAAGCTAAAATCAGCAAAACGAGATGAAACTCTTCTCTCTTGGACCATATTCACAAAAATGCCTGGATCTTGTGCTTTACTTTTTTTGAAAAATAGGAAAATGCACAATTTCCTTTTTGAAGCTGGTACTCCCACACTGTAGCTTTCTTTCCACTATGGTGGGTCTCTTAATGTCGCCTGATACTTGCCACCGTCTTCACAGCAACATTTTCTAGGCAAACGAGACAAATTGGTTTCCCAGTTTGCTCGATGAAGAAGTAATCTAGTGTCCAAGTGTCTTGGAAATTTCAGCACTCAGTGTCTACCTTCCTGCGTTTTGCATTCATTGCCATTGGAATTTTTTTCTTCGATTTTATTTTGAAACGCAAGTTATTCAATAGGTATTGTAGCGCATGTAAGTATATGGATATTTAGCGTGGATTTCTTGTTAAAACACAGTGATACTGTTTCTGTTCACAAATTTGAACGATCCCATCTGAAAACCTGTGCGTGCACGGACAGTATCTAATACATATTAATAAGGTAGTCTGCGTTCCCGTCGTTCGTATATACCAGTGTTTGGTTTGGAGCAAAACAGAGCCTGGGGCCAGTGTAGCAAGACAACATGCATGTCCATCAGTGTGGTTGCGTGAAACACTCAGAATAAGGAAAAATTGCTTCCGGGCGGGATAAGCATAGTATCCCGATATTTGCTCGCGGGCTGGCCCACAGGCCGTAGGTTGCCTACCCCTGGTGTAAGTGATCCCTGTAAAATTCTCGGTGTGTTTTAAAAGGAAAATCAATCCAATGTGATGAACACAGTGGGGAAAATTGTAGAAATCTAGTGACACCATCTGTGTATTGACTGATAGATATTACCCCTGTGACATTACAAGGTTCAGACCTCTTTTTTTTCCCATTAATTCCATTTGGTCAGCTCAAAAGAAATTGAAACTCACTCAGCATCTGGTACCTATCCAACCACTCCATCTCTCCATTTAACCCCGCCAGTCCCCATTAATACCACTTTCCAGAAACTGAGTGCTCAATAATTCTCAAACAACAGGAATTCTGCAGATGCTGGAAATTCAAGCAACATACATCAAAGTTGCTGGTGAACGCAGCAGGCCAGGCAGCATCTATAGGAAGAGGCGCAGTCGACGTTTCAGGCCGAGACCCTTCGTCAGGACTAACTGAAGGAAGAGTGAGTAAGGGATTTGAAAGCTGGAGGGGGAGGGGGAGATGCAAAATGATAGGAGAAGACAGGAGGGGGAGGGATAGAGCCGAGAGCTGGACAGGTGATAGGCAAAAGGGGATACGAGAGGATCATGGGACAGGAGGTCCGGGAAGAAAGACAAGGGGGGGGGTGACCCAGAGGATGGGCAAGAGGTATATTCAGAGGGACAGAGGGAGAAAAAGGAGAGTGAGAGAAAGAATGTGTGCATAAAAATGAGTAACAGATGGGGTACGAGGGGGAGGTGGGGCCTTAGCGGAAGTTAGAGAAGTCAATGTTCATGCCATCAGGTTGGAGGCTACCCAGACGGAATATAAGGTGTTGTTCCTCCAACCTGAGTGTGGCTTCATCTTTACAGTAGAGGAGGCCGTGGATAGACATGTCAGAATGGGAATGGGATGTGGAATTAAAATGTGTGGCCACTGAGAGATCCTGCTTTCTCTGGCGGACAGAGCGTAGATGTTCAGCAAAGCGGTCTCCCAGTCTGCGTCGGGTCTCGCCAATATATAAAAGGCCACATCGGGAGCACCGGACGCAGTATATCACCCCAGTCGACTCACAGGTGAAGTGATGCCTCACCTGGAAGGACTGTTTGGGGCCCTGAATGGTGGTAAGGGAGGAAGTGTAAGGGCATGTGTAGCACTTGTTCCGCTTACACGGATAAGTGCCAGGAGGGAGATCAGTGGGGAGGGATGGGGGGGACGAATGGACAAGGGAGTTGTGTAGGGAGCGATCCCCGCGGAATGCAGAGAGAGGGGGGGAGGGAAAGATGTGCTTAGTGGTGGGATCCCGTTGGAGGTGGCGGAAGTTACGGAGAATAATATGTTGGACCCGGAGGCTGGTGGGGTGGTAGGTGAGGACCAGGGGAACCCTATTCCTAGTGGAGTGGTGGGAGGATGGAGTGAGAGCAGATGTACGTGAAATGGGGGAGATGCGTTTAAGAGCAGAGTTGATAGTGGAGGAAGGGAAGCCCCTTTCTTTAAAAAATGAAGACATCTCCCTCGTCCTAGAATGAAAAGCCTCATCCTGAGAGCAGATGCGGCGGAGACGGAGGAATTGCGAGAAGGGGATGGCGTTTTTGCAAGAGACAGGGTGAGAAGAGGAATAGTCCAGATAGCTGTGAGAGTCAGTAGTTTATAGTAGACATCAGTGGATAAGCTGTCTCCAGAGACAGAGACAGAAAGGGGAGGGAGGTGTCGGAAATGGACCAGGTAAACTTGAGGGCAGGGTGAAAGTTGGAGGCAAAGTGAAAGAGACTGCGCCTCTTCCTATAGATGCTGCTTGGCCTGCTGCGTTCACCAGCAACTTTGATGTATGTTGCTCAATAATTCTCTGCAGCCTGTTCAAACTTGGAAACAATTGGAACTTCAGAGCCTAATAAACTCTTCCCAGGCTTTTAGCTAGGTACAGCTAGTGATTTGAACCAAACTCCGCTGCTCTTCTACATCTCCAGGGAAGAAACTCATTCTGCAATGATTTCAACCTTGTTGCCCTGACTCAAAGCATGCTCTCAATTGCTAATAAACAATGGTGGATCAGGGATGGTTAACTGGTACATCCTGTGACTGTCTTCATGAGCAAGTTTTTGTTTTGGAATAACAATCCTTTTTCCATCATTCTGCTGTCAAGTACAGATTAAATTTTCTAAAATTTGGTTCTGAATTTCTTCTGTTCATGAATTGAATTTAATGAGTAATTTAACCCTTGTGGGGTTATTTCCTGAACCTTTTTTTGTAAGCAAGCTGGTTGATGCAGTCAAAAGAGCAAAAAAGCTCGTTTGGTCGTCTTTTTTTGAATTAGCATTTAATGCTAATCAAAATATTGTATTAATATTGCATACTCTAAAAATAACACTTGAATTTCAGCCTCTGAGGACTTAATGTTGACTTGTGTTTTGAAGTTAACTACAGGTGGTACTGGGGCAAAAAGATGCATACTGCAAAGATGTTTGATATCCCTGTTTTATTCTTTACACTGCCAGTGACTGAAAACACTATCTAAAATCAATTCAGCAGATGAAATCAACAGGAGGTATTAGTGATAATCAAATATTCACTCAACAGCTTTTACACTTGATATCTATTCTGTTTTCTGCGCTATTCTTTCTATCGCCTGGGCTGTCACCTTTTGTTCCACCTCCTGGGGTGCCTTCTCCACATCTCCACTTCTTCCCCCACTCTCAATGGAACCCATGGCAGCTCTAAAACGTGATTTAATGTGTGGCAGAATTGCCGGTGAATGTTAGTATGGCTTTTACCCTGATCCTTAGACCAACATAAAAGCCTCCTATTAAGTTTTTCTTTATTCTTTGGAGTTGACTGTATTGGATGTAGTACCTGTTTGGGTTATTGTTGAAGATAAGAGATGAAGAGAAATGTGTGCCATCCAATTGGGATGGTTGAATTAAGGGGAGGTTTCTCTGGTGAGGGTCACTAATGTTGGGCTTGGGGCTTTTGTTCAAGAGGAGATGAAGAGAAGAGATAATAGGATTCGACCCAGAGCAGGACTGTGATTTGACGAAGCCAAGGGCGAGATCGATTGAGAATCGGTGACTATGGAGAAGCTTTGAGCTCCAACTTGTGCACATTTGACTGTTTAATTAAAATGGGCCTTTTTCTCTTTTGTTGTTTTCTTTACTTGCCCTTTCATCACAGGAAGTTCAAGTTCAAATGGTTCCCTTTAATGAGAGTGTATACAACCTGAAACCCCCCTGTCAGGCTCTCTCTCCATCAAGCGAGAGAGAGGGATCGCTGGAGTACAGAGCCCTTCCTCCAAAGTCAGCCGGTGATCAGCAAGCACACCACCTGCTGTCTCAGTGTTCCAGTCTCCCCCAACACTTCAGTCGATGAAATCGGTGAGGTTTCTCTTTCAGCTGCACGGTTTCAAGGAGAATCGATGACATAGCGGAGGACATTGAAGCACAGCTGTTGGAACGGCTTAACTAGTAATCCAGGTCGATGAGTCTACCAATGTCAACAACAAGACAATACTGCTGGTTTATGTGCGATACATATTTCAAGACGATGTGCACGAGGATATGTTGTCTGCACTGTCGCTGCCAGCTAACACAACTGGGGCAGAACTATTCAAGTCTTTGAATGACTACATGTCAGGCAAACTGTACTGGTTGTTCTGTGTTGGAGTAGGCACAGATGGGGCTGCAGCTGTGACTGGATGGTTGGCTGGTTTCACTACCCAAGTCAAAGAAATTGCTCCTGAATACACTGTGTCATACACAGAGAAACGCTGGCTAGGCAGAAAATGTCACCTGATCTTAACAGCGTATTGAGTGACGTTGTTGAAGTTATCAATCACATCAAAGCAAAAGCCCTTAACTCACGTCTGTTTGAGCAGCTTTGCGAGGAAATGGATGCAGAGCACAAATGCCTTCTCTTACACACTGAAGTCAGGTGGCTATCAAGGGGAAGAGCCCTGGCCAGGGTTTTTGAGTTAAGAGAGCCGCTACAGAGATTTCTTTCAGGAAAGAAGTCACCACTGGCAGCACACTTCAGTGACGAGGAGTGGAGAGCAAAACTCGCTTATCTGTGTGACATCTTCAACCTGCTCAATGAACTCAATTTGTCACTTCAGGGGAGAATGACAACTGTCTTCAAGTTGACAGATAAAGTGTCTGCTTTCACAGCCAAACTGGAACTGTGGGGACGGCGAGTGGATGGGGCATATTTGACATGTTCCCAACATTAGCTGGGAGTTTGGGAGAGTCTGAGGCTGCACCGTCCTTCTCACAGCTGGTGCGCGATCACCTATCTTCGCTGTTGACAGAATTCGAGCGTTCCTTCCCAACCGCAAATGACCGAAGATGTGCAAAGGAATGGGTCCGTGACCCATTTGTGAATGTCCCCGGTGAATCATCCATGTCAGCGCGAGAAGATGATCAACTCCTCAAGCTTGCAAATGACGGTGGGCTGAAAAGTATATTTGACATAACATCTATGCCGGCATTCTGGATCAAAGTCAAGACTGAATATCGTGAGATAGCCACGAAAGCACTGAAAACATTGCTTCCATTTCCAACATAATATCTCTGTGAAGTGGGGTTTTCTGCAATGAATGTAATGAAAACTAAATTGCAGAATAGACTGGACATAAGGAACCCCCTTTGAGAATCACTGTCTCACATCACCCCTCGTCTTGTTGCAGGGAAACAAGCCTAGGGCTCCCACTGATTCAGCGATATTGGTGTGTTGCAATGATTTTATATGTTCATACAAGGAAAATATACGCTGTGTGTTTAATATCCAAATATTACTTAAAATGTTATGATGCTATTAACTTATTAGTTAAAGCATCCGTTATTCTTGCGAGACCATGGATCTGCGCCTGGAAAGTCTTCACTCTCCAGGGTTCAGGCCTGGGCAAGGTTATATGGAAGACCAGCAGTTGCCCATGCTGCAAGTCTCCCCTCTCCACGACACCGATGTTGTCCAAGGGAAGGGCATTAGGACCATACCACTTGGCACCAGTGTCGTTGCAGAGCAATGTGTGGTTAAGTGCCTTGCTCAAGGATACAACATGTTGCCTCGGCTGGGGCTCGAACTCACGACCTTCAGATCGCTAGTCCACTGCCTTAACCACTTGGCCACGTGCCCACTGTTGACTTATAAGTGACCTATTGACTTATAAGTGACTTATAATTGATTTATTGCTATATTCATGCAAGGAAAATCTGTTGTGCGTTTAATATTAAATTCGTTAGATAAACCCTTTTAGAAATGAAATTGAGTGTATTAGCCAATTATAAGTGACTTATAGTTGACTTATCACCTATATTCCGGTCGTGATTAACACCCCCCCCCCCCCCCGGTTGGTCGGTCCACAAGAATATTGTCAATATTAAACTGGTCCGTGGTGCAAAAAACATTTGAGGACCCCTGACCTACAGGACCACTCTCTAACGTCCGACCTTCCAGCTCCAAGAGTACAGGCTGCTCACGAAGACAGCAAAGTGCTAAGCCGCATAGTTGGCCCGAAAACCCACCACTTATGAAGAACCGTAGCTTGAACTGTAGATCATGGACTCCAGCAGAACTACAAACACCATGAAAAGAACAATACAAGGAGAGATATAAGCTGCTTCGTGGATGAACTGGAAGAAGTCGCCTGGGTCTGCAAAATCTGCTGGCACTATCTTTTCTTTATTATGTTCTATGTGCCACAGATTTGAGACTCGCAGGCCTGCAGTTTCCAGGATTATCCCTTTTCCTTCCTTTACAAAGGAAGGATTAGCTATTTGGCAGACCTGCAGGACGATGCTGGGTGATAGAGAGGACAAAGAGATCAGGCCCTGGGGACTTGTCCACCTTGCTCTTCAATAGACCTCTTTATCTCAAAATGTCCTAGCATATTGGCAAGCTCCACGCTGACAGCAGTAATCTCCTTGGTGAATATTGATGTAAAGTTCATGTTTAGAACTGCACCCATATTTTCCACATCAAAGCACGTGTCCTTGAGTGATCTTTTCCTTTCCCTAGTTATCCTCATGCCCAAGATGTATGTTAAAATGCCTTTGAATTCTCCTTAAGCTACTTCCCACTGATCCATAGACTCCACTGGCTTTGCTTGTTCTATTTTAGAGTTTGTTTTTTCTGATTTCTTCATGTTCCTGAAGGAGTCTGCTTGATTTCAACTTCCTGAACCTTCTGCTTCCTTTTTCTTCTTGGCTGAATTCACATCTTCTCTCAAAATCCAAGATTCCCTTTCTTTGGATAAATAACAAACCTTGTCCCAGATGAAGTTCCTCAGCTTTGATTTTTTTAATAAATTTGTAAAATGTTTTTTTAATGTATTGCTTGGAAATTAAATTTGGGTTCTGGCCCCAAGTAAGCCTAATCATTTGGAAATCTCCCTGTTCTGAGTTTTTAAGTAATACAATTGGAAGCAAAAGGACCTGGTTTTCAGTCACTGGCAGAAACTGGTTTTATCTTTAACCTTATTGTGTTTTCTCAAGGGGGTTGCTGCTATATTTTCCAATTCTAACCTGAAGAATTTCTCCTCAGTTTCTTTTGTTGAGACAGAGATAGTCTACCCGATCAAATCTGTTAATCGCTTGATCATTCACGTCTGTGCTAATTGGACAGAGAGAGACAGGTAGTGAAACCACATCTTTTTCTCACCCGATTGCAAGTCACACTGTTGTTACATTTCCCATGATTTTTTCGGCTCCTGCATGTGACCCATATTGATGAATTCAGTGAAGTAGCCCCATTTCGCTTCAGGCTCAGCAAATCGTCAGTCAGAACAGACTATCTGAAACAACTCAGTCCTCAGTGAAACCACTTTTTTTTAAATGTTCAATAGTTCTGATTTTGACCCCATTTCTGATAAGCTACATCCTAAAAGTGTCTCTCCAATTTCCCACCAGGACGCATTAGCACCATCGTGTTTCATGTGAAGGAACACAAGTTCCTGCTGATGGTGAAACTCCATAATCGTCCAGTCCACATTTCCAAGCACCAGGTCCTGCTCACTAATATTGCTACCTTCATCCATGTCAGCAGTTCCCAACCTTTTTTATTGCATGGACCCCTGCCATTAACCCAGTGGTCTGTGAATCCCAGATTGGGAACCCCTGATTTATATGGTTATAATCATTCTATTCTCTCTTCATTCAATGGACAAAGTTCCTGCAATGTTTGCACAGAAGTTAAGGCTGGTTTTAATGAGATTGAGATATTTCAGGAATTTCTTGTATACGGGATTGAAGTATTTTTGAGTAGAAATCTTCTTCCCAACACTCCCCCACAGAAAGAATAGAACTATGAAACAGTAATTTAATTTGAAGCTTTTTTTTACATTGAATTGGATGTGCGTTTTTAAAATTGCCTTTCAGAGGCAAGAATTGACGTGCTGGTCATGAGATCCAGTCTCTTTGCCACAGGGAAGTCGGTAGTGGGCTGCTTCAGCTTACTATCCCAGAAACTAAACCATGTAGGTTGCAGAAGGGTGGGGGCCAGTGTGAAGCAATTTCAGAATTGCAAATTTGCTGGGGGAGGGGAAAAAACTTTGACTCTGCAAGTTAAGTGACTGCAGTGCACATCAGCAAATCTGGGTGAGTTGCTTGTCGTTTTGATGCTTGAGAACAAACTGTCGTTTCTGCATTCAATTATTCCTGAATGTGGTAGTTAACGAGAAGCAAGACTACTCAATTGAAGTGTCTGCTGTGCATTTTGTCTTAATGACCTAGAATTTTAGAAATGCTTATTTTGGGTCTATAACAGCTGTCAAATCCTGTTTCCTCTTCTTCCCTCCCCTGTCACTGCTCACAGCCCATGACAAACAGTTCTGAACCTGTGAAGTTTGGCAGCCTACTCAGTGATCAAATTTGAGCCAGATGACATTTGACAGCAGTAAAAACACCCTTAAAGGCCATTTTTTTTTAGCCGAAATTTAATGACTTTTCCTAAAGTGACCCAAAAATACGCAAAAATAAAAATATTTTAAAAATGTTATACTCTTATACAGGTGCTACAAATTTTTGTACATTGAGGCTGCTCCGGGTCAAATTTGACCTGTATCTATTGAAATGGATTTTAGATCTCTGAAACATTAATTAAGGATTAATCACCCATTTATTAATGTCAGATAGGCTATTTATACATTATAAATAGATCTGTGGTTCAAAATTTGGTATAGACATTTGTTATGAGGGGTTCTTGGGCTGGATCATACTGTGAAGGTATAGAATATGAACAGTATGTAAGGGTTAAGCAGCTCCAAAATGTGAAATAAGCACCTTTCAAGCACCTTTTAAAGAATGCCTTCAGCCCACAATGTTGTGCCAAACCTTTTAACCCACCCTAAAATCTATCTAACCCCTCCCTCCTGCATTGCCCTCTGTTTTCTATCATCCATGCACCTATCTAAGAGTTTCTTAAATGTCCGTATGTATCCGCTTCTCTCACCCATCCTGGCAGTATGTACTTCTTTTTAAAAAAAACACCTCTGACATCCTCCCCTGTACTTTCCTCCCTAACATCGAGACATCTCTTTAGCAATTTGTGTCGTTCAGTTAACAGCTCTCTGCCTCAAAATAAGCAAAGGTTTATTTATCTCCAAGGACATTGCTTCCACCAGGAGTAAAGAGCTTATTGTAAAATAAAATTGAGACTTTAGAGTCTGGAAAGAGGATTATAATTTTCAAGTGAGAATAATTAGAAGCTTTTATATAATTAAAAATAAAGTGCAAATAAATTGTTACTGATTTTATGTGCATAGAATTTTGAAATACTGTACAGAGAATAAGACTCAATAAAAGGAAAATAAAAACTGTGTGCTGTTTTAAAACCTTGGGCTCTGCATTCAATAACTTTTCAGGGTTTTATTGCCTTGAGATGGGGTTGAGTGGGATCCAGGATCAGTCAGCCATGATGGAATGGCAGAGCAGACTTGATGGGCTGAATGGCCTAATTCTGCTCCTGTGTCTTAAGGTCTCGTGGTCTTATCCCAGAGTGCTGGTGTCTGATGTAAGCTGATGTGCACTGCAGGGATGAACTCTTGCTGATTTCATAGAAGACTGAAATGTTCATCTGAGACTCCGCCTGTTTGGGTAGATGTTAATGCCTTGATGAGCATCTGGCAGATTCTACGGTCAGAAAGGGTGAGATCTAGTCAGTTGTGGGAATTTTTCTTTCATTTTAACAAGTGAAAGTTGTTTTGTGATCCCATAGTATTGGCCAGTATAAATTTTCAATCAGTTTTCCAGTGTGACTTTTATTGCTGGAGCTCCTACATCTTCAAAGCCATTGCTGCACTTACCGTAGCTTTCCATGTCCCTTGGCCCCATCTCCATCCAATTCTTCTCATTTTTGTCCTCGTTGTTCTGTTGTATCTGTTCTTGGGTTGTGTCGCTTGCCGTGTGGCGTGTGTGTTGCACCGCATTTGGTTCACCATATGTTACCTGTGCCCCATGCTAACCACCGGCTGCCACTATTCACTTGTGAACCTTCCACAACCAGTTTCAGACCTCACTCAAATCGCCATTGTTTTTAGGTGGAATTTGCCAATATTTGTGCTGATGTACATCCTTCCATTTTTTTTTAAAAACTCCCATTTCTTTTTGCTTATGGGGGGGTGGGGGGCGCATGCACACGGTAGTGTACTGGTTAGCACAACGCTTCACAGTGCAGGCGACACAGGTTCAATTCCTGCCACTGCCTGTAAGGAGTTTTACGTTCTCCATCACTGCATGGGTTTCCTCCGGGTGCTCCGGTTTCCTCCCACAGCCCAAAGACGTACCGGTTGCGTTGGCTAAATTGTCCTGTGATTAGGCTAGGGTTAAATCGGGAGTTGCTGTCAGTGCAGCTTGAAGAGTCAGAAGGGCCTTTTCCCCAGTGCATCTTAAATAGATTAGTAATGTTTTCCTAAGAGACTAGTCACCAAGGAGACAGTACTGAGTCAATAAACTCTTGTTTGTTTCTCGTCCTCAATGTTACTCAAAGTTTGATCATCTTGAGCTGCAACACAGTTTAACTCCATGGTGTAACTGTCAACGGTTCCACCATGTGATGGTGTTGTGTGGTCCCTGTATATCAGCAAGTGCTGAAAGCATTATCATGGCGTTGATCTGGCATGAAGGGTGTCACCCAACAACTTGAGGTATTGCTCTGACTACCCCAGAGATGTGCCGTGCATCTGTTCTCTAGTCTCTCGCTTTGATCACAGAGGAAGGGCAGGAGCAGGTGTGTGTCGTTCTCTGATGGAGTGGGGCAGAGGATTATCCTGATTACTTAAACAGAGGTTTTTAAACAATCTCTCAAGTGAAAAGATGATATTTACTGCTTCTGAGTTGAAACTTTTTCAATTAAATCTTTAAAGTGTGCCAAAGATGAAGCAGGAGTTTCTGTCTCAGTAGTTAACAACCAATCTCTAATATTTACTGTCTCCAAATCTCTGTGGGATTGACTTTGCAACAGCATTTCACCCTATTTTCCAAGTTTGTTTCTTTAGATATCTTAAATCTGCAAGTGGTGTTTTCTTATCTCATCGCTTACATATCTTTGCATTCCTTCCACTTAGATCATGATGTGAGGATAGCAACTGAACACTTAGGATTAGGGTGCCTTCTCCAAGACGCGTGCACACAATAAGCTGACACCTGTATTCATGCACTTTATGGAGGATTGGGGTTTGGGCTTTAAAGTGGTTATTATTCAACACCCTCCCCCGCCCCCCGCCACTATATCAAAAGTTGTTAAGAGTATCACTGGTCTCTGTAATGTATTTTTTGGTTAATGTTTTAATATAGATTTTTGCAGCTTTTTTTTGGTTCATAACAAAATACAAGGAAGCAGCTGAATGCTTTCGGATGCCTTCAACTTAAAAACACACAGCCTATGACAGAATTCCTTGTATCTGGCATCAAGAAATGAAATCTGCCTTTAAACTTTGGTTTTAAAATGCAAGTGCACAGAAGTGGAACATGTCAGGTTAACCAAGTCATCTACATAAAATATTGTCTATCTCTTGACACAACAATATGCATGTTTAAAGGACTCTTCAGTTAAATACGCCAAAAACAAGGAAACTCCAAGGACAAAGAAATCCTTGTCTCCTATGTTAGAAGCAAGTGTCCCTGATAGTTGAATAAAATAAATGGTCCAAATTGAATTAAAACCTGTAACATAAATGTCGTTCAGGTAAAAGGGGGCTTTGAGAAGTTTGGGTGAACAGCGACAGTCAGTATATCTGCATGAAATCCAGATGTTTCACGTGGGTTATTCAGTAGAATTAACCAATGTGACAAAGTTTTAAAATGTTGAGACTCAGAGGATGAAAAGCTGTTTTGGTTGTGGTAAATTGTGCATAAATTTGTTTGGGTCTGTACATTGCATCTGAAATATTTTCTCTGTAAATATCCTGCCCTGACTACCCTGTAACCATGGAGATGTTACAGAATAGATCTGGCCACTTGTTCAACCCAAATGTGGTTTAAACAATTCTCATTATAACTCAATTGGCAGGAAGAATTTGGCTTGAGAGTTGAGTTCTAATCCATGGCAATCCTCTCTCTGGAATACCAGCCAGAATGTACTGGGAAATTGCTGTTGTGCTGTCTAAAACTCCTGATATTTCTGTGTGTATGCACTCTTATATTTGGTATATCTGTACAGTGGTGGAAGTCTTATTCCTCTCATTCCCTGGGGTGTTGAACCCCTGCACAAAGGCGGGGAATCAGCTATCTGTCAATGGAAAAGAATAGAAAAATTAGCCAGCAAGGGACGAGGCTTAGGGAGTTCAGTTTTTTAAATTAATTTTTTTCAATGATTTTAGTGGTTTTGTGCTTTTAATCTGTTACATTTTTATGTTTAATTATATAATGGAATTTGTTAAATGGCTTTTGAATGGATGTTCAGAAGCATTCAAGGTCCTTGGATAGGTCAGACAGTCAGTTAAGATTGGGGATATGGCTGAGCTGGCTCTCAATTTGTTTTTCCTTCTGCTCCTTCCACATAGCCCACCCCTACAACATGGACATTATTACATTGTGCAACTTGTTGCTCTGCACAGGGCCTTGCTGTTTAAGATTGGGATGGCATTGATAGAACATTCTGGTCCAATGTCATGCAGCCAGTTTCAGAGGTGCTGCTTCCAAGCCCGTCATGAGAGGATGTTTCTTATGGTGGGGGAATCTCAGACCAGAGGACACCGCCTCAGTACAGAGGGATGTCCTTTTAGAATGGAGAAGAGGAGGAGAGTGGTGAATCTGTGGAATTCATTGACACGAAGGTCAAGTCTTTATGTGTACTTATGATAGAGGTTGATAAATTGATGGGATGGTCAGGGTATGATGGGATATGGGGAGAAGGCAGGAGATTGGGGCCAAGAGGAGAAATAGATCAGCCATGATGAAATGACAGCAGACCTGATGGGCCAAATGGCCTAATTCTGCTCCTATATCTCATGGTCTTATGATCAATTTTCAAAAATGAAGCAATGAAAATGTGAAATGTCTGTATTTTCTATCTAATGCAAGTTGTTTTCAAACAAGTGTCATCTGGGTGAGAGAAAAAGAGCAACTCTTACTTTGCTTTATAATTTGATATCCATATTACAATTTCATTGATACCTAATCTTTAGATATGAAATCATTTCAATCATGCATTAACATCTCAAACAAGTCTATTTCTATTTCTGATATCTTTTTTCAGTGGGTTTCCTGACAGATCTATTTGATATTGAGAGATTATTGCATTTCCTTTCCCCTTTGCCGAAACGCTATTGAGTAGAAAAGATACATTTTTCTTCAGCTATTGATTTAAAAAAAAAAGATCCTCTGAAGAATTTGCTAATACCAGCAAACCTCAAGGAAATCTTTTATCACTAAATGTTGTTACTAATAGGGTGTAATCGTTAGTGTTATCTACAAACATTTGTATGTGGGGGAAATGCTGCCACAAAGCCATTCTGTCTTCTTGCTTTTCAATTGTGTATTAATAATTGGACTTTTTTAATTGACCATAGCTTGTTGTTACCTTAATGTATTTGTCTTAAATATTGAGTGGCATCATAGCGTTATTCTTTGATTTTATGATACGGACTGCATTCTGAGTGATATCAAAGGTTTAGCTATCTGTACACTGTTGTGTCCCTTTGATTTGTTTACATTTGTTCATTTATTTTCTCTTAGAAAATATCTGTTCTTTATTGAAAGAGTACATATTTGTCCTTTCTTGTCTGCATTGTGCTGATAATATTTTTGTGGCTTCCATTGCAGCCTAATGATTGATTCTTTCTTTCTCTCTCCTTTACCGCACCATTACAGCTGCCAAATTTTATCAGGGCAGGCTCGCAACACATTTTAGGAAATGAGGTTGGATACAAGGATCAGCTGGACCCGGACTGTAACTTCAGCAAATGGTGTTTCTTTCTGTTTGTGTTCGAAATGGTAGTTAAATTCATTTCCTGATAGTGAGTGATAGAGTTTCATGGACCACGTTAGACCTCAGCAATTTGAGTTTTGTTAACTGCCGATCAGAAGTATTTCTGTTTCTCATCCAGAATTTCCTTACTTTAGAATGAAAGAGGAAGCTTGGCTTACAACTGAGTCTTTATGCCACCGTTTGGTACTTTTAAAATCAGTTAAGCGGACATTTGCTTCAATCTGAAAAGCTTTATCAATCTCTGGTTGGTAAACAGGATAACGGCTACCTTAAAACAGTTCTAAATAAGGAAAACTGCAAGCCTGAGAAAAGAAACAGAAATTATTTCATTTCATTTGACATTTAACGCTTTGAGTATTGAGTGGTGTACTGAGTTCGATTTCTGTTTCAACTTAATACAAAAATCATTGCTTGTAGTCTTCACCTTTTTATTTCAGATGAATCAAGCAGATGGCAAGGGAAGAACATCGCCCAGGAGACAAGACTGGATCTTCTTACTAATTTACATTTGTTC
The DNA here is from genome assembly GCF_963921235.1 of Mobula hypostoma. Lineage (NCBI taxonomy): Eukaryota > Metazoa > Chordata > Chondrichthyes > Myliobatiformes > Myliobatidae > Mobula > Mobula hypostoma. Next base: position 33,336,630 of record NC_086123.1, on the reverse strand, counting down.
ATCCTCAAGAACATTGCCAATGCAAATAGGTTGTAGGAAGAGTGTCTCAGCTGTAACTTCAAAAAGAGGGATAGAATATGAATGGAAAGCTTGTAACAAAGTGGTCATTGGAGAGAGATAGTTCTTTGAACTTTATTGAGCAAGGCAAAGAATAAGCTGAAATCTGGAGTGGGAAGAAGACAGAGTTGTTGTAGTAGTCGGCTTTAGATGGGTCAGAATTCTAGTGAGACGTTAAGCGACACAATCTTTCAAATACTGCTTGAGTGTTTCCATCTAATGAGTGTACTGGACCAGAGCATGTTCATGTAATGGTTTTGATGGCCGAGTGTGGGAAGGGTTTGCTGGGGAAAGGGTGCAGTGAGGAAAGCAGCATAGAGATGAATGCAGGTGTTTGTGATGGAACCTCCATTGGAATAAGGAAGAGATTATACAGTTTTCTTGGAGATCGGAATGATGAGAGGCAGAGCGCAGGCAGCCAGCAAGGAGTGCAATGCTTACAACAGGACTTCCCGGGAGAGACTGAAGGAGTTGGCAGGGGTACATGTGAATTTCCGTCGTGGATGGGAAGCTTCAGAAATGGAATAAATGTCACGGAGAAATCTGCTTAAAAACGAAAGTAACTGAGCAGCTAGATAGGAAACCACCAGGAAGGTGGATCTCTGAGGTTTTATCTTTATTTTGGGGCAGTGTCAGTTGACACCAGTTGCGGAGCTATTGTGTATCTGATTTGGAACTATTGTAAACTTGCGATAAAGTTTTTCTTAAGAAGGAAGCACAAGAGGCCGCAGATGCTGAAACTTGAAGTTATTTTTGAGTCATGGTTTTGACCCAAAACAGTAGCAGTTTCTTTCACCTGAACAATGCTGCTTGTCTCGCTGAGTTCCTCCAGCAAACTGTGTGTTTTTCTCTTTAAGCGTCGAGTTCTCTGGAGCTGCCAGTTTGATTTTGACTACAGTGAAGCTTGAATTGAAGATCAGGCTTTAATACCGAAATACAGAGCAGTGGATGCCGAGAGTTCTCTCCATTTTACTTGACTCAATCCACCAAACTTAATTTTTCTGAATTCTCAGAATGACATCTGATGATTTAAAATCTCAACAGTTTCTTTACTGTTCTTTAAGAAGAAGCCAGACATCTTCCCTGGCCTGTTGCCTGGCATCAGTGCTCCTGATGAATAATCATACTCTGAAAGTAATTTAGCATATAATCTACAAAAAAGAATAAGGAGATTCAAAACAAACTACTCTACTGTGAATGGTTTATTGGGCCTTCTTTTTAAGGCCTATCTTTCTGAGTTGAACCTGCAATCTCTCCCAAGCAACTTCGTGGGACAGCTGTTAAAGCTGGGAGATTTGTGAGTATTACTTGATGCGGTGGCAAGGTGGAAATGCATCTCTACCAAAGGAGGTGTAAGGCACTCCTTCCCTCTGCTAGCCTGCAGGTCACCCTTGGGCAAGGTGTAGCACCTGCTTAGCCCCCCCCCCCCCCGCACCGATTAGGATTACATGAAGCCATGGGAGCAGTGGATGGTCAGATGACCACTGACGCCAGGCAGCCAATCTCTGAAAAGTATTGATAACGGCTGGGGTCAACCATCTTTCAAAGGCACTGCCCAGAAGAAGACAATGGCAAACCACTTCTGTAGCAAATTTTGCCAAGCACAATCGTGATCACGGATAGAGGACCATGATCAGCTGTGTCATAACATAGTGCATAATGAACTTTGGTGCATTCAGATAATCAAAGCTACCTGAGCTAATCTGGACTGCACAATGCTTGGGTACAAACTGCTCATGGGATACCTTAACATTAGCTCCAGATCCCAGGAAATCTGACTTGAGGAGAGAAGCCATCTGCCAACAACTAGTTAATCATTTCCCCATGCTTCAGAATGAAAGCCTAATGTGCAATTACTGGCAGGTACAGGGGGAACCTCAGATGCCTAAGGGGCTTGTTTAGGTGTTTTCCGTCTCTGTTTTGATCTCTTGTTACTTGGAGGAGAACCTCCTAAACGATACCAGACCAACAGTGCCTGGGTTTTGCACTAAAGCAGGTGGAGGTCCTGCTCTAGCCTCTCCAAGAAATCCTTGTATGCTGCCCAATATTTCTGAGATAAAGCAGTGCTGACTGCAAAAGATCGGTGCCTCTAACATGAGTGGAAGCTGCTTTCTATAAGATTTCATGGCATCACGAGGTAAAAGAGGAACATTGGAATGGTGCTGCAGCTCATACAGCAGTCACACACCTCTAGTGATCTAGATTCAGTACTGACCTGCTGGTGCTTTCTGAGTGGAGTTTGCAGGTTCTCACTCTGACCTTGTGGGTTCCATTTTCCTCCCAATCTCAAAAATATGCAAGTTAGTACATTAATTAGTTACCTTAAATTACCCCCTCCAGGAGGACCACAACCTTGTCATTGGGTTGGAAGACTCGCATGCCTCAATGATCCAGAGAGCTATGTTGTCTGGAGTCAGGGCTTTATGCTTTAGCTTTTGATAGTCACCAAAGCCAAACAGGTCAAAGGGCAAAGGCCAGACTAAAAGTCATCCACCGGTCCTCCAGGTTTGGGGGTTCAGCTCAGGGCCAACAACCCAACTGGTAAAACAAAATTGTTACGGAACCAGCAATGAAGAATCCTTCTACATTTGAGTGCGATGGATTTCCTGAGTCTCCACTTGGGACTTACATGACTGACAGTTAAAACCGAGAGGAAGCTACTGACGCGATGAAGGAAGCCCTGAACGCTGCCAGAGATGGAGACTTTCATTGCTGCCCTGAACACCAGTGGTGTAACAGGCAGTAACTAACTTAAGTTAGTCCAGCACAAATCAGTGGCAGGAGCTGATGTAGTGGTCAGTAATTAACATGTAAGAGGGAGTGAGATACGTAGAAATGAGTGGGAGACTGCATGGACTTGATGGTCCATCTGGTCTCCTGGGTTGTAGGAAATATGACATGATAGTGATAATATCTTACCAAATGTGTTCTATGTTCAAGACTGGAAGAAGGCCATCACATGGGAAAACTTCTGTCGAAGCTATATCTCAAAGAACTTGCTAATTTAGTTGTGACTTGGGATTCTGACGCCGAGGACCACAAAGATGCCAGGTAAAGACGGACCATCTCGCTGGGTTTGAATGCCTGATGCTGAACAACCCCAGGAGGCTGTACATTGTAAGGGCCCTTGTGGTCAGCTCATGGATTGTTCTGTAAGCAGTCTAAACAATCATATCTCCACTGATGTAGTAATGACAGCAAGATGCTCTTGTTAAGAAATGTGAAGCAGAACCCAACCGATCAATGGAAATAAAAAATTGGCCACTCTTTTATCTTCCATTAGAGCTGATGGAAGAACCAACGACCTGAATTAAATTGGAGATTTGTTGGTATTGACTGTCTCTCATTGTTATTCATTTCTGCTGTGCTATCTCAGAAGTGTATGGGCATTCCTTTATCTTTCAGCCCTTTATTATGTGGGAGTTAAAATTAGCGTAGGCTCTTCCAGCTAAAACCTTGAGGTTGTTGCTGCTAGAGTTTGCTTAAAACAGAGTAATAACCAATCTGAAACCTTCCTGACCTACCTATTGTAGATGTTGTCCTTTTTCAGCAGTGGTATGTGTCACTGAAATGAGGTCATGTTCCCTGACAAGCAATTCTCTCCATGCAGTGTGACATTACTGCTACATCTGGTAGGCTCAAAGGAACTGGTTCAAGAATTCAAACCCAAAAGCAGGACCTGCCGTAAATGAATCACTACTGCATTTCCATGAACGTTTGCTCGGTGAAGAGTGCAGAAGAGAATAGAGGGTCTTGTACAACTGACAATGAGGGACCAATGTGACACAGCTAATCAGTCTTACAAATCTGTGACCCTGCCTCTAGCTCAGAGGTTTCCAACCTGAGGTCCATGGACCATTCAGTTAATGATAGGGTCCACGACATAGAAGAAGTTGAGAAACCCCGGTCTAAGTTATGTATGTCATACAGTGGTTGAGTAAGTGAACTACAGGAGGGGAAATTTCCAAGAGCATCTTCGTCCTCGGAGTCCAGCATGTTATTGAACCTCTAGATCTGACCACTTACATTTTAGCTTGTAGAGGGCAGTGGCAGCGCATCCCAACCTCATGCCCTCCAATGTTGAGAAAGTCCTGGAGATTGTACTCCCTTGCACTTGCTGCCCAATTGATGTGTTTGTGGCCAGGAAGAATTCCAGAATTCTGGTCTCTCATCAGAATGTCTCATAAACAATGTCATAGTTATAGAAGAAAAGCCCATGGATGAACATTATAAATAAGAGAAATTCTGCAGATGCTGGAAATCCAAAGCAGCACAAAGTGCTGGAGGAACTTGGCAGGTCAGGCAGCATCTATGGAAATGAATAAGCAATAGACATTTCGAACTGAAACCCTTCTTCAGGACTGGAAAGGAAGCGGGGGGGGGGGGGCGCGGGGAAAGATGCCAGAATAGAAAGGTGGATACATGGTCAAGGAGTCAGAAGGCAGCAGGGATCACAGTAAGTAGCAGCGACAGGGGGTCTCACTGAACTTGCGTTAAAGAGAAGATTCTCTTCGAGGGATATCTTCTCTGAAGAAATTTAAATCTTCTCTTCAGTGAGACCCACTCTCACTACTCCCCACTATCATCTCTGCTGCTCTCCAACTTCTCAAACATGTATCCACCTTCCCCACCCCCCACCATTCCATTTGGCTGGCTCCCCCCCCCCCCCCACACTCCCCTTCCTTTCCAGTCCTGATGAAGGGTCTCGGCTCAAAACGGCAACTGTTTATTCCCCATCCATAGATGCTGCCTGACCTGTTGAGTTCCTCCAGTATTTTGTGTGTGTATGTGTTGCTTTGGAAGAACATGCTACAGTGAAACAGGATTAAGACAGATTTGATTGATGTGTTGAGGGTTGTGCATGATGAATTTGAGTTCTGCGTATATTTGTCTTCATTTACTAGTGACACCTATCTATGGATGCTTCATTTGGCACTTGACCGTCTCTTGACCGTTTTGCTACCTAATGTACAAAACAGGCTCATTAGATGTGGCTGAATATGTGAGATAATCTAGTGTCTGTTTTGTGATCCAAGTGAGCCAAGTTTTGAGGATTGGAATTGATCTGAAAGCACAGTGCAGTTGAACCTATCCGTAGCATTCACTCGATGATGATAACTTGAACTAGACTCACTAAAATTTACAATTACCCACTTCCTTTCAGTAGAAAACCTCTGAACCAATTGCCTTTGGGCAAGGGCAGTTGGGCATGAGGGAAGAGAAGACCAAATAGACACTTCAAAAGTATCGTCTAAATTATTTTATCCCCTTTCATCGTCCGCCATGGGTGGAAAAGGGGGAGGAGAGCTTTGATTTGGAGTGTTTGTTACCTGTACTGCTTTCCACTAACAACATTTAAGTGTGGAGCAGCCACACAGTCCTCATATGGTTAATGAAGTTGGTTTTCATCCATGAGCAAGGCTTCATATTGGAACTTCAAGCTCACCGTGACTCAGCCAGGGGCACAAATGTTCATCGTACCATTCTTCTGTTAATGACTTTCTCTCTAATGTTGTGCAGGTGTCGGCGTGGCGACAGTTGTCATTTCATTCTTGCTCTCTACTTATTACAATGTTATTATCACCTGGGCTCTGTACTACCTCTTCAACTCCTTTCGGTCAACACTGCCCTGGCAAAGCTGCAACAATACATGGAACGTGGTGGAAAATTGCTCCAGTGGATTTCCTGGGAATGCCACCTACCTCAAATCAGCCAGTCAACAATTTTTTGAGTAAGTACAACACGGAAATGTCAAAATAGGGGAAAAAATGAACTGTTTGGATATTGTAAAATATGCAGTTCCAGTTATGAGTCTGTCTTTCTCTAAAATGTACCTGCTGAATAAATATCCAACATGGGAGTGACCCTTGCTTCAACTTTCTTTTCTTTTCATTCACCCTACCCAAATGTGTGACGCCAAGGCACCAGCATTACTCTCAATGTTGTTTGGAGATATTTCCTTCTTTTTTACAAGCCTGCAGTGTTGTTTTCCCCCAGATCAGGACATCACCAATGGTTCTGTTTCTCCAATTGTTTTTCTTTCTTCTATCTGTCTTCTTCATAACACTTGACTTCTAAGAATAGCATTGTGGATGTTCGTAAGGTTCTGGAATGGCAAATCTCCAGTACGATTTCCCACTTCCATGACTAGCTGCGTTCTCACCAAGTTCGGCAAGAACTTGGTGGGCCAAGGGGACTGTACCCATGCAGTTTTGCTCCATGAATCTGACATCTTGATGACTATTTTGCATTGGATACACACGTGCAAGTTGTAGATGTACAAGCTTCCTGTAGAACAGGGGTTCCCAACTCTTTTTATGCCATGGACCAATACCATTAGCAAGGGGTCCATAGACCCCTGGTTGCGAACCCCATTGCGGAAGCATAGAAAGAGACACAAAGAATTTAGACCTTCACACTTCCATTATTCAGTGAAGTTGTTATAGCTTTGTGACCTATATCCATATATCTGTTTTATTGTTATAATGGCTTTGGTTATCAGTCTCCAATTTAAAGTTAACAATTAACCTAGGATCAACAGGAACTTTATTTTCTGAACCATTATATTCCTGCCTACATTGATTACTTTCTGTGCTTGATGCTTAATAATCAGAAAGACTAATAGAATGCCAGTGTGGATTTGTCCTGAACACTAGGCATCACACCTACCAATCACCCTGGTAAGACCACATGTGAGGACTTTAAACAGTACAGGGCACTAAAGCACAATAAAAAGGGAAAAGTTTTTTTTATTTCAATGATTAATGTACATGGGCACTTGGACAGAGTAGTTTCCTTCCAGGCTTAACGATTCGGGAACAGCTTCTTTCCCTCTGCCATGAATACTACCTCACTACTTTTTTTTTCTCATTTTACAGTACTTATTTAATTTAACTGGTTTAATATATATAATAAAAACTAAATTACAGTAAATTTATTTTTTATGTATTGCATTGTACTGCTGCTGCATAACAATGAATTTCATGACATATGCCGGTGATAATTAAACCTGATTCTGATTGTTTCAAATCCAAAGTGGATATCCTACTTTTACCTGCATTGAGATCTGTTTTGGTCGGTCGTGTAATCTTTTAATAACTTTAAAATTTATTATAATTGTGTGATTTGCAAATTTGGACATGGGACTTTCTATCCCATGTTAAGTTATTTGCAAATACTCTGGACAGTTACAGTGCCATCTATGATCTGTCTGGTTACTCTTTGGTAATTGTACCAGCTCATTGCCCCTGCTATTGCTTAACCTTCAGCCTAACTTAATCTGTGCCACTTAAGCTAGTCCCATTTGCGAGCATTGGCCCATATCCCTTTAAACCCGGGGATCCCAATTCGGGGTCCACTCAGTTGATGGTAGGGGTCCGTGGCATAAAAAGTGTTGAGAAGCCCTGCTCTAAACCTTTCCTATCTGTGTCCCTGACCATGTGTTTCCTGTAAGCTGGGGGTTGCACTGTAGCATAGTGGTTAGCATGATGGTTTACAGTACAGGCAACCCAGGTTCAATGCCTGCCATTGCCTGTAAGGAGTTTGTACGTTCTCTCCGTGACAGTGTAGGTTCCCTCCCACGGTCCAAAGACCTACTGGTTGGTAGGTTAATTGTAAATTGTCCCATGAATAGGGCAGGATTAAGTTGGGGGATTGGGTGATGCAGCTCCCAGGGCTAGCCACACTGTATCTCAAATAAATAAATTGTACCTTTCTCTGGCAGCTCATTCCATAGATATTCCACTTTCCATATTTGTGAAAACTTGCCTCTCCCTATAATCCAGTCCCCCTGTCGGATATTATCAATATTACTTGTTGTGCCTGTTCATTGTCTTTCTACAATGCAAAGAAATTATCTCCAGAAGTAATTTTCCACTGCGGAAAGAAACTCCTTTGATATGGCCATAAGGATGCATCCTTTTGAGTGTGTATTTTCTCCTTGGGTCTCGCCCCCCACAGCTCATGTGAAATAGAAACAGTTAGTCCATTTGGCCCCTCAAGATTGCTGCACCGTTTGACCATGGCTGATTTATTTTCCTGCTCGGCCCCATTCTCCTGCCTTCTCCCCGTAACCTTTGACACCTTTACTAATCAACGACCTATCAACCTCCACTTTAAATATACCCAATGACTTGGCCTCCACAGCTGCCTGTGGCAATGAATTCTACAAATTCTCTACTTTATGGCTAATTTATACTCTATTCTTGGTTGTTGGTGCAACTGTAACGAAACCCAATTTCCCTCGGGATCAATAAAGTATGTCTGTCTGTCTGTCTAAAGAAATTCCTCCACATCTCCATTCTAAATGGAGATATTGCTGTTTTGAGGCTGTGTCCTCTGGTCCTAGACTCCCCAATGAAAGGAAATATCCACGCCATATCCACTTAATCTCGGCCTTTCACATTTGATAGGTTTCAATGAGATTCCCCCCCACCAAATTCTTCGGATTACCAGCGAGTACAGGCCCCGAGCTTTCAATCACTGCTCAGATGATGACCCTTTCATTCTCGTGACTACACGCCATCCTCCGTGTGGAAGTTGTCCCTCACGTGCTCGTTTAAAATTTTGCCCTCTCACCTTCAATCTACACCCTCTTGTTCTTGATTCCCCAATCCTATGAAAAAGACAGTGTGCCTCCACCCTACCTTTGCCTCTCAAGGTTTCAACCTGAAACACCTACCTTCAGGGTAACGCCATGTTGGGTGGACACCTTTGTATTTTGAGGCTGTGCTCTCTGGTCCTAGGCTCCCCCACAGTAGGAAACATCCTTTCCAAGTTTCTACATTTCTGCATTCAAGGCTATAGGATTCTAAATTCAATACACTCCAAATCAAAGATAAATGGACTTCATATAACTCAAACCCACAGATACTGGCTTCTCCTTTCCACATCCACTCTATGCAGGCCTTACAATATTTGATAGGTTTTAATGAGATTCCCCTCCTCATCTAAACTCGAGTGAGTACAGGCCCAGAACCATCATAGAACATGGCACAGGAACAGGCCCTTCAGCCTGCTGTGTTGTGCCAAACCAATTAAATTAGTAATCTAATGCACATCCCAGGCAGATGGGCAACATCTGAGTTAAAATGGGAAATGTTGGAAGCTCTTAGCAGATCAGGCCACGTCTGTGGAAGGAAGAGCAGTGTAAATATTTCCGGTCTCGCACTCTTCTCATGACTGGGAAATAGTTTTCAGTTGCAGAGAAGGTGTGAGAGGAATTAGCGTAAACAGTATATAACCTACAGCAGGGGTCCCCAACCTTTTTTGCACTGCGGACCGGTTTCATATTGACAATATTCTTGCGGACCGGCTGACCCGGGGGGGTGGGGGACGGTGTAGGGTTGCCAACGGACAAGAGTAGCAGTCAAATACGTTGTTTACCTAGAGATTACAATGATCATGAAGTCTTGCGCGGGCACCAGTGCGCATGCGTGATTTGCGCGTTTCTACAAATCGTTTTTGGCAATTCTGTTCGGGGGGGTGGTGTTAATCACAACCAGAATATAGGTGATAAGTGGCTAATACACTCAATTTTGTTTTTAAAAGGGTTTATCTAACAAATTTAATATTAAACACACAGTGCATATTTTCCTCGCATTAATATAGCGATAAGTCAATTATCAGGGGAGGACAGGGGAGCTTGAAGTAAGTATTGAATGAACTTCCAGTAGAAGTGGTAGAGGCAGATTCGATATTATCATTTAAAGAAAAATTGGATAGGTACATGGACAGGAAAGGAATGGAGGGTTATGGGCTGAGTGCAGGTCGGTGGGACGAGGTGAGAGTAGCGTTCGGCACAGACAAGAAGGGCCGAGATGGCCTGTTTCCGTGCTGTAATTGTTATATGGTTATATAAGTAAGTCAATAGCATCATAACATTTTAAGTAACGTTTGGATATTAAACACACAGCACATATTTTCCCCGTATGAACATATAAAATCATTGCAACACACCAATATTGCTGAATCAGTGGGAGCCCTGAGCTTGTTTTCCTGCAACAAGACGGTCCCATCGAGGGGTGATGGGAGACAGTGATACTCGAAGGAGGTTCCTTATGTCCAGTCTATTCTGCAATTTAGTTTTCGTCGCATTCATTGCAGAGATATGTTGGAAAGGGAAGCAACGTTTTCAGTGCTTTCATGGCTGTCTCAGGATATTTAGCCTTGACTTTGATCCAGAATGCCGGCATAGATGTTATGTCAAACATACTTTTCAACCCGTCGTCATTTGAAAGCTCGAGGAGTTGATCTCCTTCCCGCGCTGATATGGATGACGTGCGGGTAATGACCAAGCATGCATTCAAGCTCAACAGTGCGTGACAGGGAATGAGGAAAGGTGCAGCTGACTCATATCGCCAAATCATATTGTTTCCTCACGGCCCGGTAGCTCATGCTTTGCGGCCCGGTACCAGTCCACGGCCCGGTAGTTGGGGACCGCTGACCTACAGAGAGGACACCGAATGGGTTGGTTTTGCCTTTGGAAACAGGTTCTGCTTCTGTCTCTTGTGTATTACTATGAGATGTGTCCAGTAGGCAAGGATTCAGAAAGGCTGAGTCAGGAGCAGTGATAGATGCCGACAGAAATGGGCAGTTCTGTCACAGACAGAATGAGAGCATCATCATCATTGTGCCTTGTTGAATGACATCATCATCATGTGCTGTTGTCATATAAAGTGGGTGATCATGGTCTTTCCGTGACCTTGATTGTTCTTGGCAAATTTTTCTACAGAAGTTGTTTGCCATTGCTGCCTTCTAGGCAGTGCCATTCCAAGCCAGGTGACCCCAGCCATTATTAGTACTCTCCAGAGATTCTCTGCTGTTGTCAGTGGTCACATAACCAGGACTTGTGATAACGACCATCCACCACCTGCTCCCATGGCTTCACGCGACATTGACCAGGGTGGCGGCGGGGGGGGGGGGCGCAAAACAGGTGCTACACCTTGTCCAAGGGTGACCTGCGGCTAGCAGAGGGAAGCTGTGCCTTACACCTCCTTTGGTAGAGACGTATATGCACCCTATACCCTACCACCCAAGGTATGGGAGGGAATGATCTAAAGTAGGAGAATTCAATAGTGAATCCTCTAGGCTACAAGATCTCCAGGCAGAAGATAAGGTGTTTGTATCAGGAGCGTGCTTTGAGCCTCGTTATCAGGATGCTGAAGGCCACGGAGGTTAGTGGGGTTAAGATGTTTTGTCATCAAACTCTAAGGTTGTGTATGGCAGAATTCCACTGTAACTCCTAAAGTACTGGCATGTATTTCCTAGATGGTGTTTATTGGGTGTGAAGTGTGACACACCTTCCTATTCTGTCTCTGTGATAGGGCAGTTCATCACAACGTCCTGAAAAATAAACATGCTGTTAAATGTTAAAGTGAATGCCACAGAAGTAACTAAAAGTTGCACACGTTCACTTTTTAAACAGTTACAGATTGCTGGAGATGAGTAATGGGATTGAAGAGATTGGCAGCATCCGCTGGAGCTTGTTTGGCCTTCTGCTCGTGTCCTGGATCATTGTTTACTTCTGTATATTCAAAGGAGTGAAATCAACGGGAAAGGTGAGAAAGGGCAAAAGGGAAGGGAACTGTTTCAACTTAAAAGCTTGCAAGTGAATACTTCACAGAAAGTATTGATCCTTTATTTGAACGCCGGATGAAAGTCTATCATTCCACGTTTAATTTGACTACTGTGTGACCAGCAATTCTGTTTTATCTCCGTTATATAAACAAGGGCTTAAGTAGCGCAGAGGTAAATATTGTCAACGGGCCAGCCATTACTGTCTGATTTGGTGCAGCATCTTCTTGCAAACTGTCAGGACTGCAGTCTGTCATCGCTGTCAGACTTGAATGCCTCCAGGACAACGATGCAGTCAGGAGAGATCATTACCCATTCTACCCAACCGGCAAAGTGCTTTTCCCAAAAGCTCCCCTTGGGGGAGCGCTATCAGGCTATTAAAACAAAAACCTCACGCCCATCTGAAAAGGTAGTTAATCTGATCAAATATTCTAGGTGGCTCCCCCACCCTCCTTTATCAGTTACCTCAATCACTGCACTGTAAACACTTTAAACCACTCAGTGTAATGCTGTTTACACTGTATGGTATTTATACACATTTTATTCCATACCCATCCTTCTCACTTTATTTTTATATAATTATTTATTCTTTAGAATTGGAATGTTGCTGTTGTTGGCTGGCAGGGTGGAGATACGTCTCCACCAAAGGAGGTGTGAGGTGCTCCTTCCCTCTACTAGCCCGCAGGTCACCCTTGGGCAAGGTGTAGCACCTGCTTAGCCCCCCACCCCCACTCCGATTAGGATCGTGTGAAGCCGCGGGAGCAGGTGCTGGATTGTTGTATGAGCAGCTGGTGCAGATCACAAGTCCTGGTTATGTGACCACTGACGCAGGCAGACAATCTCTGAAGAGTATTGATAATGGCTGGGGTCACCTGTCTTGTAAAGACACTGCCCAGAAGAAGGCGATGGCAAACCACTTCTGTAGAAAACTTTGCCAAGAACAATCATGGTCCCAAGACTGTGATCACCCATGTACTGCGACACAGCACATAATGATAATGATGTTTTTTTGTTCCATGGTGCTTCAACACACCACAGCAGTACCTGTAATACCTGTAAATGTATATGACAAATAAAGCTGATCCTTGATCATTTATGTCAGAACTAAAAAATTAGGCTTTTCCTGAATAACAGTTCTTGGTGTCTGAGACTCCATTACAAATCATTACTATGAAGTTCACTGAGTGGGGAAATAAGCCACCCACTTGCACTCACTGAATGTGAAAAACTTCCTGCTTTCCAGGCAGAAAGTTGCGCATATTTTTACTCTTTGAATTCTACAGTCCCCAAATATTCTAGAATATTAAATGGCAAACCACTTCTGTAGAAAAATTTGCCAAAAACCACCATGGTCATGTGACCGTGATCGCCTATGTCATACGACACAGCACATGATGATGAATGTAAAAGGACATTAAGTGTTTTTATTATTTATGTAGGACCCTGTTGTGAATCAGGTTAGAACCAATCTATTCTATCCTCTATCTTCCTAGGTTGTGTATTTTACAGCCGTTTTTCCATACCTCATCTTAATGATTCTGCTGATCAACAACATCCAACTACCAGGAGCCAAGGATGGAATCCTCTTCTTCCTCAGACCCAACTGGAGCAAGCTACTAGAAGTCCAGGTACCTACCAGAGTGATTGCTGTGTTTTGATTTTGCCAGCACTGGAAAGTTCTGTAGTTGTCCACTAGGTTGCTGCCTCGACAGATTCTGCAGATGCCGGCATGTAAAAGATGCTGAAGGAACTCGGCAGGTCAGGCAGCTTCTGTGAAGTGGAATAAAGAGTTACCAAGAAGGGTCTTGACTTGAAATGTCAACTCTTTATTCCCCTCCATAGATACTGCCAGAATTGCAGAGTTCCTCCAACATTTTGTGCAGTTTGCTGCAGCTTTGTGATTACATTTGTCCATTCAAAAGACCTTGTGGCCCCAATTCAGATTATTCTCCGGTAGATTTTTGTTTTCAGAGTTGTGAGGAGGAAGGAAGTATATTGTATTTTAAAATGGCAGGACCAGGACTTTAGTAGAAGACCACCTTTCATATTTCATTTTTATATTTTCTTCTACAGAATGGGGCCATTCAGTCTGCCATGAATCTTTTATTGATTGATTGAGATACAGTGCACAACAGGTCCTTCTGGCCCTTCGAGCTGCACTGCTCAGTAACCCCCAATTTCTTTTTCTTTTTCAATCTTTTTATTAGTTTCAACATCATACACATTACAAAAAAGTACAGAGCAATTGGGATTGTATTAATTAATAATAATTATATTATAAAAGTATACAGTCAGGTAACACATAGTTAGTAAACCTCCCAAAATCTCACAAATTAACAATAAAATATATAAAGAGTATACATAAAATACAAAAATATTGTTTAAAAAAAACAGAAGAAAAAAATATACATCCCCTTTTTAAAAAAAAACTGATCTACCCAAACTAAAAGAAAACTAAGGAAAAGAAAAGGAAGGGCTATTATGATACCTCAGATAGAAACAATAGTGTCGCCACTTCTGCTCCTCTCCCAGTAACCCCCAAGTTAACCCTAACCTAATCACTGGACAATTTACAATGACCAATTAACCTACCGACCCGTAGGCCTTTGGACTGTGGGAGGAAGCTGGAGCACCTGGAGGAAAGCATGCAGTGACGGGGAGAACGTACAGACAGCGGTGGGGGATTGAACCTGGATCGTCTGTACTGTACAACGTTGTGCTGGCTGTGCTGCCCTGTCCTGTGCCAACTCACTGAGTAATCCCATCCTCTGTTTCCACTCTCTCTTTCATACTGAACCCTTGGGAATCATGTACAGTGGCCGAGTAACCTAGCAACTAGCACACTGTAGGCATTTAAAAGGAAACCAGAGAAGCGAAGGGAATGTAGTGGCCGCCAGAACATGCAAGCTGCGCACTGTAAGGATCCAACCTGGTTACCAGAGTTATGAGGGTCCTTGTCACCCTCTGGACTGTGGGTACCTTCCACACTGGAGAAGGAAAGTTGGATATAAAAGGCAAAAGATGTGAGAGAGAAGGAAAGGAAAACTGGTGCATGCACCTCATGTTGTTAGATAGGAGGGAAGTGAGCAGGATGATTTACAAGGCACATGAAACTAGGTTTACCTTCCTAACCAGAGGGTTATGTCAAGTGAAAACATGGGTTTTGGTAGTAAAAGAATTTGGGCTTAGAAATTTGGTGATGTGGCAGGGGTTTTGCATGAGGAGAGACTGGGTTGACCAGTTCAGCATGAACTTCAGTTTAGATCAAAGAGAGGCATCCCCTTATAGTTTATAAGATACTGCTAAGTTTTGACAAGATACAGGGAATATTCCCTATGGTTAAGAATGGGTTAGTTTTGATTTGGAATGAGATGTTAGTGTCAGGATAAGGACAACACGGGTAGTAACGTATGGGATTTCACACCACATCGGTCTGCACAAGGTGGTAACGTGTGGAATTTCACACCACATGTGACTGCAGAGGCTGTGGTGCTGAATAAATTAAAGCAGGAAGCAGATGAATGTCTTGTAAAGACATCAGGGAACAGGAGACAGAAACGAGATCAACCTTGATCATATTGAATGGCAGTGCATGCTCGAAGGGCTGATTTTTTTTCTTTGCC
Organism: Mobula hypostoma; assembly: GCF_963921235.1. Classification (NCBI taxonomy): domain Eukaryota; kingdom Metazoa; phylum Chordata; class Chondrichthyes; order Myliobatiformes; family Myliobatidae; genus Mobula; species Mobula hypostoma. Next base: position 33,321,376 of record NC_086123.1, on the reverse strand, counting down.
TGTTACGTGGCTGGCGTTTAAGGCAGCAATGAAGGTCCTCCATCTCTGGTGCTGTTCAGGGCTTCCTTCATCATGTCAGTATCTCGGTTTTCATTTTCATTACTGTCAGTCATGCAAGTCCCGGGTGGAGACTCAGGAATACCATCACACACAGATGTAGAAGGAGTCTTCATTGCTGTTTCCATAACAATTTTGTTTTACCAGTCAGGCTTTTTGGCCCTGAGCCAAACCCCTGAACCTGGAGGACCAGTGGACCACTCTTAGTCTGCCCTCTACCCTTTGACCTGTTTGCCATGGGTGACCATACCAAGAGCCAAAGCACAAAGCCCAAAGCCCAGACTCCAGCCAACATAGCTCTCCAGATCATGGAGGCATGCAAGCCTCCAAAAAGGTTCTTCACGACAAGGTCTGGACCTCCTGGACAAAAGGGCCAAATAGCCTATTCTTATTCCCTATGTTGACTTGGCAGATGCCAAAGCCTTCATGGAGAGGGAAAGAAAATTAATATCAGAATTTTAGCATCTGCAATATTTTTCCCATTATCACTGACTGATGCTAACGTACCACCACCTCTGTCCATAGAATCAGAAGCAGTTTTATGATCACTGATGTATGTTGTGAAATTTGTTTATATTTTATATACAGTATATTATTTGTATATCATTCTTAACTGTCTGCATTCTTGCCACAGGTATGGGTGAACGCTGCCGCACAGATTTTTAACTCGATCGGAATTGGGTTTGGCAGCATGGTATCTTTGGCCAGTTACAACAAGTTCGATAACAACATCCTCAAGTAAGAAACTGAACTTCTGATCAGTGCTTATATTAAAAATGGTAGCATTTGTATGTTAGGAACACCAGCAGAGTCAAATGTGATGAAAGAAGTTTCTTTGTGAGGGATTCACAAGTAATGAATCCCTGCTTGGGTAAAGTAGTCAGAACTTGCAGCCACTGAAGAAATTCTGTCCGCAGAGTTAAATATTTAAACAGTGAATGATATCAAAGTTCAAAGTATGTCTACATTACACAACCTTGAGATTTGTCTCCTTGCAGGCAGCCACAAGACAAAGAACCCCAAAAGAGCACATTTTTTTTTTAAAAAAACAGACTTTCAAACACCCAATGTACAGAGAGAAAAAAGAATGAATCATACAAACAATAAATGCAAGCAAATAGCGTTCTGAACTGAAGTCCACAAAGCAAGTCTGTCCACAGACCCGTAGTTCAGCACGGAGCGGATCAGTGAGATCCATCTCTCGTCTTGGGCCCCGACACCCTGACCTTTTCAATCTGGCCCGGCGCCTGAATCGTTCTGGTCCAAACATCAGGTTCAGTTGCTTCAATACGTTCTGGGGGCTGGACCCCACCCCTCGATTCAGCCCCTACCCACCCTGTCCAATTTGGCCCGTCACTGAAATCATCATCCAAACATTGGGTTCAAGAAATCAACGTGCAAATATGTAATGGATTGTGCATGCACAAGATAATTGAAAGGACACTTAATGAAGAAAAGAGACAGTGTTTGACATGGTGCGGGGGGGAACTGTAGTCTGCAGGTCACCTGGGTAGAAATGTGAGCAATTTAGTTCAATCCAAAGATGTATGAGAGCATCCATTTGAAGAGGTGCAACGGACAAGGGAATGAGTATACAATAACTTGGCAGAGATTCAGTTAGGACATAGACACAAGAGGTACTGCAGGTGCTGGAAATCTACAACAATACACACGATGTGCAGGTCAGGCAGCATCTGTGGATAGGAATATGGGATTAATGGATTTGTGGATGTCAGTGATTTAGACTGTGGTACTAATAGATTTGTGGCTAAATTTGCCGATGATACAAAGATAGGTGGAGGAGTGGGTAGTGTTGAGGAAACAGGGAGCCTGCAGAGAGACTTAGATAGTTTAGGGGAATGGACAAAGAAGTGGCAAATGAAATACAATGTTGGAAAGTGTATGGTCATGCACTTTGGTGGAAGAAATAAATGGGCAGACTATTACTTCGATGGGGAGAGGATTCAAAGTGCAGAGATGCAAAGGGACTTGGGAGTCCTCGTGCAGGATACCCTAAAGGTTAACTTCCAGGTTGAGTCGATGGTGAAGAAGGCGAATGCAATGTTGGCATTCATGTCTAGAGGTTTAGAATATAAGAGCAGGGATGTGACGTTGAGACTTTATAAGGTACTGGTGTGCTGTTTTGGGCTCCTTATTTGGAGAGGGTTTAGAGAAGATTCATGAGAATGATTCCAGGAATGAAAGGGTTACCGTGTGAGGAACATCTGGCAGCTCTTGGGCTGTATTCCCTGGGGTTCAGGAGAATGAGGGGGAGTCTCGTAGAAACATTCCGAATGCTAAAAGGCCTGAACAGATTAGATATGGCAAAATTATTTCCCATGGTAGGGGAGTCTAGGACAAGAGGGCACAACTTCAGGACTGAAGGACGCCCATTTAGAAGAGAGATGCGGAGAAATTACTTTAGCCAGAGGGTGGTAAATCTGTGGAATTTGTTGTCATGAGCAGCTGTGGAGGCCAAGTCATTGGGTGTATTTAAGGCAGAGATAGATAGGTTCTTGATTAGCCAGGGTGTGTCAAAGGGTATGGGGAGAAGACGGGAGTGGCGATGACTGGAAGAATTGGATCAGCCCATGATTGAATGGCAGAGCAGACTTGATGGGCCGAATGGCCTACTTCTCCTATATCTTGTGGTCTTATGGAATAAACAGCTGACATTTCAGGCCAAGACCCTTGATCAAGAGTTTGATCATGTGTATTTAATATTTCAATAATATTAGAATAACAACACATCAGAACATCCATAGGGAACTCATTTTCAGGGTGGTGTCTTGTGAGGACCTGTAAGAGTTGCCCAGTTCTGAATTGATACAACGCTGTGACTTTAATTGCCAGCTCTGCATATAACAACAGATGGGAAATTATTTTTGGTGGATGTTTCTCCTCATGCATGCATTACATGGCTGAACTTGGTTTTGTTCTCCTCCCAGGGACACAGTGGTCGTCGCAGTGATAAACTCACTGACAAGTATCTTTGCAGGATTAGTTATTTTCTCTGCCATTGGGTACATGAGCCACATTCACAAGCTGCCGGTTGAGAATATTGCCACTGACGGTGAGTCTGCAGATCACCCCTGGGTCTTGGATTGTTCATGCGGCTTTCTCTGCAGTAGAATAAGTCGCAGACTTCATCCACATTAACAAAGCTAAATAGATTTACTATATAGGCATTTGGGGGCCAAAGCCAACTTAATATTCCAGTCTACCCCATGTGAGAACTAACCTCCACGAGGCCCACAAACTTGTCATTTGGTTTGGTTGCTACGTGCCTGCAATGACACGGAGAGCGATGTTTACTGGAGTGGAGACTTTATGCTTTGGTTTCTGCCAGGGTCAGCCATGCCAAACCACTCATAGGGTAGACACCAGACCAAGAGTGGTCCACTGGTCTTTCAGGTTTGGGGGTTTATCTCGGGGTTCATCAGCAGCCCTGACTTGTCAAACAAAACTGTTACGGAAACAGCGATAAAGATTCCTTCTACATCTGAGCACGAGGGTTTTCCCGAGTCTCTAGCCAGGACTTCCACGGCCGACAACAGTGAAGGCCAACAGGAAGCTGCTGGCATTGTGAAGGAAGCCCTGAACACCGCCAAGACCAAGACCAAAATTGTTCCATTTACAACACCAGCAAGCCAGGAACACCTGAGACCAAAGACAACTGGGCACCATACCATGCGGGCAGAAATGAGGACCCTGAACCACACCTGGGGCTCAGAGAAGATAGCCAAGGACAGACAGAGATGGAGGGCCAACAGTATCAGTAAATTAGTAACTCAAGGCTTTGGAAGTGTACAAGGTGGGAGAAGATAGATGTGTATTTATTAAAAGTAACTATCACAGATCCCCTGTGATTCTTGACTATCGATTTTAAAAACTGAAATTCATAAAACAAATCTCTCACCATCATTATTTTGTGCCTTTCGTTTGACTTGGGCGATCATGATTCCACGACCATGATTGTTCTTGGCAAATTTTTCTACAGAAGTGGTTTGCCATTGCCGCCTTCTGGGCAGAGTCCTTACAAGACGGGTGGCCCCAGCCATTATCAATACTCTCCAGAGATTGTCTGCCTGGTGTCAGTGGTCGCACAACCAGGACCTGTGGTGTGCACCAGCTGCTCACACGACCATCCACCACTTGCTCCCGTGGCTTCACACGATCCTAATCGGAGTGGGGGTGGGGGTGGGGGCTGAGCAGGTGCTACACCTTGCCCAAGGGTGACCTGCAGGCTAGCGGAGGGAAGGAGCACCTCACACCTCCTTTGGTAGAGACGTATCTCCACCCCGCCACCTGCCAATATGTATCCCATAGTCTTTGAAAATGCAAAATGATTAAAAATCTGTCAGGTAATAAATGAGAGCTTTATGTAACTCCACTTAATTCTCCTGCCATGTCTGAAGGTCTTTTTGTTTTTAGAATGTTACTTTATCAGTAGTAACACTATGGTAGGATTTGACCACTTCACCAACAATATAGAGTCAGGAGGAGACAGCAGGGAGGAAAAGTGTGGGAGTTGGCATTTGAAAGTTTAGCTTTGTCACCTGACTCAGACTGTAGCTTTGCTGATACTTCACAGAACTGATGCAGGTACAGGACAGGTGAAAAACCAGGGTTAATTGGGGCCGATATTTGGCAATCAGGCCAAGGCAAAGGGAGTGTAAACCTTAAGGGAGGATCAGAAGGAAAATTCCATTTGCAGCTGATGAGAACTGGTAGGATTTTTAAACAAGCCTTCTTGGCCTCATGGTCACGCTAGTTGGGCAGAGAAATATAGTAGCTGTTACATCAATGCCAAAAGAGTTGGGAACGTTTGGGAGTGACTGTGGTGCAATGTTCTGTCTAATCCATGTCTTACTGTCTCCCGCAGGCCCGGGACTAGTGTTTGTTGTTTACCCAGAAGCGTTTGTAACGATGCCCATTGCCCCGATGTGGGCCACTCTCTTTTTCTTCATGCTTCTTTGCTTAGGAGTGGACAGCCAGGTGAGAAGCCAGAAGCAAGATGCAAAGATTCTTGATAAAGATTAGATTTATTTATCACATGTATCGTACTTCAAAGCGTACAGTGAAATGGGTGGTTTTGTGTCAATGACAAACACAGCCTGAGGATGAGCTGAGGGAAGCCCACGAGTGTCACCACACTTCCTGCTCCAACATAGCATGCCCACAGCTTTCTAACCCTAACCCTGTGGAAAGTGGGAGAAATCGGAGCACGCGGAGGAAATCCATGCAGTTCTACCACTCACCTACACACCAGGGGCAATTTCATCATCATCATTACAGTATAAGTGGTCTATACATGACTATGATTGTTCAAGGCAAATTCAAGAATCTAGAGCAATCTTGGTGAATCTAGAGCAGCATTTCTCAACTCTTTCCCCCCACCGATTCTGCCACAAGGGGCAATTTCATCATCGTCATTATGTGCCATGTCATATAACAAGGATGATCATGGTCTTTCCATGATCATTATTGTTCTTGGCAAAGTTTCCTACAGAAGTGGTTTGCCATCACCACCTTCTGGGCAGTGTCTACAAGACAGGTGACCCCCGGCCATGATCAATACTCTTCAGAGATTGTCTGCCTGGTGTCAGTAGTCGCATAACCAAGACTTGTGATGTGCACCAGCTGCTTATATGACCATCCACCACCTGCTCCCATGGTTTCACGTGACCCTGATCAGTGGTGGGGGGAGGGGGACTAGGCAGGGGCTACACCTTGCCCAAGGGTGACCTGCAGGCTAGCAGAGGGAAGGAGGTCCAAACACCTCCTTTGGTAAAGACGCACCTGGACCCCGCTGTCCAAAAGGGCAATTTACCGTGGCTAATGAACCAACCAGCCCGTACAACTTTGAGCTGTGGGAGGAAACCAGAAGGCCTGGAGGAAACATGGATTGTAGGGAGAGAATGAATACGCCACACAGACCAGACTGGAAGTCAAGATTGGACCCAGGATGCTGGAGTTGTGATGCAGTATCTGTGCATTACTGTTTGCCTTCCCCTTGCTGACGGTGGTCAGAAAACAATTACAGATTAATGAGTGCGGAATTCACTTTGGAACTTACTGTTCAACACTTTTCAATAAGCGTGCTGTTTAGTGGGGCAGGTGGCAGATACAGAGAGATGTCCTTCTAATGAACAATGTCTCTTTAGAGCAAAGATGAGGGGGAATTTCTTTAGCCAGAGGATGGTGGAATTCATTGCCACAGGTGGCTGTGGAAGCCAAGTCTATTTAAAGTGGAGGCTGAGAAGTTCTTGATTAGCAAAGGGGTCAGAGGTTAGAGGAGAATGGAGTTGAGAGGGTTAATAAATCAGCCATGATGGAATGGCCGAGCAGGCTGGATGGGCCGAATGTTTTAATTCTGCTCCTATATCTTATGGCTATGCCAGTTTAGGTCAGTAGCCTTTTGGCATGGACTGCCCTCTCTACCCCTGTTTGACGCAAGTCCATACGTCCATCTGCAGCAGACTCTCACTTCTGTGAGGGCTATGACAAAGCGCAATGTCCCAGTCCGACAGATGGACGTTGGAGCATCAACCGATTCTTTCCTGCCCGGAATCTAAGTATTTCAGTTTGTGCTCCACTCCACAGACCTGAGGATCAAACTCAGGCACCCAGTCTAGTGTACACATTTTACCACTGAAACTTTAAACCAAGAGATCCCACGAAGACAAGCTGGGACTGTCATTCCATGGTAACCAGGCCATTATTTTCTCCCAAGCAACTTTGATCAAAACAAAAGTGCCTGATTGTGCCATCTTGTTACCTATGGCCGTTTTCTGTATGTAAACCAGCAGAGACGTTTCCATTTACCAACACGTCCATGCTTCTGAACTGCAGAGTGCTCTCAGTATAACACAGGGATGCAGATGGTTCTGGTTTGTAGTTTTAATGCAAATTCTTCCTGCTGTAAACAGCTCTGCTGTGAATGTTTTTGAATCTGTGCATCTTCTTTGTGTTAATACACCTCTTTATTTTGTCCTCGTAGTTCGCCATGGTGGAGGTGATGGTGGTCAGTCTAATGGACAGCTGGGGGAAGGGTCTTCTCCGCTTCTTCCGACGTAAAGAAATGGTGGTTCTTGCTGTCTGTTTTGTAGCCTTTTTGCTTGGGATTCCCAATGTCACCCAGGTACTGTTCTTCCTTCAAAATTCAAAATTCATGAAGATTAAAGTGCCCATACTGTATGTCACCTTATACAATCCTGAGATTAATTTTCTTGCAGGCATACTCAATAAATCCATAATAGAATAATAGCCATAACAGAATCAATGAAATTTTGCACTAACTTGGGTGTTGAACCAGAGTGTAGGAGACAACAATCTGCAAATACAAAAAGAAAGAATAATAATAAATCAACAATTATTGTAACGAATATGAGATGAAGAGTCCTTGAAAGTGAGTTCACAAGTTGTGGAAATATTTCAGTGATAGGGCAGGCGAAGTTATTGCCTTTGGTTCAAGAGCCAATGATGGTTGAGGGGTAATAACTGTTCCTGAACCTGGTGGTGTGAGTCCTGAGGCTCCTGTAGCTTCTTCCTGATGGTTGAGGCATAATAATTGTCATTGCTATCAATAACGATCTTAAAATGGATTACTTAGTAAATGTGCAGGATAACTGCTGCGATTGGATGTTGTATGTGATCTTTATCCATATGTGTTTAGTGTAAACCAAGAATGTTGAAGATAGATGATAGTCATCCATCTGAAATATTACCCCTGTTTCTCTCTCCAGAGATGCTGCATGGCCTGCAGGGTATTTCCAGCATTCTGTTTTCATTTCAGATTTCCAGCATCTGCAACGTTATACTTTTTGACATTGGTACAATGTGCTGGTGAAGTGGACAAGATAACTTGCTAATAAATTAAGCGTTGCACTCATTATTTTTTTAAGAGTAATTCAGGTTGTCCCATTTTCCATCATCATCTGCAACAGAGTATTTTTCCTCTTTTATTTTGTAGCTGTGATTCTGCACAGTATAAATCCACTGGGCTGGGGCCAGGCAGCCAACCTCTCCTTCACACACATGGTGTTGTACATCATAGAACTGGGCCATTGGCCCTGCCAACTCCATGCCAGCACAGTATAAATCCATTGGGTTTGGCTGGCTGGGCAGCCAACATCTACTTCACATTCATGGAATTGTACAGCCTAGATACAGGCCATTCAGCCCACCATCTCCATGCCAGCCAATTTGTCCATCTATATCAATCCCATTTTCTTGCATTAGGCAAGGTGCAGAAGGGTATTGACCTATTCAACTGCCTTTTTAAACCTAGATATTGTATCTTATTTTAACATCACCTCTGGCTCCAGGTAACAACCTCCCTCTGTGTAAAAGGGAAAAAAAAAGTCTGTTTTTTGTCCTGAAGTGCATGGCCAACATTGGGCCTGAACCAGTCTTTAATTCACAATAAATTACTTGGTTGTGTACTATTCTTATATTATGTCCTCAGTCCTGCGTGTGTTTTCTGACACTGTCCTGCTACCTCATGTAGCTCTACCCCAGCTACAATGCTGGAATTCACAAATGGTGCAGGGAACAGCTGTGCAGTGATCCATACCCAGCTGACCAGACTGAAAACTGAAACTACCAAATACAGCAGATCCATTCGATTCCGAGCTTCTCTTATTTTGCTTTTAGAATGTAGTAGCCTTGAGATTGCTGAAACGTGTGTTAAACTTTGCCTTTGTACAACAAAACAGATCAGTAGCGTTTAGCTTAACACTATTACCACACCAGTGACTCTGGTTCAATCCCACGTTTGTACGTTCTCCCCTTGACTGCGTGGCTTTGCTCCAGATACTTCAGGTCCTTTCACGTTCTAAAGGCGTACAGGGTAAAAATTCAAAAGTTCAACGTAATTTTATTATCAGAGTACACATATGTCACCCCATAAAACCCTGAGATTAATTTTCCTGTGGGCATACTCAGCAAATCTATAGAATAGTAACTATAACAGGATCAACAAAAGATCAACCAGCAGAAGACAACAAACTGTGCGAATGTAAATAAATAACAAAAAATAATGAGAACATGAGATAATGAGATAAAGAGTCCTTAAAGTGAGATAATTGGTTGGGGAAACATTTCAATGGTGGGCAAGTGGGTGTAGTTATCCCCTGTTGTTCAAGAGCCTGATGGTTGAGGGGTAGTAACTGTTATTGGGTTAATTGGTTAATTGGGTGGTACGGGCTTCTTACTGTGCTGTATCTCTAAGTAAAAAGATTAACTCTTTTTTTGTGTGTTTTATTTTAAAGGGTGGAATTTATTTCTTCCAACTAATGGATCACTACACAGCCGTTGTGTCCCTCATGTTTTTGGCGTTTTTCGAAGTCGTCGCCATCTGTTGGCTTTATGGTACAGTCTTCATTTTACCTTCTTGACACCGATAAGCCTTTGGCGTGCTCTGCCCTTTCTTGCTTTAATTTGTCCAGCTCTTGCCCTCAGCTTCAACCAGTTTCACAGTCTAGCTCCACTGTTTCTTCTTTCTGCCTCGAGCTCTTCACACTAGCACAGACAAGCTAAAGGACTGTCCTAGCATAAAGGAGGAAGATGAATTGCGAACAAGCCTTCTTAATTAACCTTAAGCCAGCAATGTATTCTTCTACCAAACATTAGAATTCTCTTTTCTTTTTAAATTTTTTATTGAATAAGTATACAAAAAGGTAAGCCATATAGACACTAATACACTGTTAGAATATAATAAAATTACAGAAGATATTAATGCAAAAAAAATACTACAAACAATGTAATTTAAACATAACATACCAAGATAACATAATAGTATACTAATTTTATATATATATCAATAGAGAAAAGGAAAAAAACCCCACCGTGCAACTAACTAAAAGCAAAGCAAAGCAATGGGCTAACTAGAAACCAAACAGAGTTAAACTTAAAATCACGTCCTCAATCCCGACCTCCATTAAAATCAGTAAAAAAAAAACAAGAAGGATATATATTACATTAAATGAAAATATTGAATAAAAGATCTCCAAGTCTGTTCAAATTTAAATGAGGAATCATAAAGATTGCTTCTAATTTTCTCCAGATTCAAGCATAATATCGTCTGAGAGAACCAAAAAAAGGTAGTTGGAGCATTAAGCCTTTCCAATGTTGTAAGATACATCTTTTCGCCATTAAAGTAAGAAATGCAATCATTCTATGGGCTGAAGGGGAAAGATTACTGGAAATTTTAGGTAGTCCAAAGATAACAGTAATAGGGTGAGGAGAGATATCTATATTCAATACCTTGGAGATAATATTAAAAATGTCTCTCCAAAAAGTTTCCAAAGTAGGGCAAGACCAAAACATATGAGTTAAAGAGGCTATCTGCCCCAGACATCTATCACAAAAAGGATTAATATGAGAATAAAAGTGCGCTAACTTATCTTTGGACATATGAGCTCTATGAACAACTTTAAATTGAATTAGGGAATGTTTAGCACACATAGAGGATGTATTGACTAATTGTAAAATCTGCCCCCAGTCATCCACGGAAATGGTAAACCCCAATTCCTGTTCCCAATCTACCCTAATCTTATCAAATGGAGCTTTCCTAAGTTTCATAATAATATTATAAATCATAGCCGATGCACCTTTCTGACATGGATTAAGGTTGATTATAGTATCTAAAATGTATGTAGGAGGAAGCATTGGAAAGGAAGAAAGTATAGTACTTAGGAAATTTCTAACTTGTAGATATCTAAAAAAATGTATTCTTGATAAGTTATATTTATTAGATAATTGTTCAAAAGACATAAGGGAACCATCTAGAAATAAATCCAAAAACCGTGAAATACCCTTAGTCTTCCAAATTTGAAAAGCACGATCCGTAAAGGAGGGAGGAAAAAATATGTTACCTAAAATAGGAATCGCTAACCCAAATTGATTAAGATCAAAAAATTTTCTGAATTGAAACCAAATACGTAAGGTATATTTAACTATCGGGTTAGACACCTGTTTAAGGTGTTTCAAATCAAAAGGAAGAGAGGAACCTAAAATAGAACCAAGTGTAAAACCCTGAACAGATTGTAATTCCAATGCTACCCATTTAGGAGTGGATAGTATATTCTGGTCAAGTAACCAGAATTTCATATGTTGAATATTAATTGCCCAATAATAAAATCTAAAGTTAGGTAATGCTAAGCCTCCATCTCTCGTAGCTTTCTGTAAATGTATTTTACCCAGTCTCGGGTTTTTGTTCTGCCGAATAAATGAAGAAATTTTAGAGTCAACTTTGTCAAAAAAAGATTTTGGAACAAAGATTGGTAACGCCTGAAATATATATAAAAATTTTGGCAAAAAAAAACATCTTAACTGCATTAATACGACCAATCAAAGTTAAATATAAAGGAAACCATTTAGATGAAAGTTGAATAATATGGTCTGTTAATGGTAAAAAGTTGGTCTTAAATAAATGTTTGTATTTACAAGTAATTTTAATCCCAAGATATGAAAAATAATTATTAATCAATTTAAATGGAAATTTATAATATAAGGGAAGTTGTTTATTAATCGGAAAGAGTTCACTCTTACTAAGATTTAATTTATAACCTAAAAAAAGACCAAATTGTGCTAATAGCTGTAAAACAGCCAGGATGGATTTCTGAGGATTGGAAATATATAAAAGTAAATCATCAGCATAGAGTGATAATTTATGGGACTTTAAGCCCCGAGTTATCCCAGTAATATTTGGAGATTCTCGAATGGCAATTGCAAGAGGTTCTAATGCAATATCAAATAATAAGGGACTAAGAGGACAACCTTGTCGAGTACCTCGAAAAAGAGGGAAAAAAGGTGAACTTAAAGAGTTAGTACGGACCGAGGCCACAGGAGAATGATATAACAGTTTAATCCAGGATATAAATTTCAAGCTAAAATTAAACATTTCAAGCACCTTAAATAAATAAGGCCATTCTACTCTATCAAAAGCTTTCTCAGCATCTAAAGAGATAACACACTCAGGAACATTTTGTGATGGAGTATAAACAATATTTAACAGTGTGCGAATATTATAAAAAGAGTAACGACCTTTAATAAAACCCGTTTGGTCTTCCGAAATAATAGAAGGAAGTACTTTTTCTAACCTATTTGCTAATAACTTAGAAAAAACTTTAGAATCAACATTTAATAAAGATATTGGTCTATAAGATGCACATTGAGCAGGATCTTTATCCTTCTTTAATATTAGAGAAATTGACGCTCTATTGAAAGATTCAGGAAGTTTACCAAGTTTCAATGAAGCCTCAAAAACCCTACAGAGCCAAGGGATTAACGAAGGAGCAAAACATTTATAAAATTCTACGGTAAACCCATCAGGGCCAGGAGCTTTCCCCAAATTCATAGAGAAAATAACATTCTTAATCTCATCCATGGTAATGGGAGTATCTAACATAGAAGACATATCCTGTGAAATCTCAGGGAAGTCTAAATTATCTAAAAAATCATTCATATATTTAGAATCTCGAGGAGACTCTGATTGATATAAGGAAGAGTAAAAACCACAGAAGGTTTGATTAATCCCCACATGATCAAGTATCAGTCGATCATTTTGGTCATAAATCTGATTAATTTGAGATTTAGCATAATTAGACTTCAATTGATTAGCCAACAGTTTGCCAATTTTGTCACTGTGACGAGAGTCAATAAAGAAATAATCAATTCTTGAATAGGAATGATGAACATGTGGGGAAAAAAAAGAAAAATCTTTTTCCTGAGGATGCAAAAAAACGCCAAATGTCCGTCGACCCAGAATCAGAAAGGAATGAATTAATCAAAGTTGCAGATTTATTAGGTAAGGTCCGTAAAGGAGCCGAACGGTCCAAAGCTGGAGACAAACAGGTATTAAGATCTCCACCCCAGATCAATGAAAACTCATTCAAATTCGGAAACTGATTAAATAATGATTTATAAAATTCCGGACAGTCCATATTAGGAGCATAAACATTAACCAAAACTACTTTTTTATTAAATAGTAAACCACTAACCAATAGAAATCTACCATTCGGATCAGAAATAATATCATGTTGTATAAAAGTAACTGAGGAGTCTATAAAAATAGAGACGCCTCGAATCTTAGCATTGGAGTTCGAATGAAACTGTTGTCCCTTCCAGAATTTAAAAAAACGTAGTCTGTCCCCCCTCCGCACATGGGTCTCTTGTAAAAATAAAATTTGTGCTTTAAGTCTCCGGAACACTTTAAAAACTTTTTTCCTTTTAATAGGATGATTAAGACCATTAGTATTCCAGGAGACAAAATTAATAATAGACACCATAAACCCTAAAGTCAACCCGCAACAAGGAGGATTGATGATAGGCTCGACCCACGAACCCGGAAAGGGAACAGAACATACAAGAGATACCGGGAAGAAGAACGCAACCAATACTTCAATAATATATATAGCCCAAGAAGAAAGAAACTAAAACGTGAAGCCCCTCCCACCACCCACCACCCCCCACCCCATGACCCCACGGCTAAATCTAACGCAGACCAGCCCAAAAGAAGCAAGCACTAAAACTAACCCCATGACTTCCGGTATACGCTCCCTAAAAAAAAGTGTAAATATAAAAAAGATCAGCTGATTATAAAACAGTAAAAGAATAAAAAAAAGATAACTCAATTAAAATAAACACATAACAGAATAAAAGCCAGAAAATATAAAAAAAACCGCAATAAACCCCAGACCCATGAGTAAACAAAGCAACAAAAAAAAAATGAGATTATTAACATAAACTAGTTATATAAACCTACAAAACACAATAGATTTTTAAAAAACTACAAAATTTAAGGCCACAAAGGAAATACGTAAAATGACGATAAGGAAGTAACCACCCAGAATCCCCTGGGAAAAAGAAAGAAATGACGCAGTTAAAAAGAAAGTTTAGCGACCATATTAAGTAATCAAAAATAAACTTTTCTGCCCAAATAGGGCAAAAAAAAAATAAGACCGACAAATTCACAGCCTCCGATCAACGGAGATAGAATATTACGATTAAGATGTTGAAGGTGAAAATTGATCCAGATAACTCTGGGCATCCGAAGGAGATTCAAAAAAACGGAGGGGTCCATCCAACGTACGAATTCTTAAACGTGCAGGGTAAAGCAGCGCTGGTTTTAAATCCATCTTGTAGAGTTCCGACATCACAGATCTGTAACGAACCCGTTGATCCCGGATTGGTTTACTGAAATCCTCCACGAATCGGAACTTAAGATCCAGAAAATCAATGAAACCTTTAGATCGAACGAAACGAAACAGTTTCTCCTTGTCTTGAAAGTAATGAAAACGTAAAATGACATGTCTAGGTTTATCTGACCTAGACGAGTATGATGGAACTCTATGGACACGATCCAATAACGGTGGTTGGTCAGGAAATACAGTAGGAAATGCATCTTTTAAAAGTTGAGAAAAATACTTCATAGGGTTATCGGATTCAACAGCTTCATGCACCCCAATCATTCGAAGATTCTAAGTCAGAGTTTTTAAAGGTCAGAAAGTCGAGTTTCTTCTTCATTACATTAATTGTTTCTTCGATTTTCTCCATCTTGAGCTCACTTTGTTGCGTGGATTTTTGAAGATCAGATATAGCCAACCGATGTTCCGTAATAGATATTTTTATCTTCTCAATTGGATCGGCAATTTTCTGGAGACTAGTTGAAATTTCCTCCCAAATTAGCTCCGATATAGCTTTCAAAGTCACCGGTGGTTCAGTCGGAGGGAAATCAGTACCTTTCGGTTTAACCGGAGGTTTGCCATCCTTCCCGTTTTTTCCATTCTTAGACATAGCAGACCTTAAACGCATCCAATTATCGGAGAGCCCAATTTATTTCAAAGTATTGTAAAAGTTGATGCCTTAATGGTTAATTAAAATATAGCTGATCATAAGAAAAAAACTCAGAGGTAATGGAGCGAGTCAAGAACGTGACTTCACTCCATGAGCGCTACTGGAAGTCCCCCCATTAGAATTCTCAAGTGTATTCTAGCATTGCCCGGCCCCGCACTAATCCCATCCCACTAACGTGGCATGTACTGGACTCCAGGTATAATCTTTACACCATCTTCATTCCAAGAGAAGAGCACAATGGTGTTATGGTGAATAGAAACTGTGATAAGATTTAATATGGGTTCAGACAGTTGAAGTTTGGATAGCAAGGGATGTACATGACATTGTGGGCTGAAGGGCCTTTCCTGTACTGTACTGTACTGTTCAAAGGTTCATGTAATATCAGAGAATGTATACAACCTGAAATTCGTAACCTTCACAGACATCCATGAAGCCTCATAGAATGAATGGTAGAAACATCGAAGCCCCAAACCACCCCCCCACCCTTTGCAGAAACAGCAGTAAAAGCATTGACCCACCACCCCCCACCATGCAAACAACAGCAGAAGCCTCCCAAGGAGACCTTGATCCAGAATCCATCAAAACTATGGTCCATAACCCATAAAAGAATTTGTCCATGAATTCCTTTATGACCTTGTCCCACCAACCTATGTGTGAAGATCCAACAGTCCTACACGCCAGATGATACCATGCACCTTGCTAACAATTGCCTCTTGTGCCGAAGAGTTTAGTTGGACACTGAAGTGCAGAGCCAGTCGTGTGTGCTGTCTTGTTGACTTTCTGATGCAGTATTACATTATGGAGCTGCCTACTTCCTGAGGTAGATCTAAAACAGGAGTCCCCAGTACTATTGGTACTGTTTTTTAAAAAAAAAAGAATTGATTGTGTTCTCCCTGTTCTTTTTGGCTAGCATTCATTGATTCATAGATTTCATTCCTCCAAGAGCACCATAACCTTGTCATGGTTTGGAGGCTTGCGTGCGTCAATGACCCGGAGAGCTATGGAGTCAGGGTTTTACACTTGGGTAGGGTCACCCATGCCAAACAGGTCAAACGATAGAGGTCTACCAGTCCTCCAGGTTCAGGGGTTCAGCTCAGGGCTAGCAACCCTGACTGGTAAAACAAAACTGTTACAGAAACAGCAATGACGAATCCTTCTACATCTGAGTGTGACGGTATTCCTGAGTCTCCACCCGGGACTTGCAGGACTGACAGCAGTGAAAACCAAGAGGAAGCCACTGGCTTGATGAAAGAAGCCTTGAACACTGTCAGAGATGGAGACCTTCATTGCTGCCAGTGGCGTAACAGGCAGTAATAGATTTCAATGATGCAGTTTATCTGGCCAGCAGAGTACAATCCCTTCGGCCCATGATGTGCTAACCTCCAAGATCAATCCAACATAGCCCTCTATTTTTCTGTCATCCGTGTGTCTGTTTTAAATGCTCCTAATGTATCTGCCTCTACCTTTGGCACTGCGTTCCATATAGTTACCATTCTCTGGGGGGGGGGGACACCTACCTCTAACATCCCCCCACCATACTTTCCTCCAATCACTTTAAAAGTATATCTTGTCTAGAGAGCCTGTGTGCTGTTTGGCTATCAGAATTCCTAGATTCCAGGAGCATCTGTACGTCCAAAGGAATTGATTTTCAAAACTAGTGAAGGAGGGTAAAGTGAGAGTGAGGAGGCTGTTTACTCCTCAGTCCGTTACTCCCAATCCTGGTGTCACAGGGCCACGGTAGTGTAGTGGTTGGCACGAAACTGTGACAGCTCAAGGTGTTCTGGAGTCCTGGCGGCGTCCTATACATCCCCCTCATGAATTACGTGAGTTTCCCCTGGTGCTCAGGTTTCCCCCCACAGTCCACAAACATACAGAGTTATTGTAAGTTGTCCCACGATGAGGTTAGGGTGAATCAGTTGGGCGGGAGCTGTTGGGGCCGGCAGGAGGTACTCTGCGTTGTATCTCAATCATTAAATAAATAAATGTTTATTAAGTGCTTCCATCCAGCCAGTCATCGTTCTATGGGAATGGGGTGGAGAATTGTTTATGCGGTGAAATCAGAAGCAAGGTAAAATCCGCAGATTCTGGAAATCCAAACAACATGCTCAAAATGCTGGAGTAACTCAGCAGGCCAGGCAGCATCTATAGAGGAAAAAAATGTACAGTTGAGAAAGGTCTCGGTCCGATACGTCAGATGTGCGCTTTTCCATAGATGCTGCCTGGCCTGCTGAGTTCCTCTAGCATTTTGTGCGTGTTGCTTATGTACGGGGTGGTTTGTTTTGTTGTTTGTTTGCTCTGTTCCGTGTTGTTCTGCCAAGCATCGTGGGCACGCTATGCTGGCGCCGGAATACGTGGTGATGCTTGCGGGCTGCCGCCAGCACATCCTTGGGCGTGTTGTTCGTTGAGGCAAATGACGCATTTCACTGAAGCGGATGCGATACATAGGAATCTTGAGTTAATGGCTGACGAGGCGACTCTGCTCTTTATAATGAATTTGTATCATAATTATGTGATCTACAAACCCTCTTTAAAACAAGACAGTATTCATAAGCCCCCGTCTGTTTACGGTGCCGCACCCTCACTGGTTTGTCTGCTTGGTCCTGTTGCAGGTGTCCAGAGATTATCTGCCAACTACAAGGAGATGCTTGGGACTCCTCTAAACTTCTTTTTCAAGCTGTGCTGGCGGGTTGTTTCACCACTACTTGTCACAGTGAGTAATTGGTTTTTTAATAACTTCCTTGCCCGTAGGAGAAAGGAAAATTCAGGGAGGCAGGGGTCACAGTGAAATTGGCCCCCTATCCTCTCCCCAGCTCCCAAGGGATTGACTTTAACTTTTGGTGAATGCAAGAGGTATGAAGGGCTGATCGCTGAAGCCCATCGGAGCAGATGCGGACATTGCAAGGCTTGGCTTTGGATTCAGGCCTCCCACACACACTGGAAGCTTGCTGTAGTTTACGGCTTCCAAACCAGCACAAGACTGGGAAACTCTCCAGCCAAGCCCACCATCAGTTGTTTAGCCCCACTGAAGTGAATTGGCAAGTAGACCCCACTAACTTTTCTGCAGGTGGGAGAGAGTGCTTGTTTCTCCTGCCTCAGTATGCTGGGCATCATCAGTGGCGTCCCTGTCCCTGTCCCTGCTGGTTAGAAGTGGGGGAGGACGTGCCCAGCTGTCTGCTGAAACTGCAGCTCTGATCCTGTCACTGCAGTGAGAATACGAAAACACCATGCACTCACCAGAGTGGCTCGGTGGAGATACGTCTCTACCAATGGAGGGGTAAGGTGCTCCTTTCCTCCATCAGCCTACAGGTCACCCTTGGGCAAGGTGTAGCACCTGCTTAGCTCCCCCCATCCCCCCAATCAGGGTCACGTGAGGCCAAGGTTGTATGAGCAGCTGGTGTATATCACAAGTCCTGGTGTATCGCAGCCACTAACACCAGGCAGACAATCTCTGAAGAGTATTGATAATGGCTAGGGTCACCCATCTTGTAAAGACACTGCTCAGAAGAAGACAATGGCAAACCACTTCTGTAGAAAAATTTGCTAAGATCGGTCATGGTCATGAAAAGACCATGATTGCCCATGTCATACAACATGGCACATGATGACTGATCTCACTAGAAGCACTTATAAAGAAGCAGCAGTTTATTTCGAGGATCTGCTGAATAGAAACCCCGGTGAATCTGGTTTAACATTTATGCAAAAATATCCTGCGCCATGGCTTGTGCTAGGAACCCATGCATGATCCCAACCCCTTGTTGGAGCCTTGTTCTGGCCGTACTCGGGATTTCTACCTCTGGCTGCATTGTGGGCCCTTAGCTCATGTTGCATATTCCCACCGCTGCCTGTAAGGAGTTTGTGTGTTCTCCCCGTAACAATGTGGGTTTCCTCTGGGTTCTTCAGCTTCCTCCCACTGTCCAAAGACTCACCGGTTGGTAGGTTAATTGGTCATTGTAAATTGTCCCATGTTTAGGTTAAATCTTGGTGGTTGCTGGGCAGTGTGGCTCACGGGGCCAGAACACCTATTCTGTGTTGTATCTCAATCAATCGATCAATCAATAGATTGAATGACAGATCGATAGGATGATCATTTGGGAAACAAGCAGAAAGTCAGTTGGATGACAGATTTTCTCTTCAGTGAAAGCCAAGCGGTTGAAAAATACTGAACTCAGTTCGTTCCTCAATCATGTGATTAATTTGTAGAGACATTATCAGAATCAGATTTATTATCACTGATGAATGCAATAAAATTTGTTTTGAAGTAGCAATACAGTGCAATACATAAATTACTGTAAGTTACAATAAAATATATTTAAAATGGAGCAAAAAGAAAGCAAAATAGTGGGGTAGTGTTGATGGGCCATTCAGAAATCTGATGGTAGAGGGGAAGAAGCTGTGACTGAAACATTGAGTGTGCACATTCAGGCCCCTGTACTTCCTCCCTGGTGGCAGTAATCTTGGAAGGTGATGAATGCCACCTCCTTGAGGCACCTACTTCCGAAGATGTCCTCCGGTGGTGGTGAAGCTAGTGCCCATGATGGACCTGGCTGAGTTTGGAACCTCTACACTAGGTGCTGATGCAACCAGTCGGAATGCTCCCCACAGAAGATCTGTTGAAATTTGCAAGCGTCTCTCGTGACATACCAAATCTCCTCAGACTACAAATGAAGCATAGCCATTGTTGTGCCGCCTTTGTGATCGCTTCAACATGTTAGGCCCAGGATAAGTCCTTTTAAGATGCTGGCATCCAGGGACTTAAAGCTGCTCACCCTTCTCACTGCTGACTCCTCGATGAGGACTGTTGTGTGTTCTCCCTCTTGCTCTTCATAAAGTCCAGAATTAATTTGTTGTTCTTCCTGACACTGAGTGCACTTTGTGAATATAACCGTAGAATCAGTTCTTTCTTTTTCAATCTTTTTTATTGAGTTTCAAATTGATAAACATAATGATAATGATACAAAGATCGGACTTATATTAACAATTAATGTATACAGACACAGACTCTGAGTAACATATTTAATTTAAGCCTCCCAATCTCTTAATAACTGAACATGAAAAAGATTCAAAAAAATGTTTTTACCCCCTACACTTCAAAAAAACAAAACAAAACAAAAACTGGGCTGTCATATTTCATCAGTTAAGATCATTATCTGTCATTAACTCTGCTCCTCTATACACAAACAAAAAGTTACTAAAAAGGATTCAGAAAAGGTCAACTTACATCATAAGGTTGACTAAGAAGTTTGAATAAATGGCCTCCAGGTTTCTTCAAATTTAACCGAAGGATCAGTGGTGCCACTCCTAGTTTTTTCCAAGTTTAAACATGTTATAGTTTGGGAAAACCATTGAAATGTAGTAGGGGGATTAGAATCTTTCCATTTAAATAAAATGAATTTTCTGGCTGTTAATGTAACAAATGCAATCAAACGGCAAGCTAAAGGGGAAAATGAATAAAGTCTATCACTGGTAATCCAAAAATTGCAGTAGTAGGATGAGGTTGTAAATCAATACGTAAAACTACTGAAATAATATCAAAAATGTCTTTTCAATATTTTTCCAAAAGAGGGCAAGACCAGAACATGTGTGTCAAGGAAGCTACCTCAGAATTACATCTGTCACAGACAGTACTTATATGACCATAAAAACGAGCTAACTTATCCTTAGACACATTGGCCCTATGCATCACCTTAAAATGTATCAAAGCGTGTCTAGCATACATTGAAGAAGTGTTAACTAGTTGGAGAATTTTGAAGTTGGAGAATACCTGAAGTTCTCTTTCCCATTCATTCTTAATTTTATCAGACATACCTAAATGTATTTTTGTAATTAAATCATAAACAATTACTATTAAACTCTTCTGATAGGGGTTTAAATCTAAAAAAATTTCTGTAATTTCAGTTTGATGTGATATCAGAAAAGTAGGTAAAATAACCTTCAAAAAGTTTCTAATCTGTAAATATCTGAAAAAATGTGATCTAGGCAAATTATATTTATTAGACAACTGTACTAAGTACATGAGACAATTATCTTCAATCTTTTTATTAGTTTTATAGAATATAAACATAACATAGCAATAATACAAAGTTGTTGGGAATACATTGTTATACTTAACATGAGTAATTATAAAACCAAATAGTACTTAACTGACAAAACTCCCAATCATGTAGGATACCAATGAATAATACAGGACAAAAAGAAAATATCTAGACAAAAATCATGACAAAAGAAAAAAAAAATAAAATAAAACTCCCTCAAAAAAAAACCTAATCTAAACAGAATTAGTCAACTAAACTGAAAAAAGGCCTGGGCGATTTTCACAACGTAAAAATGGAAGAAAAGAAAACCTTAGTGTCGACGACTCCATTCCTCTCAACCAACACTACAGA
This sequence comes from Mobula hypostoma, assembly GCF_963921235.1. Lineage (NCBI taxonomy): Eukaryota > Metazoa > Chordata > Chondrichthyes > Myliobatiformes > Myliobatidae > Mobula > Mobula hypostoma. Next base: position 33,300,074 of record NC_086123.1, on the reverse strand, counting down.
GAAGTAAAATAAGTTTGGAAATGGTCAAATTACATCATATGAAAATGCTGAATAAATGGCCTCAAGTTTTTTCAAATTTAATGGAAGGGTCATAAACCATACTTCTAATTTTTTCCAAATTTAAACACAACATAGTTTGTGAAAACCAGTGAAATACAGTAGGAGAGTTAATCTCTTTCCAATTCAGGAAAATAGATCTTCTAGCCATTAAAGTAAGAAATGCAATCATCCGACAAGCTGAAGAGGTTAAATGATTTGATTCTATCACTGGTAATCCCAAAATAGTAGTAATTGGGTGAGGTTGTAAGTCTGTATTCAAAACCGTTGAAATAATATCAAAAATATCTTTCCAATATTTTTCCAGCAAAGGACATGACCAAAACATGTGAGTTAAAGAGGCTATCTCAGAATGACATCTATCACATATAGGATTAATATGAGAGTAATAACGAGATAGTTTCTCTTTGGACATATGAGCTCTGTGCACTACTTTAAACTGTATCAACACATGTTTAGCACATATAGAGGATGAATTAACTAATTGAAGAATTTTTTCCCATTTTTCAAACGGTATAATAATCTTAAGTTCTCTTTCCCAATCAGTTTTAATTTTATTAGAAACATCAGGACATAAATTCATAATTATATTATAAATAATTGCTACAACACTTTTCTGAGAGAGATTTAGATCTATTTTTTTTCCCAAAATATCCATTGGATATGAGTGTGGAAAATTAGGAGAAACAGTAATTTAAAAGTTTCTAATCTGTGGGTATCTAAAAAAGTGAGATCTGGGTAAATTATATTTATTAGAAAGTTGATCAAAGGACGTGAAACAATTATCCAAAAATAACTCATGAAGAACGTACTATACCTTTGATTTTCCAATCAAAGTAAGCTTGATCCATAGTGGAAGGTTGAAAAAGGAAATTAGATAGGACTTGCTAAAATAAATTGATTCAACCCAAAAAATTTTCGGAATTGAAACTACATACGTAAAGTATGCTTAACTATTGGATTATTCATTTGTTTATACAATTTAGAAGAAATAAAAGGAAGCGAAATTCCTAAAACTGAACCCAAAGAAGACCCTCGTAATGAATTACATTCAAGATTTACCCAATGTGGACTTGAAGTTGCGCCCAAATCTCGTAACCAAAATTTTAAGTATTGAATATTAATTGCCCAATAATAAAATCTAAAATTGGGGAGGATGAGACAATCATCCATGAATAAATCACGAAAACATGAAAGAAAAGCTTGATCAGTTCTGGATGGTTGGAAGAAAAAAATTGGATATAATAGGACTTGATAGGATAAATTTATTCAATCCAAAAAATTTACGAAATTGAAACCATATTCGTATTGTATGTTTAATTATTGGATTAATCGTTCGTTTATTCAGTTTAGTAAGTGCAAAGGGAAGCGAAGCCCCTAAAATAGAAACCTTACAAAAGGAAACCAAGAAGGTCATTAAGAGGGAAAAGATTAACTATGAAAGGAAGCTAGCAAATAATATCAAAGAGGATACTAAAAGCTTTTTCAAGTATATAAGGAGTAAAAGACCGGTGAGAGTAGATATAGGACTGATAGAAAATGATGCTGGAGAAATTGTAATGGGAGATAAGGAGATGGCAGAGGAACTGAACGAGTATTTTGCATCAGTCTTCACTGAGGAAGACATCAGCAGTATACTGGACACTCGAGGGTGGCAGGGAAGAGAAGTGTACGCAGTCACAATTACGACAGAGAAAGTACTCAGGAGGCTGAATAGTTTAAAGGTAGATAAATCTCCCGGACCAGATGGAATGCACCCACGTGTTCTGAAGGAAGTAGCTGTGGACATTGCGGAGGCGTTGGTGATGATCTTTAAAAAGTCAATAGATTCTGGCATGGTTCCGGAGGACTGGAAGATTGCAAATATCACTCCGCTATTTAAGAAGGGGGCAAGGAAGCAAAAAGGAAATTGTAGACCTGTTAGCTTGTGATTGGGAAGTTGTTGGAGTCGATTGTCAAGGATGAGGTTACAGAGTACCTGGAGGCATATGACAAGATAGGCAGAACTCAGCATGGATTCCTTAAAGGAAAATCCTGCCTGACAACCCTATTACAATTTTTTGAGGAAATTACCAGTAGGCTAGACAAGGGAGATGCAGTGGATGTTGTATATTTGGATTTTCAGAAGGCCTTTGACAAGGTGCCATACATGAGGCTACTTAACAAGATAGGAGCCCATGGATTTACAGGAAAGTTACATACGTGGATAAAGTGTTGGCTGATTGGCAGGAAACAGAGAGTGGGAATAAAGGGATCCTATTCTGGTTGGCTGCTGGTTACCAGTGGTGTTCCACAGGAGTCCGTGTTGGGGCCGCTTCTTTTTACATTGTACATCAACGATTTGGATTATGGAATAGATGGCTTTGTGGCTAAGTTTGCTAACGATACGAAGATAGGTGGAGGGGCCGGTAGTGCTGAGGAAATGGAGAGTCTGCAGAGAAACTTGGATAGATTCGAAGAACGGGCAGAGAAGTGGCAAATGAAATACAATGTTGGAAAGTGTATGGTTATGCACTTTGGCAGAAATAATAAACGGGCAGACTATTATTTAAATGGGGAAAGAATTCAAAGTTCTGAGATGCAACGGGACTTGGGAGTCCTCATACAGGATACCCTTAAAGTTAACCTCCAGGTTGAGTCAGTAGTGAAGAAGGCGAATGCAATGTTGGCATTCATTTCTAGAGGAATAGAGTATAGGAGCAGGGATGTGATGCTGAGGCTCTATAAGGTGCTGGTGAGACCTCACTTGGAGTACTGTGGGCAGTTTTGGTCTCCTTATTTAAGAAAGGATGTGCTGACGTTGGAGAGGGTACAGACAAGATTCACTAGAATGATTCCGGGAATGAGAGGGTTAACATATGAGGAACGTTTGTCCGCTCTTGGACTGTATTCCTTGGAGTTTAGAAGAATGAAACATTTCAAATGTTGAAAGGCATAGACAGAGTGGATGTGGCAAAGTTGTTTCCCATGATGGGGGAGTCTAGTACGAGAGGGCATGACTTAAGGATTGAAGGGCGCCCATTCAGAACAGAAATGCGAAGAAATTTTTTCAGTCAGAGGGTGGTGAGTCTATGGACTTTGTTGCCACGGGAAGCAGTGGAGGCCAAGTCATTGAGTGTATTTAAGGCAGAGATTGATAGGTATCTGAGTAGCCAGGGCATCAAAGGTTATGGTGAGAAGGCGGGGGAGTGGGACTAAATGGGAGAATGGATCAGCTCATGATAAAATGGCGGAGCAGACTTGATGGGCCGAATGGCTGACTTCTGCTCCTTTGTCTTATGGTCTTATGATGGGGACAATGGGGACCATTTAGTAAGCAGTTGTTTAACATGATCAATTAAGGGTAAAAAGTTAACTTCAAATAGATCCTTATGCTTCTTAGTAATTTTAACACCCAAATAAGTAAAAGAATCAGTGACCAGTCTAAATGCTGATAGTCTATAGATTGGAACTTGCATATTTAATGGAAAATGCTCACTCTTATTAAGATTCAATTTATAATCAGAAAAAATACTAAACTGAGCAAGTAATTACTGCAGGGATGGATTTCTCTGGATTAGAGATGTATAGTAACTGGTCATCTCCATATAATGATACCTTATGCATCTCATTCCCACAAATAATGCCAAATATGTTGGGTGAATCACGAAGAGTGATTGCCAAGGGTTCCAAGGCAATATCAAACAGTAAAGGGCTTAAAGGACAGCCCTGTCTAGTACCTCAAAAAAGGGGGATCTCAGATTGTTAGTAAGTACAGAAGCCAAAGGTATATGATATATCAATTTAATCCAAGAAAAGAATTTTGGGCTAAAATTAAATCTCTCAAGGATGTTAAATATTCCCATTCAACTCTATCAAATGCCTTCTCGGCATCAAGTGAAGTAACACGTTTTGGAGTTTTAGATGAAGAAATATATACAATGTTCATCAACCTTTTTAACATCAAAATATGAATAACGATTTTTAATAAATCCTGTCTGGTCATCAGAAACAATTTGTGGCAATGCATTTTCCAATCTAATTGCTAATATTTTGGGAAATCTTTTGGAGTCCACATTTAACAAGGATATAGATCTATATGATGCACATTCAGTGGGGTCTTTATCTTTTTTAGGAATTAAAGAAATAGATGCTTCATAAAAAGATTGTGGTAACTTACCTACAAATAAGGCATCCTTAAAAATTCTACATAACCAAGGAGAAAGTAGACTCGAAAAAGATTTTAAAAATTCTACTGTGTACCCATCCAGGCCGGGTGCTTTACCGGAATTCATCAAAGAAATTGCTTTCTTCATTTCTTCTTCCGTAATTGGTGCATCTAATGCTAAACATTCATTAAGTGGTAATTTTGAAATAGTCAATTTTATTAGAAATTCATGCACTATGGTAGAATCATCAGGAAATTCTGATTGGTATAAAGAGGGATAGAATTCTTGAAAAATTTATTAATTTCATTGTGATCAACCGTGAAAGTACCATCCCGTTTATGAACTTTAATAATCTGATGTTAGCCAAAGCAGCTTTCAATTGGTTGGCCAGTAATTTACCCGATTTATCACCATGTATATAAAATTGACTCTTAGATTTAAGTAATTGATTTTCAATTGGGAATGTTAATAACAAACTGTGTTGCATCTGAAGTTCAACTCTATTTTTGTAAAGCTCCAAATTAGGAGCAACAGAATTTTTTTTTATCAATTTCTGTAATCTTATCAACCAATGTACATATTTCATTATTAATTTATTTTTTCCAATCCAGCAGAATAGGAAATAATTTGCCCGCGGATATATACTTTAAAAGTGTCCCATAATATCCCACTAAGCATTTCTTCCATAAAATTAGTTGAGAAGAAAAAGGCAATCTGTTCTTTAATAAAGTTAACCAAATTTAAGTCCTTAAGCAGAGTAGAATTGAACCGCCATTGTCTAGCACTGAAAGTTACATCAGTTAATTTGATTGATAGTTTCATGGGCGCATGATCAGTTACATCAGTTAATTTGATTGATAGTTTCAGGGGCGCATGATCAGTTACATCAGTTAATTTGATTGATAGTTTCAGGGGCGCATGGTCAGTTACATCAGTTAATTTGATTGATAGTTTCAGGGGCGCATGGTCAGTTACATCAGTTAATTTGATTGATAGTTTCAGGGGCGCATGATCAGAGACGACAATCGCATCATACTCACAGGCAGTAACAGATGAAACTAATCGAGAGTCAATGAAAAAGTAATTAATTCTGGAGTAATTATATGAGAGAAAAATGAGAAATATTTATCGTTAGCATGTGAAAAAACTCCAAATTTCTAAAATTCCGGCGTCAACTAAAAAGGAATTAATAAAAATAGTGGATTTGTTTGGAAGTACCTGACGGGGCACAGACCTGTCCATCGAAGGATTCAGGCAACAGTTAAAATCTCTGCCCATTATCAACGTATATTCATTTAAATTCGGAAGAGATGCAAATAAATGCTTAAAGAATTCAGGATAATCGGTATTTAGTGCATAGATATTAACTATAACAACTTTTTGGTTATAAAGTAAACCAGTAATTAACAGAAATCTACCATTCGGGTCTGAAGTTGTTTCATAGTGAACAAATGAAATCGAGAAATCTATAAAAATAGAGATTCCTTGCACCTTAGCCTGTGAATTAGAGTGAATTTTTATTCTTTCCAAAACCTAAAAGAAAAACGCTGATTATCCTCCTTCCTTACATGAGTCTTCTGGGCAAAGATAATCTGAGCATTCAATCTATGAAAAACTTTAAAAATCATCTTCCATTTAATCGGATGATTCAAACTATTCGTACTCCATGAAACAAAGTTAATAATATTATCCATTGTACTTGAATAAACCATGTGGTGTGTAAAGGGCTAACCTCATTGCATAGGAAACTCATGAATCAGGAAGAGGGAAAAAGGCTTAAAGAGGAATTGGAAGTTACGACAATTCAGACATCTTTGTAGTTTCAGATCAGCCCAGATGTAAAAAAAAACTAAAAATAACCCCACCCCTACACAAAAAAAGCCTGAAAACTGGCCAATAGACTGCAAGAAAGCTATCTAGACACTTCCCTACCCCCATCTCTCTTGAAAGCAAGTCTCCAATGAAAAAGGAATGCAAAACACTACCCGCAGTCAAAACATTGAGAAGAGAATGCCATAAAAAAAACACCAAACAAATGTTAAAAAAAACAGCCATTTGCAAAACATTTTGAAAGGCAAGATCTTGGAAAGTGAAACAGAATACAATCTTATTAATATTTCAAGAAAAAAAAATCAATCACCAAATCAGATTATTAATTATTTTCTAAAACAATTGAAAATAATAGAATAAAATAATAAAGGGAGAGAAAGAGAAAGGAATTTTAACATAAAAGCATGATAAATATTTATACTCCAAAACAAAGTATGAGCATTATCACACCAAGGGTAAAATTCTTCAAACTTTAAAAGTCCAAATCTATGAACAGGTTATTAACTTATAAACAAATGAATACAGGCATGAAAAAAACAGTAAATTTATTAGACAGCTGATATCGAACGTTGATCCTCAAGGAATTGATGAGTTTCATCCACGGATTTAAACTATTTACATGATTTATCAGGCAGAACAACCCTTAGGCGAGCTGGAAATAGCAGAACTGGTTGGAACTTTCTTTGATAGAGCTTGGACATCACCAGTTTATAGGCCAAATGAATACAAACATGAAGAAACAGCAAATTTATTAGACATCTGAGCTCGAACTTTGATCCTCAAGAAATTGATATGCTTTGTCCACAGATTTAAACTATTTACGCGATTTATCAGGCAGAACAACCCTTAGGTGAGCTGGAAATAGCAGAAATGGTCGGAAATTTCTTTGATATAACTCGGACATCACTAGTTTAAAAAGCGATCTTTAGTCTTCAACCAGACGAAACTTCAGATCTCCATGCACAATAACCCCTTTCTGATGAGCAATTCGAATCAAATGCTCCTTAGTATTCACCTAATGAAATCAGAGTATTACAGGTCGGGGTTTCAACTCCTTAGGTGGTTTAACTCTTAAAGACCAGTGGGCGCAATCGAGTATAGGGGGAGAAGAGAAAACATCGGAACCGAACACCTCCATTAAAAATTGAGAAAAAAATTTAGTAAGGTCACCGCTGTCAACGTCTTCACTGAGTCCTATTATTCGCAAATCCGACTATGACTCTCCAAGTCAATAGTCTTGACTTTATACTGTTCCAGCGTTTGAGTGGTCGAAGTTAGTTTCTTTTCCAATTGATCCAGTCTGCGATCTCTCTGTCTCCCAGCTTCAATGAGTTCGGAAATTTTTTTGTTGTTTTTCGTTCTGCTGCTTAAATACTGCCAACCTACCTTCGATCTCCTTTAACAATGCTTCCAAAGTAGCTAATCTTTTATTGAATTTATCATCCAGGAGCTTCAAGATTGCCTCCAAAGTAAGTTGAGACTGTTTAGGCTGTTCAGAAACACCTTCTTTCTTTCCATTTCCATTACCGGCTTCCTTGCCTTCAGCTAATGCCTTTTTTCTTCTGGTAGTCATTTCCATCGATTAAAAATAGAAATTCAAGCATATAAAAGTGTGATAAACACTTTGATATAGATAGTAAAAGGGTGGTAAAAAGATTGAAAAATGATCGAAGCAAAGCCAAAATATGATCTACCCCATCTGGCAGCCCAAGAGTCCCAGAATCAGTTGATACAGTATTACCACCTAGTGAATGTTAACGTGAGGTGTTTTCATGTGTGGAGAAGCTGATGCTGAGAGGATTAGAATTTGAAAAATATTCCTGAAGTTCTGGTGCACCTTCGGTGGACAACCTGGTTTGGTTGATGGTCCTCTGCTGTCAGTAGCATGGATGTTGGAGGAGGCAGTGAGTCAAAGAGGGAGATAGATAGGGACTGAGGATTGAGTGTAAGGATCAGGACTGATGTTGTGTTTGATGGGAGTTTAGGATTGGATGGCATTGGGTGGAGAAGTAAAAAGATTGGGACTGTGATGAACAATACAACTGTGGCACTGGGGACTGATAGTCTCAATACAGAGACTTGATGAGTGACTGGGCGGTAGCCGATCTTCCTGGAAAGGTGATGTGATGGGGTGAGGTTCTGAGGAATGAAGACGAGTCATTAACGATCAGCAGGCATCTTGGTCTGGCACTTAACTGTCCTCTGAGTGAGGGGCACTGCAGGATCCAAACTCCCTTCCAATGGTCCAAAACAAGCTTTGCTTGGGCAGAGCCATTATTCCATCTGTTGCACTCAATAGACGAGTCATTATGATTAGAATTATTGGACTGAGCCACTTAATGCATGGTTGGAGCTGGATCATGTTGGGATTAACGCTGTTCCGCATCTGTTCCACCAGACTTTCAGATTCTTTTTCTCTCTCTCTGTCTCTCGCTCGTTGCTGGTCAGTCTTGAGTTCGAGCTACACAGAAGGGTTCAGCCAATGAACCTGCACTCAGATGATGAACTTAACAGAAAAATGAAACTCACTTTGTTCTCTTATTTGCCATTTTAAGATAGACTTCAGTGGACTTATTCATCACCTATTGGTGTCTATTTTTTTTAAAGGCAAAAATTAGTGAATGTAAGTATCCCATCCCATGGCCTCCCTTTGTGCCAAGATGAGGCCACCGTCAGGATGGAGAAGCAACACCTCATATTCATTTTGGGTACTCCGCAATCTGATGGTTTGAATATCGACTAAGTGGGGAAAAAATACCCCCCCTCCTCCCCCTTTGAACTTTTAACCTTATCGCCTGCCTATTATTTCCCCCTAGGTCCCGTCCTCCTTCCCTTCTTTCTATTGTCCACTCTTCTCTCCTATCAGATTCCTTCCTCTCCAGCCCTTGACCTTTCCCACCCACCTGGCTTCACCAATCACCTTCCAGCTATCCTCCTTCCCCTCCCACACATTTTTATTCTGACGTCTTCACCCTTCACCCAGTCCTAAAGGGTCTCAGCCTGAAACATCAACTGTTTATTCATTTCCATAGATGCTTTCTGACCTGCTGAGTTCCTCCAGCATTTTGTATGTGATTTGCTTTGGATTTCCAGCATCCGCAGACTTTCTCCGGTTTATCATGAATTGCATCTCTCCAATAAAAGTGCAATTTGTACAAATGGTTGTGATATTTTCATTTATGATTTTTTAATTTCCGTTTTTCAAATAGACTTTAATGGAGTTTGTGTTGATAACCCTGCAGGTTATCCTGGTGTCCAGCATAGTCCGCTACACTCCTGCTCGCTATGGTAAAACATACAGGTACCCGGCTTGGGCCGAGAGTCTTGGCTGGATCATCTCCCTCTGCTCCATCATCTGGATTCCACTTGGAGCTGTGCACACCTTATACAACAGCAAAGGCTCCTTCATTCAGGTAAGAGCAATGGCTGAAGGCGGGAAGAGATCATTTCAGTGTGCTGCCCATGTAAGAGCTCACAGTTTCTACGAAGCTGATCAAACTGAACCAATGCCCTCAAATCATAATTGCAACATTAGCCTACCCACCTTTCTGTACAGATGAAAGTATAAATTGGCAGATTTAAACTTAACCAGGATAAAGAAATGAACATCCTTTTAGAACAGAGATGAAGAGGAATTTATTTAGCTAGATGGCGGTCTGTCTGTGGAATTCATTGCTACAGATGACTGTGGAGACCAAATCATTGGGTATATTTAAAGCGGAGATTGATAAGGTTCTTGATTAGTCAGGGCATCAATGGTTACAGGGAGAAGGCAGAGACACGGGGTTCTTAATTACCTGCTGTCCATTACACTGCTGTTGTTTGAGTTCTGCAGTATCCACGGCTTTCTTCATAATGTCAGTAGCTTCCTCCTGCTTTTCACTACTGTCAGCCATGTGAGTCCTGGGTGGAGACTCAGGAATATCGTCGCACTCAGATGTAGAAGGATTCTTCATTCCTGTTTCCGTAACAATTTTGTTTGACCAGTCAGTGTTGTTAGCCCTGAGCTGAACTTGGAGGGCCGGTGGACAACTCTTACCCTGGCCTCTACCCTTTGACCTGTTTGGCATGGGTGAACCTACCAAGAGCCAAAGCATAAAGCCCTGACTCCAGCCAACGTAACTCTCTGGGTCACTGAGGCACGCAAGCCTCCAAACCCAGTGACAAGATTGTGGCCCTCCTTGGGGGGGATGGGGTTCAGAGAAAGAATAGGTCAACCATGATCAAATGGCAGAGTAGATTCGATGGGCTGAAAGGACTAATTCTGCTCCTATGTGTTATGGTCTTGCATTTAAAATATATTTTCTGCCATTACATTCCCTTCCCTGGTGTTCATGTCAAATTTTTCATAAAAGACTACATTCCTGTATGCATGGCCTAACCAAAAGGGCAGAAAATCATGTGCTCAATTGAAATTCACTTGTGTATTTGCAGCAGAGATGAGATGAACAGTTGTGGGAACAGGGAAGGCTTTATTTGTCAATGGTCTGCTGGAAACTTTGTCATCAAAAGTCAATTTGTTTATTGTCCTACCCATAAGCAGAGGTACAACGAAAAAACGTATTTGTAGCAGCATCAATCACACTCACTAGAAAAATGCAGATTATGCAGGAGAGAGCACAATTAGAACAGAAGTTTATTACAGAGCTAAGTGGCATAGTGTTACAGTGTTGATATAGTGATTACAGTTGAAGGGAAGTAGTTGTCACTGGACCTGGTGATGTGGGACTTCAGGCTTCTGTACCTCCTCTCCCATGGCAGCTGCGAGCAGACAGCATGGCCTGGATGGTGTGGATCATAATGTTCAATGGTGCATTCTTAGGTACTTCCGATGTTGGGGAGAGGTGTGCCTGTTGGCTGTTGGGTTGAGACTACAGTTCTCTGCCGAGTTTCATTTTCCTGCCCATTCGAATTACCGTGTCAGATCATGTTCCACCGCTGGAGGAGGCGAATCAACCTATCGATGATACAGGAAGGACATCACCTCTCCTCTATCTCCGGATCCCAGCCAATTATCTTCCTCCAAGCTCCGAAACAATTCCCATGTTTCCAGCCCCCTCGCAGGCAAGCATTTCCAAATTGTAACAGCTCGTGCAGTTCCTGGCATTATTTGACATTTTGTGGGCAGGACTGTAAATCTGTGGCCTTGGTCAAGTGATAGAGTACAGAAACGGCCCGCCAGGAGAATATGTAAAGCCCACACAGACAGGATTGAACCTGGCTCTGTCGTGCTGAGGAGAGGCTCTTGAACCACCGACTAATGGGGACCGATTCCCCTTGTTTCCCTTACCTAAACCATTTGTGTTCTTGACTTCCTCTGCTCCAAGGACCGTCCACCTTCTTCAATCTAACCTTGTAGCCAATAGCCTCTATTAGATAGATGCTTTGTTGATCCCAAAGGAAGTTACAGTATCACAGTGGCATTACAAGTGCACAGGTATCAATATTAGAAGAGAAGTAGAAAGAATAAATATGAACAAATAACATGTTACCTTGAACAGTCTAACAGGAAGGAGCCATCACTTCCCCAGCTATAGGTTGACCCATTATAGAGCCTAAATGCCGAGGGTAAGAATGACCTCATATAGTGCTCTTTGAAGCAGGGCAGTTGTCTTAGTCTTTCACTAAAAGTGCTCCTCTGTTCAGCCAAGGTGGCATGTAGAGGATGAGAAAAATTGTCCAGAACTGCCAGGATTTTCCGTAGGATCCTTTGTTCTACCACAGCCTCCAATCTGACTCCTATAACAGAGCCAGCCTTTTAAATCAGTTTATTAGCTGATGTCATTGCCCCAGCACACCATCGCACAGAATATTGTACTGGCGACAACAGAGTGGTAGGACATGTGAAGGAGAGGCCTGCATACTCCAGAGGACCTCAGTCTCAGGAAGTAGAGGCGACTCTGGCTCTTCTTGTACACGGCCTCTGTAGGTGCTCCACTCAAGTCTGTCATCCAGGTGCACCCTCAGGTTCTTGTAGGTCCTCACCACATCCACGTCCTCACCATCAATAGTAACAGGGAGCAGTGCAGTGAAGCCATTCTGGTAAATACTATCCATACCTTCTCTGCAAACTACTTGTGCTCCCTAAACAGGGTGAACAGAATGGAAAGTGAAGTTCCTTTGGTGAGCCATCCAGTATTTTAGTCAGATTCGGCATAATCTTACAGCTTGTGTTGTCTTGTGCTTCTGCTTATAAATCCCAGGACGTCACTTGCCTTAGCAATCGCTCTGTACTTATTTTGCCACTCTCAATAATTTATGCACTAATTTCCTTGTTCCTTTGTATCTCATTGTTCTTTCTGACGAAGTGTATCACTTTTAGCTACTCTTCAATAAATTTTATTTGCTGCTTGTCCTCTCATTATCCTAGCCTTTCTCCTTGTGCAGTCTCTCACGGTTTACTGCATGTCAACGCTTGGTGTAACTCCCAAGTGTGGAAGCATTACCCTGCACATTCAAGCCTTAAGGTACAAGAGGAACCATAGATTCAGATATTTGCTGTGTATGCTTTGCCTGAGGGGCCACTAATGTGAAGCTACCATTCATAGAAATATTAGTACCTCAGCAGTGTCTCTGGGGAACACCACTGTCTTATCCTTCAGCGTGAATAACAAGCATTTGCCAAAACCTTTCGCTTCTTGCCTCTGACCCAGTTCTGGTACTGATCCTTTTGTTCCTCGAGTCTATTTTGAAAACCAGCCTTTTACGTGGGACTTTATCAAGCAACTCCTGAAAATCAATAGACAATAGACAATAGGTGCAGGAGTAGGCCATTCGGCCCTTCGAGCCAGCACCGCCATTCACTGTGATCATGGCTGATCATCCACAATCAGTATCCAGTTCCTGCCTTATCCCCATAACCTTTGATTCCTCTATCTTTAAGAGCTCTATCCATCTCTTTCTTGTATCCAGAGACTTGGCCTCCACAGCCTTCCATACATCCACCACTCTCTGGGTGAAAAAGTTTTTCCTCAACTCCGTTCTAAATGGCCTACCCCTTATTCTTACACTGTGGCCTCTGGTTCTGGACTCGCCCATCAGCGGGAACATGCTTCCTGCCTCCAGCGTGTCCAATCCCTTAATAATCTTATATGTTTCAATAAGATCCCCTCTCAGCCTTCTAAATTTCAGAGTATACAAGCCCAGTCGCTCCAATCTTGCGACATATGACAGTCCCGCCATCCTGGGAATTAACCTTGTGAACCTATGCTGCACTCCCTCAATTGCAAGAATGTCCTTCCTCAAATTTGGAGAACAAAACTGCACACAGTACTCCAGGTGTGGTCTCACCAGGGCCCTGTACAACTGCAGAAGGACCTCTTTGCTCTTGTACTCAATTCCCCTTGTTAAGGTGAATAAAATCCAATGCATTGCTTCTACTGCCGTCTCTCTCACAGCTATGTATTAATATTAGTCAAACCAAATATGCTTTTTACAAATCTCTTCCAGCTCTCTCCCTCCAACTTTTCCAAGTGATCTGGTGTCTCCTCCATTATTGGAAGATGGGAATACCATGACAAACTGTGGCCTCCAATCCCACCTTCCCCCAGCAATGGGATAATGGCCAAAAATATTGTTTCGCTTCACTTATTCAGGAGCTTCACCAACTTTCTGGGTATTATATGACATTAGGTGAAGTCAACTCATTGAAAATCCAGGTCACAAATACAGAGGATTCATCTTAATTGGGACACATTGGAACCAGTACATTTGGGCCCAGTTAAGCGTCTGCCCCAAATGACTGAAGTTTCATGGAAGTAGTTAAAACGATATTTCTTTTAAAAGTCAAACTACTATTTAACTGAGTAACAAATCATGTATTTAAATGAAATACAGAACAAATTAGAACACTGTCAGTACTAATACAGCACTCTAAAATTGCATTAGTTCCTAATAGTTACTGAATGAGGAATTCATCCAGTGTATCTTGTCTTAAATCAACAAAATCAGCGCAGGCTCCTAGTGCAGATAATGGACTGCCTTCATACAATACTTTTGATGATTGGATCCTTCAAATCATTGTAACATTCAAGATTATTGTCGATACCTTCAAATTCTTGGCAATTCCTAACTTGTTGAAGCAGTGAAATAATTTCATTTGCACTCCCGGCCGTTTCTGGCATCTCCAAGCCTGAATGCTTGAAACTGCAGAGAGCAAAACAGTTTTGAATTATCTTGCTGCTTATTTCTCACCAACTATCAGTGACAAAAATCACTGCTTTTTGAACAGAAACACACACAATTGATGCTATTTTAAAAGAACTTCACTCTTAACATGGTGTGGTGCTAACGGCCACTCAAGTGTGTGTGACTGATGCTAGGTAGAAACTGTTCGGTTACAGTGGCCTATCTCAGTTACGCAGCACAGTGTCCCGAATAAACGAAGGGAATCCCAGCCATTTACTCAATTTGTTTTTTGTTCTTTAAGAATTGTCCCAAATAAACAGAACCGGAATCCACTGTATTGGGAATTTCCTGCAAGGTCCATCAACACAAATAAACTAGATTCTCATACTTTGTTTTTCAGCGTCTTCGATCTTCAGTTTCTCCAGTCAATGAGGTGATGCCAGCAGGAAGCCAGGACCAGGTGATCAAACTGAAATGGGAAATGCATACACCTCCACATTACATCTACACTGACAAGATTAACCTTGCTGGAGAAGCATAATATCATTATATATTTAAATGAAAGAAACATTATGGATGAAGTATTGGGAAAACTTTTTATGGGGTTGTATTTTCCTTTCAGTAGAGACACTGAAACAAAATTTTGTGGGGACAGACTATCACTTTATCTTAATTGTGTTTAATTAACCATTCTGTCTGTGTGTGAAAGGATTTCCAGAATGTCAAGTAACCCGGGCAGCGAGCTTAGTCAGAATAGGTAACAATCAATGTCAGGGAATGGAGGGCATCATCAATGTTTGATGAAGTTGTGTTGGTGCTGGGATTATTTGAAAAGTTGTATTGGAAATGATCACCAAAACTTGTGGAATAGCAGCCTCTTGCATCATCACTGAAGACCATTGTGACCAGACCCACTGCCTGATTTCAATACTCTGTAAAAATTCACTAACAGATATGCTGCAGTGAAAGGAATTACATTCAAAATTGATGACTGATTTTCTATGCGGTTCTAATATATTAAGTAGAATTGCCATTCCATTATTGAAGCCTTATCGAAAATGCTCTGAGACTCACCATTATTACTGACTGATTCCTCCTGCTTCACAACTGCATCTATGCTGCTGTGTGTGATGGTATAGAAATGTTTTCGCTGGTTAGTATTCTGTGCTGGTGGCGATGTGGCATCCATACCAGACTTCAGAGTTCCAGTCCAGCTGGCTCCTTGCACGAGTTCTGCTTGTGCTGGGTGGAGCATCGAACTAGCAACTCTGCCTTGCTAGAGAGATTTAGGCCAGTTAGAAGAGTGGGCAGAAAGATGGCAGATGGAGTTTAATGCTGATAAATGTGAGGTGCTACATTTTGGTAGGACTAATCAAAATAGGACATACATGGTAAATGGTAGGGCATTGGAGAATGCAGTAGAACAGAGGGATCTAGGAATAATGGTGCATAGTCCCCTGAAGGTGGAATCTCATGTGGATAGGGTGGTGAAGAAAGCTTTTGGTATGCTGGCCTTTATAAATCAGAGCATTGAGTATAGGAGTTGGGATATAATGTTGAAATTGTATAAGGCATTGGTAAGGCTAAATTTGGAGTATTGTGTACAGTTCTGGTCACCAAATTATAGGAAAGATGTCAATAAAATTGAGAGAGTACAAAGGAGGTTTACTAAAATGTTGCCTGGGTTTCATTTCCTAAGTTACAGAGAAAGGTTGAACAAGTTAGGTCTTTATTCTTTGGAGCGTAGAAGGTTGAGGGGGGACTTGATAGAGGTGTTTAAAATTATGAGGGGGATAGATAGAGTTGACATGGATAAGCTTTTTCCATTGAGAATGGGGGAGATTCAAACAGGAGGACATGAGTTGAGAGTTAAAGGGCAAAAGTTTAGGGGTAACATGAGGGGGAACTTCTTTACTCAGAGAGTGGTAGCTGTGTGGAACGAGCGTCCAGCAGAAGTGGTTGAGGCAGGTTCAATGTTGTCTTTTAAAGTTAAATTGGACAGCTATATGGACAGGAAAGGAATGGAGGGTTATGGGCTGAGTGCAGGTTGGTGGGACGAGGTGAGAGTAGGAGTTCGGCACAGACTAGAAGGGCCGAGATGGCCTGTTTCCGTGCTGTAATTGTTAGATGGTTATCAGTGGCAAAGTTGCTGTCCGAAGCACCAAGTTGGTGCGGGGAGGAACTTGGCTATCATTAAAGAGAAGCAACTACACAGAAGAACCAATCTCCAACATCAATGGGTCTAGCCCAGAACTACTGGTTTCAACATTGCTGAGTTCAGTTGTTCTCACTTCACGCTGCCATTCAACAACTCTGTCTGAGGGTTCAACTCTAGAATGATGCAGAGGTGACCTTACACTGACTGAATTGGAGCTTGTAGGAAATTAACACCCAAGAAGAAATAGTTAACAATGACAGCAAAACTTCTGAATATGGGAGAATTGGCTGATTGTTGATTCCACCTTTACCCTGTCAGCTTATTTATGATAACACCTTTTAATAAAGTCAATTCAACGACTTTATAGAGCAGCCTCAATGGGCCAAGTAGCCTAATTCTGCTCCTATGTCTTATATTCAGTGGATTTTTAATGGGCAACTGGAAAAGTTAGATATTAAGTTGGGTTGACAATGCCGTATTTGGAAAATCAAATGCAATCTCCGTTAAATTTTGTCTGGAATCTACTTGTGTTTGCTGTCTTGAATTATAAATGCTGTGATTTTTATTTTCTGATCCAGTGAGGTGAATCCACATTACAGTATTCTGTTCTGAGCCTTTGATGAAAGTACAGATTGGTGGGAGACTGTCTTGTTGGGTATCAAATTGTGCACTGTTGTGTGTAATGGCTGAATGGAAATCAAACAAAGGGTGGCAGTGATTTGTGCGAAGAAGGATCAGGTGTCAGTCACAGTCTCAGAGCAAACTGAGAGGAAATCATCCTGCAGCTACGTTGCAACTCATGAAAATTGGAAGATTTTTCAAGACATCAAGAACATGGAATATAAGCATATGTATCTTTGGTTTGTAAACAAAAGAGCATGCCTTCACTTCATTATAAACCTGGTTCCCCAGGTGGTCTGTTTTGGGGGGGGGGGGTGAGAGAAGAGTCTGCAGCTGCACAATAAAAACAGAGCACTGGTAGAACTTGGCAGATCTAGCAGCATCTGTGAATGCAAAAGGTCAACACTTCAGGTTGAGACCCTGCATGGGATTGAGGGAGAGAATGATGGCTATATATATATATATATAGTATTGTATACGGTATGTGTGTACTCAATGGTCATGTTATTGGATATGCCTGCTCATTAATGCAAATATATAATCAGCCAATCATGTGGCAGCAATTTGATGTATAAAAGCATGCAGACATGGTCAAGAGGTTCACTTATTGTTCAGACCAAACAACAAAACGGGGAAGAAATGTAATCTAAGTGACTTTCTCCACGAAATGATTGTTGGTGCCAGATGGGATGGTTTGAGTATTTCAGAAACTGCTGATCTCCTGGGGTTTCCATACACAACAATCTCTAGAGTTTACAGAGCATGGTGTGAGAAACAAAAACCCTCCAGTGAGTGCCAGTTCAGTGGGTGAAATGTTATTAACAAGAGAGGTCAGAGGAGAATGGCCGGAGAGGTTCAAGCTGACAGTAACTCAAATAACCACCCGTTACAACAGTGGTGTGCAGAAGAGCATCTCTGAATGCACAACACATCGAACCTTGAAGTGGACGGGCTACAGCAGTAGAAGACCCCACCAGGTTCCACTCTATACCTAATACACATATAGTATTCATTACTATGCTTCCAGTATTAGGAAGGTATGAAGGGGGTGGTGGTTGGGAGAGGCTGGTAGCTGTGAGGGAGAATTAGGTGGAGAGGAATTGAGGGCAAAATGGAACTAGGTTTGGGGTGGGAGGGGGTGGAGCCAGACAAAGAGGGGATGAAAGGCAAATGAGACCATGTGGAGGAAGGGATGAATAGGAGAAGCCACCTAGGTAGACAGCTGAGTGTGTGTGTGTGTATGAGGAGAGCACCAGTGGGGAGGTGGGAGTTACCTGTAAATAGAAAGGGTCACTATCCACACCAATGGGATAGGAGATACCCAAGCAGAAATGAAATGTTCTTCCAGTCTTACTTTTGGCCTCTCCACAGAGGACAGGGTGGTGGGTGAGGGAATGGGAAAGGAGTTAAAGCACCATACAATTAGAAGCTCTGGATGGTAATTACAAAGAGAGCACAAGTGCTTCACAAAAGTCACCTGGTCTACTCTCTCTTCCTGTTTTCTTGTGAAACGTTAGAAATCTCCAGTTCTGAGAATCACCAATTCTTTAAAACGTGTAATTAAATTACACTTCTACTTTCAGAATAAAACAGGAACTAGGAAATACTCAGCAGGTCAGGCAGCACCTGTGGAGAGCAATCAAAGTTAGCTTTTCAGTTCGCTAACCTGTGAGAGAATCTAACTATCTCATTCTTCACTGATGCTGCCTGACTTGTTCAGCGTGTCCAATATTTTCCATTATTTCAGTGCTTTCAGCAATGTTTTCTGTCATAATCTATTTGACAGTTTGTTATGGTTGGGGAAGCATTAGCAATTATGTTGTCAGCACCATCCATATTGATTATTTTTGAGTGGCGATGAAGCAGATTGGTTAATGTACAAGTGTTTAAATCACAAAATAACTTCCTGTATGTTTAGAGTGACTGTATTTACTTTATATATGTCTTTACATTCCAGAACAAAACTGACCTCCAATGAAATGCTTTGTTTATGGTCACATGTATACCATGCAAGTGGTCATGCATGTGAATATTTAATGAATTGTATTTTTATTAAAAATTCTGTTACAAGATACATTTTGTGGATATGTTGTCATTGATGGTTGTATCAGGGCATTAAGCCTTAGACTAGAAGGACATCCCTTTAGAACAAAGGTGAGGAAGAATTTCTTTAGCCAGAGGGTGATGAATCTGTGGAAGTCATTGGGTATATTTAAAGCGGAGGTCGATAGGTTCTCAAATAGTAAGGGTATCAAAGGTTACAAGGAGGAGCCAGCA
Organism: Mobula hypostoma; assembly: GCF_963921235.1. NCBI lineage: Eukaryota > Metazoa > Chordata > Chondrichthyes > Myliobatiformes > Myliobatidae > Mobula > Mobula hypostoma. Next base: position 33,280,856 of record NC_086123.1, on the reverse strand, counting down.
GAATGGAGTTCACAGGTTCAGTTACTACGCAGAATACAACCCTGAAAGGGATGGTAAATCACAGCAGACTAGATGGGATGAATAACCTAATTCTGCTCCTCTGAATTAAGGTCTTATAGAAGTGCAGTTGGCAGCAACTTACTTTGGCTGAGCTGTCCACAACTAATGTAAAAGCTGACTGCTAGTCTGTACATTCTGGTCCTTGTCCAGCCCTGTCTTTCTGCTGCAGTCAGCTCCAGGGACAGGAGAAATGCTAAACAGTCCTTTGGAGAAATGCCAGGATTGGGACTTGTTAGCTGCCATCACTCACCGCGCCCTTCTTAGTAGTTTCAGAAGAAAATAGCCCCTCACCAAAGATGCTGCACCTGACATCTTTGTGGTCGCCCATTTTATTCCAGTATTTTCACCTGTTGCAGCAAAACCTTCTTTTGTCATTGTGCATTTCAAAGGTGACTGGATGCACCAGACAGAAGAAGCCTAACTCTAACTCTTTCGGTGCAGCAGTCAGTGACTATCCCTTTTTTGCATTCCTTAGGGTTTTAATGTTGAACATATTATACCCAGTTTTATATTTGAATTGCTTCACCTTCTGTATTATACCAGTGCCTAAGAAGAATAATGTGAGCTGCCTTGATGACTATTGCCCGGTAGCACTCCCATCAACAGTGATGAAATGCTTTGAGAGGTTGGCCATGACGAGACTGAACTCCTGCCTCAGAAAGGACCTGGACCCATTGCAATTTGCCTATCGTGACAATAGGTCAATTGGAGACGCAATCTCAATGGCTCTCCATGTGGCTTTAGACCACCTGGACAACACAAACACCTATGTCAGGATGCTGTTTATCGACTATAGCTCAGCATTTAATACCATCATTCCCACAATCCTGATTGAGAAGTTGCAGAACTCCTGACAGGCTGCATCACTGTCTGCTATGGGGGAGTTACTGCACAGGACCGAAAGAAGCTGCAGAAGGTTGTAAATCTAGTCAGCTCCATCTCGGGTACTAGCCTACAAAGTACCCAGGACATCTTTAGGGAGCGGTGTCTCAGAAAGGCAGCGTCTATTATTAAGGACCTGCAGCACCCAGGGCACGCCTTTTTCTCACTGTTACCATCAGATGGGAGGTACAGAAGCCTGAAGGCACACACTCAGCGATTCAGGAACAGCTTCTTCCCCTCTGCCATCAGATTCCTAAATGGACATTGAAGCTTTGGACACTACCTCACTTCTTTAAAAAATATACAGTATTTCTGTTTTTTGCACATTTTTTAAATCTATTCAATGTACGTAATTGATTTACTTGTTCACTGCTGCTGCTAAGTTAACAAATTTCACGTTGCATGCCAGTGTAAACCTGATTCTGTAAAGACTCCATAACCATGAGATTAATAACGATTCTTATTACTGAAGAATACATATAAGATAGACTGTTCTGATGTTGATTCCTGAACTTGCTGATCTCTTATGCCCTCTGTGACTTTGTGCTCTGGTCTGTCACTGTGCAGTCTGTTTGTTGATACAATTATTGTTTCGCCCTTATAACCACAGTCATGTTAATTGGTGCACCAGGCTGAAAGGGCCAAGTGGCCTTTGTTGTTCCTGTTTTCCATTTTTCTGTGTTTATGTTGTCTGCATTTCAAATGTCCTGATTTATATTTCACCCTGTGATATCGTTACAGTTTATGAGCTTATGTATCGCCTCTGTCCCCCTTGCAGGACCACCTGACTGGCAGACAACAGGATGTGCGGCTTCAGAGCTGTGTGTCAGACATGGCTATAAGCAGCACTGGGGCCCCAGAGGACACTGTATTGGTTCCCTTCCTGTTTTGTCTGTATACTTTGGATTTTAGATACAACACTGAGTCATGTCATCTGCAGAAATTCTCTGATGACTCAGCAATAGTTGGGTGTATAAAGGGATGACGAATTCAGGGCTGTGGTGGAGGACTTTGTCAAATGATGCAAACTGAATCATCTGCAGCTCAGCATCAGTCAGACAAAGGAGATGGTGATGGACTTTGGGAAGACTAAGCCTGCACTGCTCCCAGTTACTGTTGATGGTGAGGATGTGAATGTGGTGAGGACCTACAAGTACCTGGGGGTGCACCTGCATGACTGACTTGAGTGAAGAACCAACACAGAGGCCGTGTACAAGAAGGGCCTCTACTTCCTGAGGAGACTGGGATCCCTTGAAGTATGCAGGCCTCTTCTTCACAAGTTCTACCTGTCTGTTGCCATCAGTACAATTTTCTATGCAATAGTGTGCTGGGGCAATGGCACTAACACAGGTGATGCCAACAGGCTCAATAAATTGTTTAGAAAGGCTGGTTCTGTTATAGGAGTCAAACTGGACATACTGGAGGCTGTGGTAGAACAAAAGACCCTACGGAAAATCCTGGCAATTCAGGACAATTTTTCTCACCCTCTGCATGCCACCTTGGCTGAACAGAGGAACACTTTTAGTACAAGACTAAGACAACTGCCCTGCTCCAAAGAGCACTGTCTGAGGTCATTCTTACCCTCAGCCATTAGGCTCAAAACTGAATCAAGCTATAGACAGGGAAGTGATGACCCCCTCCTGTTTGACTGTTTGTGGTAACACATTTCAAATTCTCTCTACTTCTCTTCTAATATTTATATACCTGTGCACTTGTGATGCTACTGTGACACTGTTTATCAGTGAAGTATCTATCTATCTCAAATGATTGCACACATTTATCCTTGTGCCATCCTTTGCTATGAAAGCTGTGTAGGTTCACATTTTTTTCAAAAGGATCAGAATCAAGTTTAATATTATCGGCCTATGTGGTGAGACTTTGTGGCAGCAGTTCATTATAAATATAGGGGGAAGCGGAATTACAGTAAGTATATATGTATATTAAATAGTTAAAATTAAATAAGTAGTGTAAAAACAGAAACATACAAGTGGTGAGGTGGTGTTCACGGGTTCAATGCCCATTCAGAAATCGGACAGCAGAGGGGAAGAAGCTGTTCTTAAATGGCTGTGTGTGTGTCTTCAGGCTCCTGTACCTCCTCCCTGATGGTAACAAAGCACGGCCTCGGTGGCTTTCACTTTTATCATTGTTGATACTTTCTCCTACTCTCCAACTGGAAGAACAGGTTCTGTCCTTTCTGACAGACATTCGGTGATTGTTATCCATTCTGCCATGGGCATTAATGTTTTATCACTATTTTATAAACCCTTCCCTCCCAAATCTTGCATTCATAAACTTGAAAGTCAGCAGATGCTGGAAATCCAAAGCAACACACACTAAACACTGGAGGAACTCAGCAGGTCAGGCAGCATCTACAGAAATGAATAGACATTCGATGTTTCCAACCACCGCATCCATTTAGTTTAAAGCCTTATCGGCATCCCTGGTGACCCTGTTACCAATCTATTGAAGTAAGAAGTAACCCTAAAGAACTATCGTTTATGCAACGATAAGAGGAGAATTCATTACCTTATTTTTTATTATATACTATTATACTTTCCTCATATACTTTATGCTTTATTGTCGCCAAACAAATGATACTAGAACATACAATCATCACAGCGATATTTGATTCTGCGCTTCCCGCTCCCTGGCTCACAAATATTAAAAATAGAAAAATGGCAAGTAAGGTAGTGCAAAAAAACCGAGAGGCAGGTCCGGATATTTGGAGGGTTCGGCCCAGATCCGGATCAGGATCCGTTCAGCAGTCTTATCACAGTTGGAAAGAAGCTGTTCCCAAATCTGGCCGTACGAGTCTTCAAGCTCCTGAGCCTTCTCCCGGAGGGAAGAGGGATGAAAGTGTGTTGGCTGGGTGGGTCGTGTCCTTGATTATCCTGGCAGCACTGATCCGACAGCGTGCGGTGTAAAGTGAGTCCAAGGACGGAAGATTGGTTTGTGTGATGTGCTGCGCCGTGTTCACGATCTTCTGCAGCTTCTTCCGGTCTTGGACATACTATGATGATACTATGTGTGATCTTGATAATTATTTTACCTTTTATATGTATTATCGATATAGATATCTGAGATGATCCTCCTCTTGTTTGTATACATGTACCTTTTTAAAATTAATGAAAAGATTGATAAAGAACTATCACCTTCCCCTATACCGATGTTGACGCCCTAAGTTGAAACCCCATTCTACTAACACCAGTTGTTTAGCCTCGTATTCAGTCCCTGACCACAGTCAGAGACCACAGAAGCTGGTTCTTCGGCCCATCAAATCCATGCTGTTCATTGGCTACTCATCTGTAGGCATTCATTTCTGCCAATCTAAAGGTGCCTCTGTTGTAATCCAGAAATTTCACTTAGTGACTCTTAAATTTAGATCCAAACTGCTCATACCTCTAGTGGAGCCTCCACCTCTGTACTTCCAACACCTGGTTACCAAATGGCCCTGGATTACTGGGTCTCTCTTCTCCCACTCCTAGTTTGTTTCCAGCCCTGAGGAGATGACTTTGATCCTAGACTAGACAGCCTTTGAAGCTTGCACTCATAGCTGGAAAGAACCATTTCTACTGTGATACTGTGTTCCCTTTGCTACCTTGATCCATTTCGCTCAGTGTATTCGATCAGATTGATAGGGAGAAAGTACAGTCTGACAGAGCAACAAGTAAAGTCCCTCAGTGGACAAAGGGAAATTAAAGTGGTCTGAGAGAGGAGATGGCCAAAGTAAATCGGAAGGAGCTGCTGACAAAGTTGTCAGCAGAGCAGCAATGGCATGCATTTCTGGAAAAAATGAGGAAGGTGCAGGACATATGTATTACAAAAATGAAGAAGTACTCAAATGGTATAGTACATCGGTGGCCTACAAGGGAAGTCAAAGCTATTGTAATAGCAAAAGAAAGGGCTTACAACGAAACAAAAATTAGTGGAAGATACATAATATAGGAAACATAGAAACATAGAAAATAGGTGAAGTAGGCCATTCAGCCCTTCAAGCCTGCACTGCCATTCAGAATGATCATGGCTGATCATCCAACTCAGAACCCTGTACCTGCCTTCTGTCCATACCCCCTGATCCCTTTAGCCACAAGGGCCATATCTAACTCCCTCTTAAATATAGCCAATGAACTGGCCTCAACTGTTTCCTGTGGCAGAGGATTCCACAGATTCACCACTCTCTGTGTGAAGAAGTTTTTCCTCATCTTGGTCCTAAAAGTCTTCCCCTTTATCCTCAAACTGTGACCCCTCATTCTGGACTTCCCCAACATCGGGAACAATCTTCCTGCATCTAGCCTGTCCAATCCCTTTAGGATTTTATATGTTTCAATAAGATCCTCCCTCAATCTTCTAAATTCCAGAGAGTATAAACCTAGTCAATCCAGTCTTTCATCATATGAAAGTCCTGCCATCCCAGGAATCAATCTGGTGAAACTTCTTTGTACTCCCTCTGTGGCAAGGATGTCTTTTCTCAGATTAGGGGACCAAAACTGCACACAATACTCCAGGTGTGGTCTCACCAAGGCCTTGTTCAACTGCAGTAGTACCTCCCTGCTCCTGTACTCGAATCCTCTTGCTATGAATGCCAGCATACCATTCGCCTTTTTCACCACCTGCTGTACCTGCATGCCCACTTTCAATGACTGGTGTACAATGACACTCAGGTCTCGTTGCACATCCCCTGTTCCTAATCGGCCACCATTCAGATAATAATCTGTTTTCCTGTTCTTGCCACCAAAGTGGATAACCTCACATTTATCCACATTAAATTGCATTTGCCATGAATTTGCCCACTCACCTATCCTACCCAATTCACCCTGTATCCTCTTAGCATCCTCCTCACAGCTAACACTGTCACCCAGCTTAGTGTCATCCGCAAACTTGGAGATGCTGCATTTAATTCCCTCGTCTAAGTCATTAATATATATTGTAAACAACTAGGTCCCAGCACTGAGCCTTGCGGTACACCACTAGTCACTGCCTGCCATTCTGAAAAGGTCCCGTTTATTCCCACTCTTTGCTTCCTGTCTGCCAACCAATTCTCTATCCACATCAATACCTTACCCCCAATACCGTGTGCTTTAAGTTTGCACACTAATCTCCTGTGTGGGACCTTGTCAAAAGCCTTTTGAAAATCCAAATATACCACATCCACTGGTTCTCCCCTATCCACTCTACTAGTTACATCCTCAAAAAAATGCTATGAGATTCGTCAGACATGATTTTCCTTTCACAAATCCATGCTGACTTTGTCCGATGATTTCACCGCTTTCCAAATGTGCTGTTATCACATCTTTGATAACTGACTCTAGCAGTTTCCCCACCACCGATGTCAGGCTTACCAGTCTATAATTCCCTGGTTTCTCTCTCCCTCCTTTTTTAAAAAGCAGGGTTACATTAGCCACCCTCCAATCTTCAGGAACTAATCCAGTATCTAAAGAGTTTTGAAAAATTATCACTAATGCATCCACTGTTTCTTGGGCTACTTCCTTAAGCACTCTAGGATGCAGACCATCTGGCCCTGGGGATTTATCTGCCTTCAATCCCTTCAATTTACCTAACACCACTTCCCTACTAACATGTATTTCGCTCAGTTCCTCCATCTCACTAGACCCTCAGTCCCCTACTATTTCCGGAAGATTATTTATGTCCTCCGTAGTGAAGACAGAACCAAAGTAGTTATTCAGTTGGTCTGCCATGTCCTTGCTCCCCATAATCAATTCACCTGTTTCTGACTGTAAGGGACCTACATTTGTCTTAACCAATCTTTTTCTTTTCACATATCTATAAAAGCTTTTACAGACAGTTTTTATGTTCCCTGCCGGCTTTCTCTCAATCTTTTTTCCCTTCCTAATTAAGCCCTGTGTCCTCCTCTGCTGGACTCTGAATTTCTCCCAGTCCTCAGGTGAGCCACTGTTTCTGGCTAATTTGTATGTTTCTTCTTTGGAATTGATACTATCCCTAATTTCCCTTGTCAGCCACGGGTGCACTACCTTCCCTGGTTTATTCTTTTACCAAACTGGGATGAACAATTGTTGTAGTTCATCCAAGCAATCTTTAAATGCCATTGCATATCCACTGTCAACCCTTTAAGTATCATTTGCCAGTCTATCTTAGCTAATTCATGTCTCATACCTTCAAAATTACCAGAACCTTTGGTACTGAATTAACTACATCACTCTCCATCTTAATGAAGAATTCCACCATATTATGATCACTCTTACCCAAAGGACCTCGCACGACAAGATTGCTAACTAACCCTTCCTCATTGCTCAATACCCAGTCCAGAATGGCCTGCTCTCTGGTTGGTTCCTCGACATGTTGGTTCAGAAAACCATCCCTCATACATTCCAAGAAATCCTCTTCCTCAGCACTCTTACCAATTTGGTTCACCCAATCTATATGTAGACTGAAGTCACCCATTATAATTGCTGTTCCTTTATTGCACGCATTTCTAATTTCCTGTTTAAGGAAGTTATTAAAAACCTACAGAGAGCAAAAAAATCATTAGAAGGGAAAGGATGAAATATAAAAGCAAGCTAGCAAATAATACCAAAGTGGATAGTAAAAATTTTTTCAAGTATGTTAAAAATAAAAGAGAAATGAGAGTGGATATAGGACCACTAGAAAATGGGGCAGGAGAAATAATAACGGAACAAGGAGATGGCTGATGAACTAAATGAGTATTTTGCATCAGTTTTCACTGTGGAAGACACTAGCAGTGTGCCTGATGTTGTAGTGTGTGAAGGAAGAGAGAAGGTGCTCTAAAAGCTGAAAGACCTAAAGGTATGCAAGTCACCTGGACCAGATGAACCGCACCCTAGGGTTCTGAAAGAGGTAGCGTTAGAGATTGCGGTGGCATTAGAAATGATCTTCCAAAAATCACTGAACTCTGGCATGGCGCCAGAGGACTGGAAAATTGCAAATGTCACTCCACTCTTTAAGAAAGGAGGAAGGCAGCAGAAAGGAAATTATAGACCAGTTAGCCTGACCTCAGTGGTTGGGAAGATGTGAGAGTCAATTGTAAGGATGAGGTGATGGAGTACTTGGTGACACAGGACAAGATAGTACAAAGTCAGCATGTACCCTTCAGGGAAAATCCTGCCTGGTGAACCTGTTGGAATCCTTTGAGGAGATTACAAGTAGGATAGATAAAGAGGATGCAGTGGATGTTGTATATTTGGACTTCCAGAAGGCCTTTGACAAGGTGCCACACATGAGGCTGCTTACCAAGTTAAGGGCCCAGGGTATTACAGGAAAGTTACTAACATGGTTAGGGCATTGGCTGATTGGTAAGAGGCAGTGGGTGGGAATAAAAGGATTCTTTCCTGGTTGGCTGCCAGCGACTAGTGGTGTCCCACAGGGGTCGGTGTTGGGGCCACTTCTTTTTATGCTGTATATAAATGACTTAGATGTTGGAATAGATGGCTTTGTTGCCAGGTTTGCAGATAAGAAAACTGGTGGAGGGGCAGGTAGTATTGAAGAAACAGGTAGGATGCAGAAGGACTTAGATAGATTAGGAGATTGGGCAAGAATGTGGCAAATGAAATACAATGTTGGAAAATGCATGGTCATGCACTTTGGTAGTAGAAATAAATGTGCGGACTATTTTCTAATTGGGGAGAAAATCCAGGAATCTGAGATGCAGAGGGACTTGGGAATCCTTGTGCAGAACACCCTAAAGGTTAACTTGCAGGTTGAGTTGGTGGTGAGGAAGGCAAATACTATGTTAGCATTCATTACAGTAGATCTAGAATGCAAGAACAAGGATGTGATGCTGAGGCTTTATAAGGCACTGGTGAGGCCTCACCTTGAGTATTGTGAACAGTTTTGGGCCCCTCATCTTAGAAAAGATGTGTTGGAACTGGAGAGGGTCCAGAGGAAGTTCATAAGGATGATTCCAGGAATGAAAAATGGAAAAAAAAAGAAAAAACAACAAGTAAAAAAAAATGAGGAACATTTGATGGCTCTGGGTCTGTACTCATTGGAATTCAGAAGGATGAGAGGTGATCTCATTGAAACCTTTCAAATGTTGGAAGGCCTAGACAAAGTACATGTGGAAAGGATGTTTCCCATGGTGGGGGAGTCTAGGACAAGAGTGCAAAGCCTCAAGATAGAGGGGTGCCCTTTCAAAACAGGGATGTGGAGAAATTTCTTTAGCCAAAGGGTTGTGAATTTGTGGCCACATGCAGCTGTGGAGGCCAGGTCACTGGGTGTATTTAAGGCAGAGATTGATAGGTTCTTGATTGGGCATGGCATCAAAGGTTACGGGGAGAAGGCCGGGAACTAGGGTTGAGGAGGAGAAAAAAAAAGGATCAGCCGTGATTGAATGGCAGAGCAGACTCGATGGGTCAGATGGCCTAATTCTGCTCCTATGTCTTATGCTGTGCTGTTCATAGCTGTATTCTCTGCTCCCATCTCTACAGCTTGTAAAAATGGTTCACCTGTTCGATACATGCAAGTGCTGGACCTCGCCCTCCTGAAACCCTCTTGCAGGTATTCGGCCCCTCCTGTCTCTGTTGACAGGTCAGTTCTGCAGCTGTTAATCTGACACACTATTTGACTGTCTCCACTACAAAGTATCCCTCCCCCTTCTTTATGTAATAAGCCCAATTCTCTGACTCCAGATGATCAACTCTGAACAGAGGAGCCTTGGCGTGTCAACACTGACTACAGATGTGCGTTTACTGGCTCCTTACAACTCCCACATACCAAGCCTGTAGCAAATCACCTGCCCTGACACCCTGGATTTTCATTCTATTTCGATTGGTTGTTGCTCTTACAGCATCGACGCCCATGTTATGACTCAGCAGAACAAAAAGCTTGTGTCACATAAATTATGATTAATGGGTTCTAACTGGCTACCTCATTACCTGAGGGCACCCAAGCAAAGGGTCTCGGCCTGAAACGTCGACTGCGCCTCTTCCTATAGATGCTGCTTGGCCTGCTGCGTTCACCAGCAACTTTGATGTGTGTTGCTTGAATTTCCAGCATCTGCAGTATTCCTGTTGTTTACCACATTATACAACTTGTTTACAGCTGTGAATGAAAATTAGACAATATCACAGTTTAAGTAGAATTGGGCAATTAAATAATTAAAACAAAATCACACTCTTACTCAGCAAAGTGCCGATTAAAAAGTATTCAGTCCCATTGAAACTTTTCATGGTTTATTGTTTTACAACATTGAATCACAGGGGATTTAATTTGACTTGTTTGACACTGATCAACAGAAAAAGAATTTTTTCATGTTAAAGTGAAAACATCTCTACAAAGTGATCTAAATTAATTACAAATATAAAACACCCAGAATAATTGATTGCATAAGTATTCACTCCCTTCAAGTCAGTACTTAGTAGATGAACCTTTGGCAGCAATTACAGCCTTGAGTCTGTGTGGATAGGTCCCCATCAGCTTTGCACATCTGGACTCTACAATTTTTCCTCACTCTTCTTTACAAAACTGCTCAAGCTCTGTCAGATTGCATGGGGATTGTGAGTGAACAGGTCTTTTCAAATCCAGTCATAAATTTCCAATTGGACTGAGGTCTGAACTCTGACTTGGTGACTCCAGGACATTAACTTCGTTGTTTTTATGCCATTCCTGTGTAACTTTGGTTCTATGCTTGGGGTCATTGTCTTGCTGGAAAACAAATCTTCTCCCAAGTCTCAGTTCTCTTGCAGACAGCATCTGTCATGGTCCAGTCCGTTAAGTCCGCATTCTGGTTCACGGTCCGGTCCGTAGACTCAGGACTCCGGGTCTTCCAGCTGTCCCTTGTTTTGGTTGAGTTAATCATAGGCACCTGATTCCCATCTTGGGGCTTGGAATACAAGTGGCCTTGGGGTCAAGTGTGATCTGCTGGTTTATCTTGTCAAAATCCCCTGGGAGCAACCTGCCAGTGGAAGGCTAGAGCCGCCACTTGCCATCTTTAGGCCATGTTGGAGAACCATCGCTTCATGGAGCCTTGCTGTCGGTAGTCGGAGCTGTCTTTGCAGTATGGATTCGGCTGTTTCCCAGGCCAGCTGAGTGGCTGCCAACCACTCTGAGCTAGGTAGGGATCCGGCTGTTTCCATAGCCAGCTGAGGTTGCTGGCCGAACTGCAACTCGGAGCAACCCCGATGCAGAGATGGAAATGTCTGTTGTTCTTCGGTGCTTGTCTTGTCCTCGTCTCTGTGGGGTAAGTCAGGCTGTTCTGCCGTTGCCCTGTGGGGGGATCTGTTTTGTCTTGTCCTCGCCTCCATGGGGCAAGTCCAGCCGTTCTGCCGTTACCTGACAGATGGACCTGTCCCACCTTGGTGTGTAGGTGAAGTTGAGTCCCGGCTTGTCTAAGTACAAGTCCTGGCTCTATGTCCATGTTCTGTCCAGTCTCATGTTGGTGTCGTGTTAAAGATGAGTCCTGGCTTTTCGAAGGATAAGTCCTGGCTCTATATTGATGTACAGTTCCCAGTCTGTCTCCAAGCTCAAGCCTCCAGACCCCAGCCTCCCGTCCTGTAGTCATGTCATATCCTTGCCCGGTCCTGGAGCCCGAGCCAAGACCCAGGTTGTGGGTCCTTGTCCAGTCTCTGGCTCAGAGCCCAAGCCCTGGCTCTTAATTCATGGTTCCTCGTCCTGGTCCCGCCTTCCCAAGCCCAAGTCTGCATTCTTGTCCCTGCTCCTTGTCTGTATCCTGTCACGTCCCTACTCTAGTCAAGTCCTGTTCCTTGTACTTCAGTGTCTGTGTCTTGCATTTGGGTCTGTTACTAATGCTCCCCTTGTGACATCATCAGGTTTTCCTCCAGGATTTCTGTGCATTTTGCTGCATCCATTTTACCCCGTACCTTCACAAGCCTTCCAGGGCCTGCTGCAGTGAAGCATCCCCACAGCATGATGCAGCCACCACCATGTTTCATGGTAGAGATGGTATGTTTTTGATGATGTGCAGTGATTGGCTTACACCAAACATAGTGTTTAGTCTGATGGCCAAAAAGCTCAATTTTGGTTTTGTCAGACCACTGAACCTTCTTCCAGCTGACTCCAGAGTCTCCCACATGCCATCTGGCAAACTCTAGCCAAAATTTCACACAAATCTTTTTTCAACAGACTCTTTGCCACTCTCCCATAAAGCTGTGACTGGTGAAGCACCCGGGCAACAGTTGTTATACGCACAGTCTCTCCCAGCTCAGGCACTGAAGCTCACGGCTCCTCCAGAGTTGTTATGGGTCTCCTGGCTCCCTCCCTCACTAATCCCCTTCTTGCACGGTCACTCAGTATCTGAGGACAGCCTGCTCGAGGCAGATTTACAGCTGTGCCATGTTCTTTCCATTTCTTGATGTTTGACTTAACTGTACTCCAGGGGATATTCAGTAACTTGGAAACTTTCTTGTATCCATCTCCTGACTTGTGCTTTTCAATTATCTTTTCACAGACTTGCTTGGAGTGTTCTTTTGTCTTCATGGTGTAGTTTTTGCCAGGATACGGACTCACCAGCCCCTGGCCCTTCCCGATACCTGTGTATTTCTACTACAATCAATTGAAACACCTTGACTGCACACAGGTGATCTCCATTTCATTAATTATGTGACTTCTAAAACCAACTGGCTGCACCAGTGATGATATGGTGTGTCATGTTAAAGGAGTGAATACTTATGCAATCAATTACTTTGTGTTTTATATTTGTAATTAATTTAAATCATTTTGTAGAGATCTGTTTTTACTTGGACACAAAAGAGACTTTCTGTTGATCAGTGTCAAAAAAGCCAAATTAAATGCACTGTGATTCAATGTTGTAAAACAATAAAACATGAAAACTTCCAAAGGGTGAATACTTTTTATAGGCACGGTATTTGTATGTCAGACAGGACATAGTGTCTCCTCAGTGCTTTACACTTAGTTAAGGCAAATCACCACTATACACTTTCTGTGCTGTGCTTTTCTAAGTCTGACTTCTCAGCTGATGATAACAACTAATGTGAAGCTTCCACAGTTGGCAGAACTGTGATAGTGGATTAAACTGAAAGCCAAAGAAACAAAATGGGATCTGGGTAGTGAAGATATACCTTGTTGTCAAGTGTGTTTCTTTTTTGTTGATTTTAATAAATATTTTTAACATGTACTTTTTATCCTCCAAGAGCACTACAGCCTTGTTATGGGGTTTGGAGGCTTGCATGCCTCATGACCTGGAGAGCTAAGCCAGCAGGAGTTAGGGCTTTGGCTCTTGGTAGGGTCACCCGTGCCAAACAGGTCAAAGGGTAGAGGCCAGACTAAGAGTGGTCCACCAGTCCTCCAGGTTCGGGGGTTTGGCTCAGGGCTAACAACCCTGAGTGAGAAAATAAAATTGTTATGGAAACAGTAATGAAGAATCCTTTTTTCATCTCTGTGCAATGGTACAGACTGAGATAGAGGACCTTCTTTGCTGCTCTAACTTGCAGTAAGGAAGTTTTATAAGCTGTGATTTAAATAAATCAATTTACAAATATAAACTATAGTTTGTTTAATAATGGTTTAATCTGGTCTTACAGCAAGTTTCTGATACAGTTCAGTCCCTATGAAGGGCTGTTCGTGCCAGACATACCTTGATTTAATTCATTCATTCTCTGTAAATGGATTCACAGCTCTCGTTGTATTCGATTTGTTTTCTATGGAACCAGTGCCTAGGACCCACCAGGGAGATGTTCAAGCACTTCCAGGAGGATGGTTTCAAACAACAACAATTTCGCAACATATGCCAGTGATATTAAACCTGATTCAGATTCTGGGTCCAAGACAAACTGGAGTCAAAGGCTTTTCAGTTAAAAAGAAGGTGCCAGGGACGTGATGTTGCAGGAAAGCTGCAGTAGGTAAGGAAATCCATAAAGAAAATTGCCCAAAGTATGTTTATATCAAAGGATGTATACTTTATACAACCTTGAAATTTGTCTCCTTACCAGCAGCCACAAAACAAAGAAACCCAATAGAAATCATTCTTTAAAAATAGACCGTCAAGCACCCAAGGTGCAGGGAAATAAAACAGATCACACAAACAACTGAAGCTCATTAAAGTGAGTCCACAGCCACGAGGCCAGTCACAGCCGATCCAGGGGCCCGTTATTTGCAGGCCACGGCCTCAGTTCAGTGCAGAGATGAGTGGACCTCACAGAGCAGTGAGCTGAACCTGTCACTTGCCCCCGGGCCAGACACCCTGACCTTTTCGATCTGGCCCAGCGCTTAAATCATCCAAACCTCAGGCTGTTCCTCCTCGCTCTTGGATCTGGCCCCTGCCAGTCTGATACACTCTCGGGCCCAGGCTTCCTGCCTCGATTCAGCCCGCACCTGAACTTTCCAATCTGGCCTGACGCTTAAATCGATTAAATCTTAGGTCACTCCTCACTCTGAGGCACAGGCTTTAAGCTTAGCAGATAAACTTTTGCATTAGCTTTTCTGATTGAGGGGTGGATCCTATATCTTATTGCCATACATTCAGAAGGGTTTTCTCTAACTCCACCCAGTTCATGTACTGCTTTGATAATAAACAAGGAATAAGAAGATTTTAGAATTCCATGTTCCACTTCAAAGCAATACATAGACACATGTACACACACATTGTGATCAGTGACATATCAATATCTGAACCTAAAGCTGGACTCTTCAGCTTTGTTGCTCTCGGTTTACCTTCTGAATTCCATCCCCATCAATTCCGTCTCATTTTTTCCTTCCTTCCTTTCCCTGATTTTGCCAAGAATGACCAAGAATCGGTGATGCAAACATTGTAGCTTTATGGGCATTGTGTTTCTGTGCAGAGATATCCACAGCAGCTCCTACCGCCGAGTCTCTGTGGAGTTTCCCTGCCCACAGCACCAGGACACCTTCAAAGAGGCAGAATCCTTTATTAAGAACCACGTCACCCAGGACACGCCCTCTTCCCATTGCTACCATCAGGGAAGAGGTACAGAAGCCTGAAGGCACACACTCAGTGATTCAGGAACAGCTTCTTCCCCTCTGCCACCCAATTTCTGAATGGACATTGCCCATGAACACTCCCTCACTACTTACTTAATTTAACTAATTATATACAGTATATGTAACCCTCGGGTTCAGCAACGGCTTAATCTGGGGAAGACAGCCTCTGGCCCGGCCAAACTTGAGAAATCTTGTTTGGGTGGGTGCTGCATGATGTGTTCGCCTGTTACAAATCAGTACCATGACATAACAAACAGTACACAATATGCAATTAAACGATTGAGCTTTATAATTCTTAATTTGACTATAGGTTAGTGAAGAAACAAAAAAGAAAAAGGGCCCTTTTTCATGAAACAGTCCAATGCACAACGTTAGAGCTCACTGTTTTCCCGTCTGTTCGTTCTCCATCGATTTTCCCCTCGGGCCCTGTCTCCTGACCCCATTCCAAGTCCACTCCATCCTGCAGACTATGACTTCCCCATTCTGGCATCTTCTCTCTCCCTCTTCCAATGAACAAAAAACTGTAAAACCTTCGCTCGAGCACACAAGAAAGAAAACACCTCCCCTCACTGGCCAGCGCACATTCTAAAGTCCCCATTATCTCTTGTCATAACCCAAACACTGCGCAACTGAGAAACCATAACATTAGCAGGGAAACCTTTCCCAGGGCGTTACACTCTCCCCCCACCAAATTTAGTCACGTCCTCATGATTTTGAGATAATTTGCCAACCCTTCCTGCAAAGCACAAAGTCCAAGCCAGGTGTAAAAGGCAGTGACATAGTTCCCCACGACGGTAGGGGCCACACTCTGTTCCCCCGGTGCTACATCGGCCAGCCTATCCGGTGGTCTCCTAATTCCCTGAGACCTCCGTCCCTCCTCACCTAACTCCTCAGATTCCCACACTACTGGGGATACTTCTGGTCTACCTGGCGAGGCCTCCCCTGGCCTCTCACTCATGCCCACCGGCAACTCGGACCCCTCTGTCCCCTGGCCAAGCCCTGCTTCATCCCTTGCAGGGTCCCACTGCAACTCAGGCTGTCCACAGATAGTCCCCCAGTTTCACCTGACTCAGTGGGAGGAGCTGGGAGACTCTTCCTCAGTCAATGGGGAGTTAGCAAGAGGCAGCATATACCACACATCCAGGTCCTCATTCTCCAAATCAGTATCCATCTGAGGGGTGGGGCCAGCTCAATATCTCCTGCTGTCACCCTGAAGTCGCCCCGTGTTTCTGCAGAGTTCTCTTACTAGGTGTAGTCTCCAAGTCGGGCTCTGGGTCTATCTGTACCTCTTGTCCTGGGGCAGCAGGTGGTTCCAATGGAGAATCTTGACAGGCCCATTCCCATCCTCTGGTTTCACTCTAGGTTTGGTGTCTGACTCTCCACCACATGGGGCGTAGCCGCCCAGCAGTCAGCCAACTTACGCTTTCCAGGTAGTCCCAAATTTCTTATGAGGACTCGGTCTCCTGGTAGGAGCTGGGAGAACCTCACCTTCTGATCGTACCTCCTCTTATTTCCTTGATTCTACTTGGCAGCCACGACACCAGCTAATTCATAAGCCCTTTTCAGCTCTCTTCTCATATCAGACACATACTTCAGATAAGTCTTCGGTGGTAAGTCACCCTCATTGGTCCCAAAACAAAGGTCAATGGGCAACCTTGCCTCGTGCCCAAACATCGAGTTAAGGTGTATGGCAAGTACCCAGTAGCTTCACTTCGGGTACAGTTGTAACTGTGGACTTGATGTCCAATATGTTGACTCCACCTGCTCTTCTTACCGATCTCCAAGGTCCCAAGCATGTCTAGCAAGGTCTAATTAAACCCCTTGGCTGGGGATCACCCTGCTGATGATAAGGTGTGGTCCTTGACTTCTCGACTCCAAGAACTTCCAGTAACTAATGGATGAGTCTGCTCTCAAAACCCCATCCCTGATCAGCCTGGGGAGGCCATAATAAATGAAATCCTTCTCCCATAACCCTTTGTCCACTGTGGACACCCTCTGGTCCTTGGTAGGAAAAGCCTGTGCATATCTGGTGTAGTGGCCCGAGATTACTAAGACATTTACCGTACTGCTGGCATCAGGTTCTATAGATGGGAAATCCATACACACCAGGTCCAGGGGCCCCGCACTCTGCGAGTGGGACAAAGGAGCTGCCCGCGTAGGCAGCATCTTCAGCCGTATGCATCGAATGCACGACTTGCAGTATTCTTCCACCTCCGACTTCATTCGGGGCCAGTAAAACCGTTCTCTGAGCAATCCACCCCCAAATGTCCAGAATCATGGTAAAGTGACTTCAATGCAATGCTCCAATACTTCTCCGGCAGAACCAGCTAGCAACATTGAGGTCGGTCCGGGGTGACGTGACCTGGTACAAGATCTGGTTCCTCAACTCCAACTGAGGCCACTCTCTCAGTAATGGAGGCACCGCCGCATGTTTCATCTTCTCTGCCTGAGCCATGTCTCTCTTTTCAACTGCTGACCAAGTGGTACCGATGCCCAGGTCATCTCGCCGAGCAGCTGCCACTTCCCCAGAACTCAATTCCGGCAGCTGATTTGTCTTCAGAGCAGTCAGGTTACAGTAAACTTGGGGGATGGCGTCATCAGAAGCTCCCAATTGATCCACCGCTTGATCCTGCCCCTCCTTTCCCTCTGCCTTCACGGTGATGGCAAACTGACACCGCTGGGGCAGAAATGCTCTCCCACTCCCCATCCCTGTCCAGTCCCTCATGCACCCGTCGGGACAAAGCATCTGCATCAATGTTCCTGCTTCCCAGATGGTACGCCAGGCTGAGATCATAGGCAGACAATGCCACCAACCACCGATGGCCTGTGGCATCCAGTTTCACCGAGGTTAGGATATAAGTTAGGGGGTTGTTGTCTGTCTTTACCTCAAACTTGGACCCATAGAGGTAGTCACTCAGCTTATCCACCACCGCCCATTTCAACGTCAGAAATTCCAACCTGTGCGTGGGGTAGTTTTTCTTGGATGATGACAGACTCCAGCTGACAAACGTAACAGGTCTCAATCGGTGTGCAGTACATACAGCAATCGGGGGTCTGCAAAAGGCAGCACTGGTGCCTGAGTCAGCAGCTCCTTCAGCAAATGAAAGGCTTCCTCACATTTTGCATCCCACCTCGGTCCAAAGGGTTCCGACGGGCTGAGATACTCTCTACCTTCCTGTCCTTTTCCCCCCACCCTTTCTTCCCCAAGGGAGGGTAACCGCACAGGAGCTGATTCAATGGGTGACTCACTTTCACGTGGCCCTTCAAAAACCTCTGATTGCATCCACAGAACACCAGGAACAAGCACAGAGCGCTCACAGTCTGGGGTCTTGGCCAAGTGGTCACTGCCTCTATCTTAGCTGGATCTGTAGCTACTCCATTTAGTGAGACTATGTGCCCAACATAGCTAACAGACATTTTGCAGAACTGGCACTTGTCCAGAGAAAGTTTTAACCCTTCAGCTTTCAGGCAACCAGCACCTTCAGTAGCCTCGCTTCATGTTCGTCCAAAGTGGATTCAAATACTATGAGGTCATCCAGATACACCAATCTTCTCCATAACCTGCTGGAAGGTTGCAGGGGCTCCTGATATGCCCTGGGGCATCCTTTCATACTGGAAGAATCCCAGGGGACATATAAATGCCATTTTCTCTTTGTCAGCCTCACTCATGGGGATCTGGTAATACTCACTCTTCAAGTCCAGCACACTGAACCACTTCGCACCACTCAGACAAGCCAGGGTGTCTTTGATTCTCAGGACAGTATACTGGTCAGGGACAGTATGCCTGTTCAGAATCCCATAGTCTAAACACATCCATACCTTCCCATTCTTCTTTTGGGCCACTACTACTGGGGACGCATAGGGGCTTCAGGACTTGGTGATGATCCCAGCTTACTTCAATTTACACAAATGCTGCCGAACGTCCTCCACTTCTGCAAGGGCCAGTCTCCGCGACCTCGGTCACCCGGATAGTGTGACGAGAGCTCTTGGAACAACCCATATCAAACTCGTCAGTGGAAAAGACACCTTCCAGCTTCCACATCTTCTCTACCAACCTCCTCTTCCAACCCGCAGGAACCGGGGAATCCCCAAAGTTGAATGACTCAGCAATCAACTTTCCCCCTTTTTCCGATAGTTTCTCCCTGGCTTGTCTCCCAGGGACAGTAGACATTACCGTCACCGGGAACAAATGCGCCAGGGGCATCCCCCGCTTGAAGGTGACCTCCCTCTTCGTAGTGTTCCTGATAATCACTGCCATCCTGCTCGCCTGTACAACCGAGGGCTTCTGTAGTTTGAGCCTCACCAGTACCCCAGCAGGAAATCCCAACTCCCCCTTGTGGTCTTCTGGAGCCTCCACTAAAAGTGCCTCACCCGCAGGCACTCCGGGAAATCTGGGGGTCCCCACCACTTTCGCTACTTCCCCGGGCCATACCACCATTGGCTTTGACTGGGTGAACCACACAGTCCCTCGTCTAAATTCGGTATCTGGCCCAGTGCAGCTACGCACTCCCTCAAAAGCAGCTCGAAACACCGGGTGCATGGACAATGTTCCCATAAAGATCTCGCCAGTCTTCTCCTTGCAGGCCCCCATGAGCCTCCTCACAAGGGGGGTGTTGGTCCCCACCAGAATTGAAACGCCGCCCTTCTCAACAGGGTCCGGACAAACCAGCACTGATGTATGAAGGACCTCAGACACTCCCACATCGGCCTCCAAGAACTCCAGTTTCACTGACGAGTAACTGTCATAGGGATAATCATCGGCAGTGAGACCCCCGATCTCCAGTGCCCTGAATGGGGTCAATGTTAAACGCTTCAGATGCCAGTTGTGAAATGAATGGTACAACGTGACCTACGATCCGGTGTCAAGTATGGCTTTAGCATATATACCCTCTTTCCGTAGCAACACACTGGAGCATGGTCCCACTAAACCTTCAGGAATAGGGCCTTTTGCTTTCGGGGGTTCCTTGGTGTATTGCTAGGAGCATGCTCCCACAGAGACACCAGGATGTTCCCTCACTGGGTCTCCAATAAGTTTTCTCAACAACTCTGTTCAGGTACCTAGGGCTCACTCTCCTTCTCACAAGACACCTGCTTCGAGCAGCCCTCCGCATTGTCTGTCCCCTTGGGGGATCCACCCCTCCATCAGCTCCATCAAAAGTGTGGGGGGGTCAAACTCGTCGATGACAGCCGAGAGATCTCCATTCTCAACTCTGCCTCAATCTCCTCTACCACTCCCCGGGGCAGGCTATCTGTGGTCACTACACCGCAGGGGACCACTACCGAGGACTGTACCTGCTGATGGAGCCCTCCTGCACCACCGACACACTCTCCTCTTCCCGTACCTCTCTGATCAGCTCAACCAAAGATGGAGGGGGGGCGCGTCTTATGAGACTGTCGGAGACCCCAAGCACTCAGGTCCTGGAACTGGGCACCCCTGGATATCTGGTCCATTCTTAACTGATCCACCTCAGCCGCCTGAATGACACCCCCGCGCCGCAAACAATTCAGCTGCCTCTCTAGCCAAAAAATAAAAGCAGTAAATTTGTCTCCCTTCTCCTGACGCATGTTCTGAAACACCACCATGAGCTCCATTGGGTTTCCTGTCATGCCAAAGGCATTTTCCAGTGTTCACATGTAATCGCTCACAATGGCTAAGGGATATGGCAACCTGACGGCTCTCACAAAGTCAGTGGCCCCCCCCACTCAAACTTTCAACCAATCTCTGTCACTTAATGTCATCAGAGCACTGCCACTCATCTAACAACTGGGAGGTCCACTCCATCCAAGCCTCATACTCCTCTTTCCCTTTATGGGTGGGCATTATTCAAGAGAATAGGTGAAACTTACCATAGCTGGGACTTTGAACCTGGGCATTTTCCCATTTATTCGCCAGGGAAGTAAGGGCGGATACTAACTCAGTGATCCCACTCTCCCCTGGGGAACAGGGACTAATTAGACATTTCAAATCTGACCACTCCTTCCCCTCACTCGACAGAAATGATAGAACTCCATCTTTGAAATCTCCACACCCAGCCACCGCTATATCAGGGCTGGTTTACATTAAAACGAGAGCTATGCCTGCTATTCTATCAAAGCTCCGCCCTGCAATCATAACTTTAACAGTATTGAACAGGGGAATTAACAATTCATCCGGAGTACAAATATCTATCCCACTGGTTCAATGCTCGGTAATCACACAACATGCATCAAAATCAATCCCGGATGAGCCCCCACAATTGTAACCCTCAGGTTCGGCTAGCAACTTACAGCCTCCGGCCCGGCCAAACTTGAGAAATCTCGTTTGGGTGGATGCTGCGCGATGTGCTTCCTGTTACAAATCAGTACCATGAAATAACAAACAGTACACAATATGCAATTAAATGATTGAGCATTATAATTCTTAATTTGACTATAGGTTAGTAAAGAAAACAAAAAGAAAAAGGGTCTATTGTCATGAAACAGTCTAATGCGGACGTTGGAGCTCAATGTTTTCCCGTCTTTTAGTTCTCCATCGATTTCCCCCGAGCGTCGTCGACTCCCGACCCCATTCCAAGTCCACTCCGTCCTGCAGACTACGATTTCCCCATTCTGGCATCTTCTCTCTCCATCTTCCACCAATCAAAAGGCCCTGAAACCTTCGCTCTCGGGCACACAAGAAAGAAAACACCTCCCCTCAGTGGCTAGCGCACACTCCAAAGCCCCCGTTATCTCTAGTCATAACCCAAACATTGCTGCTACAGAGAAACCATTACAACTAGCAGTGAAACCTTTCCCAGGGCGTACATAGATATATATACACACACACGTATACATGCAGACACATATATACTTAATGTAATTCACCGTTTTTATTATTAAGTAGTGTATGTAATGCACTGCTGCCACAAAGACAACAAAATTCACAACATATTAAACCTGATTCTGATCTCCCAACCACAGCACAGCCTGTGCTTGGGTCAATATCTGTCTGCCTCAGAGTGGGCATTGTCACAGCAGAAAGATACCAGACTGTAAAAGGATCAAACAAGAAAAGGTGGGATCAGCAGAAATGTGGTTGGTTAGACGATCTTTACTGCCTCCAATTCTAGCAAAAATGAGAGATGAGCTCTAGTAGAGATAAAAGATTAGTTTTTTTTTACACAGGGACATTGAGATACTCGGTGAAATGTGTCGTTTGCGTCAACGGCCAACACAGACCAATGAGATGCTGAGGGGACCCTATGGGTGTCGCCACCCCTCCAGTGACAGCCCCCTACCCCTTTGGAATGTGCGAGGAATAAGGAGCACCCGGATGTGGTCACGGCGGGTGGGTGGAGAACGAACACACTTCTTACGGACACCGCAGGAACTGAACCCCAATTGCCGGGACTGTAGAGCAGAGCGCTAACCACGATGCTTCTGCACTGCCCTAAACAGGACGTACGGAGCAGGGAGCAGAGAGCAGAGAGGAGATCCTTGACCAGCCGACTGGGCTAAGGAGAGGGAGGGAGGGCTGCAGATCTCCTGCCACCTTGTATTTTTCACTTTTCAGTCAAACCTTTATTAGTTCCACGCTCTTTGTGTAACCTCGCTCCTGCTAAAAAAAGGTTAAAAATCTTATCAAGGTAATCCGTGATCAGTAGTTCAGAACTTGTACACCAATCACACATCATAGAAAATGTACAGCACAGGAGGAGGCCATTCTGTTCACCATATAATGACAATAAACTAGACTGGTCAAAGAACACTGAGACTGTCTACAAGAAGGGTCAGAGCAGTTTCTATTTCCTGAGGAGACTGAGGTCCTTTAACATCTGCCGGACGATGCTGAGGATGTTCTACAAGTCTGTGGTGGCCAGTGCTATCGTGTTTGCTGTTGTGTGCTGGGGCAGCAGGCTGAGGGTAGCAGACACCAACAGAATCAACAAACTCATTCGTAAGGCCAGTGATGTTGTGGGGATGGAACTGGACTATCTCAAGGTGGTGTCTGAAAAGAGGATCCTGTCTAAATTGCATGCCATCTTGGACAATGTCTCCCATCCACTACATAATGTACTGGGTGGGCACAGGAGTACATTCAGCCAGAGATTCATTCCACCGAGATGCAGCACAGAGCGTCATAGGAAGTCATTCCTGCCTGTGGCCATCAAACTTTACAACTCCTTCCTTGGAGGGTCAGACACCCTGAGCCAATAGGCTGGTCCTGGACTTATTTCATAATTTACTGGCATAGTTTACATACTACCATTTAACTATTTATGGTTCTATTTCTATTTATTATTTATGGTGCAACTGTAATGAAAACCAATTTCCTCCGGGATCAATAAAGTATGACTATGACTATGACTATGACTATGACTATATCTCCACCAGTTGAACCTAACCAACAAAACTCCTGGCTGTTACTTGTCAGTCCTACATACGGCTTTTCACATAAACGCATCAAGTATTTTTTCAGAGACAATGAGCCTTTCAGGCAAATACTCCCTTCTGAGGGAAAAATAATTTCCCTTGTCTTTTTGTCCCTTCTATCAACCCATCCGACCTGTTTCTTTAAGCCGCTTGCTAAGTGAAATACATTAGTTATTCTCCCTAGACCCCCCCTAATTTTATATTCATTCATTATGTACTGTGTAGTATGACATAGGTGATCATGGTCTTTCCATGACCATGATTGTTCTTGGCAAATTTTTCTACAGAAGTGGTTTGTCATTGCCTTCTTCTGGGCAGTGGCTTTACAAGATGGGTGATCCCAGCCATTATCAATACTCTTCAGAGATTGTCAGCCCGGTGTCAGTGGTCACATAACCAGGACTTGTGACGTGCACCAGCTGCTCATACGACCATCCACCACCTGCCCCCATGGCTTCACGTGACCCTGATCGATGGGGGAGGCTGAGAAATTTTATGTAGATCAATTAAGTCTCTGCACAGTTCCTTTGAACCTCAGAAAACACTCCTAGCGTCGCCAATTTTTGCTTTCCAGACCTGGCTATATCTTTGCAATTCTCCGCTGCAGCCTTTCTGTTGCAATCGTGCCTTTTCTGTACGGTGATAACCTGAACTCCACATGGCACTCAAGCTATGCTCTAACCCAGGAGTTCCCAATCTGGGACCCTTGGACCGCCTGCTTAATGGCATAAAAAGATTGGGAACCCGTGCTCTGCACAACGTTATTTGATTTTTCTGCAATAACCTTCCTATACTCTGCAGTTCTCACCCTTGTGGCTGAGGTCCAGCATACTGAATCCTCCCTTGTACCACCCTTCTTCTGAACTCTTCTTCTTTCCATCACAATGAGCAGCACGGTTATCTTTCCCCTTCTGTATGCTCCCGCTGATAGGCCATTTTCACATTATCTTCCACAGAGGAAATGTGGCTTGCCCTTGTCTAGAAAGCAAAGACGCAAGCTGTTGCATTCAGAGCTCTGCTAAAACCACGTGACAGTATTTAAAATAAAGAACGTTATCTCTGTGACCTGTTCTGTAGAACGCAAGGGAAATAGGAGTAGAATTAGGCCAGCTGGCCCCTCCAGCCTGTCGTGCCATAAAATATAATTATGACTGATCTATGTAGGTCTCTTCTGTGCTAGTTCCCCATAACCCTTTATTCCCCAATGTTTCATAGCTCATCTATCTCCACATTAAATATATCTGATAATCTGTCCTCCAACACTCTCGGGAGCAGAGAATTCCTCATATTAACTAATAAATAAAGGCATCCATTAGTCTTGCGAGAACATGGATCTGCGCCTGGAAAGTCTTCACTCTCCAGGGCGCAGGCCTGGGCAAGGTTGTATGGAAGACTGGCATTTGCCCATGCTGCAAGTCTCCCCTCTCCACACCACCGATGTTGTCCAAGGCAAGGGCACTAGGACCGATACAGCTTGACACCGGTGTCATCGCAGAGCAATGTGTGGTTAAGTGCCTTGCTCAAGGACACAACACGCTGCCTCAGCTGGGGCTCAAACTCACAACCTTCAGGTTGCTAGTCAAATGCCTTAACCACTTGGCCACGTGCCCACCAATATTAACTATCATCTGAGAAAAGAAATTTCTACATGTCTCAGATTTAAACGGTACGTTTAGCTCAAAGAATAGAGGGCTATGGGTAACCCTAGGTAATATCTAAAGTAAGTACATGTTTGGCACAGCATAGTGGGCCGAAGGGCCTGTATTGTGCTGTAGGTTTTCTATGTTTCCATGTTAAATGACTGGCCTCCCACTACTGGAAACGGATTGCCTGATTTGCCTGACCGAAGCACCTTGACCAGCGGTTCAGCACAATCGCTTTACACCGCCAGCTGTACGATATCGGAGTTCGATTCCTACTGCTGTCCACGTGGAATTTGTTCTCCTCGTGACCGTGTGGGTTTCCTCCAGGTGCTCTGGTATCCTCTCACACTCCAGAGAAATGCGGGTTGGGGTGAGTGAGTTGTGAGCTGGAAGCGTGGCAACACTTGCCAGTACAATCCTCGCTGATTTGATTTAGCACATCACTACGTATTTTTGATGGTCGTTATGTTCCGTGTCTATGACATGGCCGATCATGGTCTTTCCATGACCAAGATTTGTTCTTGGTAATTTTTTCTACAGAAGTGGTTTGCCAATGCCTTCATCTGGGCAGTGTCTTTACAAACACAAAATAATCTGCAGATGCTGGGATCAAAGCAACATTCACAATACGCTGGAGGAACTCAGCAGGTTGGGCAGCATCAGTGGAAACGATGAGTCGACGTTTCGAGCCTGAACCCTTCGTCAGGACTGAAGACAGAAGGTGGGGGAGGGTTGGAGGAAGGCTCGTAGTTTCAGTCGAAAAACCAGTAATTTGAAAGACAAAGGGGTGGGGGAGGGGAAGCAGGGAGGTGATAGGCAGGAAAACAATGGGTAGTAGAAGAAGGAGACGGAACCGTGAGGGAGATGATAGGCAGCTGGGGGAGGGGGCAGAGTGAAATAGGGATAGAGGCAGGGAGGGGGAGGGAATTACCGGAAGTTGGAGAATTCTATGTTCATATCAAGGGGCTGGGGACTACCTAGACAGTATATGAGATGTTGCTCCTCCAGGATCTCCCGGTAGCCACCCACTTCAACTCTGCTTCCCATTCCCATTCAGATATGTCCATACATGGCCTCCTCTACTGCCATAATCAGGCTAAACTCAGGTTGGAAGAAACTAACAAAATAGTGAGCGAAGAGGCATATTCAAGTGAAAAAAACTTTTTATATTTAGTCCAAGACCGTCCGCAGCTTGTCCTGCAACTGATGGTACAATCTCCCAGCAGTGCAATCCAGCCTGTCATTCCACCGCACGAACACGGGAGAGCAGCACTGATAGGAGAAGCTAGGCCACCGCCGAGCGTGGACGCCACGCTGCACCGCCTCCACCGTTTCCTCACCTGGCCTACAGCTTGAGGCCCAGTCTTCACTACAGCTGAGGCTACGCAGCTTCCATGTCACCTGTTGCAGCACCAGACAAGGGCAACAGGACTGCGGCAACTTACATTATCACTGTCCAACAGAGTCCTGCGACCACAAGTGAAATGTATGCCAGAAATTCGAGAGTATCATGGGGTAGAAGTGAGGGTAGTTGCTATTACTAAGGAAAAGCTGCTTGGAAAGCTGAAAGGTCTGAAGGTAGATAAGTCAACTAGACCAGATGGCCTACACCCCAGGGTATTGAAAGAGTGGCTCAAGAGATTGTGGAGGTATTTGTACTGGTCCTTTAAGAATCATCAGATTCTGGAATGGTTCCAGAGGAGTGGAAAATTGCAAATGTCACTTCACTCTGCAAGAAGGGAGAGAGGCAAAAGAAAGGAAACCATAGGCCAGTTAGTCTGTCCTCAGTGGTTGGGAAGATGTTGGAGTCTACTATCAAGGGTGAGATTTCAGGGCACTTGCAGGCACAGTCAGCATGCCCTTAGAAGGAAACCTTGCCTGGCAAATCTGTTGGAATTCTTTGAGGAAATAACAGTCAGGAGAGACAAAGGAGAATCAGTGGATGTTATGTACTTGGATCTTCAGAAAGCCTTCAACAAGATGCCGCACTTGAGACTGCTTAGCAAGAGTCCAAGGTATTACAGGAAACATTCTAGCATGGATAGAGGATTAGCTGACTGGCAGGAGCCAAAGAATGGGAATAAAGGGAGCCTCTTCTGCCAGTGACTAGTGGTGTTCTGCAGGGATCAGTATTGGGACTGCTTATTTTCCTGTTATTTGTCAATGATCTGGGTGATGGAATTGATAGCTCCGTGGCCAAGTTTGCAGAAGATTGAAGTACTGTGCAGAGACAACAGAGGTATTCCCGCACAGGTCCGGCGATGAGCTTTAAAAGCTCAGTCTCTATCAAGGAGGGGTACTGTCTTGCGGATCGGTCATCGTGGGAGCCGTCATCGTCAGAGTAGATTGCATTTGGGTAGTAAAGCTTTGGCTCAACAAGGCTCCACTGAGAACAGTCAGAGGCAAGGTAAGCAGGTAAATTTATTCCTTATTTCGTATTTCTTTTTTTCTAAATTAACTTTTGAGAGAATAGGGGGTATGTCTACAGAACCAGTGACCTGTTCAAGGAATCAGAAGTGGGATTTCCAGGAGACTCCCAGCCTCCCCGATGGCCACATCTGCGCCAGGTGCAGCTCCTTAGAGACCGAGTTAGGGAACTGGAGCTGCAGCTCCATGACCTTTGGCTTGTTAGGGAGAGTGAGGAGGTGATAGACAGGAACTACAGGGAGGTAGTCACCCCAAGGCTACAGGAGACAGCTAACCGTGTGACTGGCAGGAGAGGGAAGGGAGAATGTCAGATAGTGGAGAGCACCCCTCTGGCCATCCACCTCAACAATAAGTACTCCATTTTGAGTACTGTTTTGAGGGGGTTGGTACCTACATGCGGGAAGCAACAGCAGCTGTGCCTCTGGCACTGAATCTGGCCCTGTGGCTCAGAAGGGTATGGAATTGAAGACAGTGGCAGTAGTAATAGGGGACACTATAGTTAGGGGGACAGATAGGCGATTCTGTGGATGTGAAAAAGAAACACAGATGGTAGTTTGCCTCCCAGGTGCCAGGGTCTGCCATGTTTTTGAACGCGTCCTTTTGAAAAGGGAGGGTGAGCAGTCAGAAGCTGTGCTACATATTGGTACCAACGACTTAGGTAGAAAAAGGGAGGAGGATCTGAATAAAGCATACAGGGAGATGGGAAGGAAGCTGAGAAGCAGGACCTCAAGGGTAGTAATCTCGGGATTGCTGCCTGTGCCATGTGACAGTGAGGATAGGAATTGAATGAGGTGGAGGATAAATGTGTGGCTGAAGAATTGGAGCGGAGGCAGGGATTCAGATTTCTGGATCATTGGGACCTCTTCCGGGGCAAGTGTGACCTGTACAAAAGGGACGAGTTGCACTTGAATCCCAGGGGGACCAATATTACTGTGAGCAGGTTTACTAGAGCCGTTGGGAGTGGTTTAAACTAATATGGCAGGGAGATGGGAACCAGTGTGATAGAGCTGAGGAAGAGCCAGCAGGTTTACAAGTAATGATGATGGGTGTTACATGAATGTAAGGAAGGACAAGCCAATGACTGGGTACAAATGTAGACAAAGCAAAGAGTTAAATTGTACCACAGAGGCAAAATTCAAAAGGGCAAAGAATGCAGGACTGAAGGTGCTGTAGTTAAATGCGCGTAGCATTCGGAATAAGGTGGATGAACTTGCGTCAGAATCACAGATTGGTAGGTATGACGTTTTGGGCATCACTGAGTCGTGGCTGAAAGAAGGCCATGGATGAGAGCTTAACATCAAAGGAAATGCTTTGTATCGAGAGGATAGGCAGGTAGGCATAGGCGCTGGTGTGGCTCTGTTGGTAAGAGATGGAATTACATCTTTAGAAACAGGTGACATAGGGTCAGAGAATGTCAAATCTTTGTGGGAGGAGCTAAGAAACTGTGGGGTTGAGATTGCAAAAGGAGCTGGAAAGGGCATGTAATAAGGGCAATGACACAATTGTAATGGGGGACTTCAATATGCAAGGGGATTGGGAAAATCAGGTTGGTGTCAAATCATAAGAGAGGGAATTTGTTGAATGCCTACGAGATGGTTTTTTAGAGCAGTTTATGATTGAGCCTATTCAGGTAAAGGATATCTTAGATTGGGTGTTGTGTGACAACCCATATCTTATTAGGGAGCTTAATGTAAAGGAACCTTTAGGAGGCAGTGATCATAATATGATTGAATTCGTACTGCAATTTGAGAGGGAGAAGCATAAGTCACATGTATCAGTATCACAATGGAATAATGAGAATTACAGAGGCATGAGAGAGGAGTTTGCCCGGGTGGATTAGAGGAGGATACTGGTGGGGATGATGGCAGAGCAGAGACGGGTGAAGTTTCTGGGAATAGTTCACAAGGTACAGAATAGATATGTCCCACAGAAGAAGTTGTCAAATGGCAGTGGTAGACAACTGTGGCTGACAAGTGAATTTAGAGATTGCATAAAAGCCATGGAAAGGGCGTATAGGGTAGCAAATGTGAGTGGGAGGTTGGATGATTGGGAAGCTTTTGAAATCCAACACAAGGCAACTAGATAAGTTATAAGGGAAAAGGTGAAATATAAAGGCAAACTAGCCTATAACATAAAGCAGGATACCAAAGTTTTTTCAGTTAAATAAAGGGTAAAAGGGAGGCAAGAGTTGATATTGTACCACTGGAAAATGATACTGGTTTGGCAATAATGGGGGATAAAGAAATGGCAGATGAAATTAATGGGTACTTTGCATCAGTCTTTACTGTGGAAGACACAAGCAGTGTGCCAGAGGTCTGTGAGTGTCAGGGAGCAGGAGTGAGTGTCATTGCTATTACAAAGGAAAAAGTGCTAGGGAAACTGAAAGGTCTTAAGGTGGATAAGTCACCTGGACCAGATGGACTACATCCCAGATTCCTGAGAGACATTGCTGAAGAGATAATGGATGCATTGGTCATGATCTTTCAAGAGTCACTTGATTCTGGCAGGGTCCTGGAGGATTGGAAAATTGCGAATATCACTCCACTCCTTAAGAAGGTAGGAAGGCAAAAGAAAGGAAATTATAGGCCAGTGAGCCTCACCTCGGTGGCTGGGAATGTGTTGGAATCTATTATTAAGGATGAGGTTTCATGGTACATGGAGACTAATGATAAAATAAGTCAAAGTCAGCATGGTTTCTGTAAAGGAAAATCTTGCCTCACAAATCTGTTACAGTTCTTCGAGGAAGGAACAAGCCGGCAGGAGAATGGGGTTGAGAGGGATAAGAAATCAGCCATGATGGAATGGTGGAGCAGACTTGATGGGCTGAATAGCCTAAATTCTGCTCCTAAGTCTTATGGTCTAAAAAGTTGATATTAAAATGCTGAGTGAGTCTTTGGGGTTCTGCATCTCCTCACCGATAGTAGTGCTGTAAGCAGGACATGTTCCGATTCTGAGGGCCTTCAATGATGGTTGCAGCCTTCTTGAGTTGCCACCTCTTGAAGATGCCCTCTGGTGAGGAGAGGGTTGTACCATCGATGGAACTGCCCGAGTCTATAAACCTTTCAGCCTGTGGTGATCCTGTGCGTTGAAGGCTCCGTATCAGACTTTGATAGATCAGGACAGATTAATGTACTCACTGTCTTTGGTGATATACCAAATTTCTTCAAACTCCTAATGACATCTTCAATATGTTGGGGACAGGATCAACCCTCTGAGATGTTGACACCCGGGAGCTTCCCAGCTGCTCTGCCTTTCCACGGCTAATCCATCGACGAGGACTGGTGTGTGTTCCCCTGACTTCCCCTTCCTAAAGCCCACAATCAATTCCTTGGTTTTGAAGACACGGAGTTGAAGGCTGGATTGCCAGCATCTGCAAATTTTCTCTTGTTTGTGAGGAATAAACACTTGACAATTCAGGCCGAGACTTTCCATCGGGACTGGAAAGGAAGGAGGAAGAAGCCAGGACCCTTTCCTTTCCAGTTGTGATGAAAGGTCTCGGCCCAAAAAGTCAACTGGTTATTCCTCTCCATAGATGCTGCCTGACCTGCCGAGTTCCTCCAGCATTTTGTGTGTGTTACTTTGGATTTCCAGCATCTGCAGAATCTCTTGGGATTACATCATTAAGTTTATCTATAGACAAATAAAAAGAAATGTTGAAAATACTAAACTGAATTGAAGTAACGACTCTGAAATATTACCTGTGTTTCCCTCCACAGATTTTGCCTTACTACATTTTCAGTTTAAATTTCAAATCTCCCACTTCCATGTTCCACACACTGGTATCACGGATCATATATCAAATGCATTATGTTCATTACATGCAGGTGCTATTTTTAAATTTATGAATTCCTGCCATAGGCATGGTTGAGTGCTGTTTCACAGAGTTATACTGGGTCTGAGATGGCCTGGAATATGTTGTCTGTAGCCACACTGTAAGGGAATGCTTCGGAAGAAGAACAAAGCCCAAATGTTGACTGTTTATTTCTCTCTATAGATGCTGCCTGACCTGCTGAGTTCCTCCAGCATTTTGTGTGTTTTGCTCTAGATTTCCAGCATCTGCAGAATCCCTTGTGTTCAATGTTACCCTCAGTCAGTTATGTTTGGCAGGCAGGTTGTTTGCATTCCTGGTGCTGGACTCCCAAAATAGATATGCTATTCCAAGCTCTGTCGTGGGAAGAGATGACTAAGCATTAGATTCAGGAATACGATCAAAGCCTCTG
The DNA here is from genome assembly GCF_963921235.1 of Mobula hypostoma. Classification (NCBI taxonomy): domain Eukaryota; kingdom Metazoa; phylum Chordata; class Chondrichthyes; order Myliobatiformes; family Myliobatidae; genus Mobula; species Mobula hypostoma. The sequence continues at coordinate 33,249,322 of NC_086123.1, read as the reverse complement.
CAAAGTGGAGAAGGAGCAGTTGTTTTCAAACTTCAGGATATTCTTGAAATGTTCGTACTCTGCACAGCCCAGACCTACTCCACATTGTACAGCTCCTATTTGAAACTCTAGTGTTTGACAAGTATGTAGCCTTGGGGTGGTGTTGCCAGCTGAACGAGGAGACGAGGACTGCCACTGAGGTGAAGATCTGAAAAACCTGCTATTGGAACAGGTCCAGACATGGATTATCCCTGGTGAATGAATATATATTTGTAGACGTGTTTCAGACCATACATTATTTCATTAATACAGTTATGCTATTGGGTATTTTGTTTTCTGCAAATGTTCTCAAAGTTCAGTAAGTGTTCCTTACAATTGAGTATTTCATTTTTGCTGTTTAAAATAAAAATTCCATTGATTAAGTTAGGCTTGTTGAATTAGCCAATAGGATTTGTTTTGTTAACACTTATTTTTGGAGAGAGAGTGGGAAAAGATCAGGGAGGAAGCCATTTTCTAGATAGTGTGCAGGGTCAAAGAACGAGAATGGGAATGAACAACAAACATAGCAGAATAACACGATGAAACATTCACAGAACCCATTTGGAAGGACAGATACCACTGTTAGAACATCCCCTTGCAGACAATGATCTCATGGAGAATGTGCACTGCCTTTTCCTTGGATGTGACGTGGATATTTATTTATGTTTCGCTTGGACTGGGTTTTCAGGCCAAACCGTTTCAGTACCATGAGTAAACAAAGTGAAGCAAACTGGATTGATTAAGCAACAATTTCTTCAGTGATGTCAGAGCTTCCCATGTCGTTACTCCTGGGACGAGCAGGGGAGCCTGTTCCTGGTGCCCTGATAAACTTCACTAAAATTACATTGCTGCATTTGGCATCTGACTGTGTACATGTGGGCCACCACAATGTTCTCAAGGTGTCAAAACAACCTCAAAGATGCCTCAGTGACTGAAGTGGTTTAATTACTGAACTTATGGCAGGTATTATTAGTTACAAGTCTTTCCTTCCACAAATATTCTAAGTTGAAACCTAGAATGGTCGAATTACATTTACAAATGACTTCCCCTTTTGCTTAAAAACACTTTTCAAACATGATTTGACCTCCTCTCCTTTCTAATATCTCAACAAGTTGCCTTGAGTTACACTTTAACATTGAAAGTGCAGATACAGTGGAATTTATCTGTGTTTCGTTGTCCCCTATGGTCCTGGTGCAAGTCTGAGAAGTTCTGAAGTGAGAGAGCTTGTAAAAGTTTTGTATAAAACCTTCCCTCTTTCCCAGACCCTCAGATAACACGAGATGGTCTATACTCTGACCTATTGGTGTCACAGCTGTGAAACTTCACAATGTCTCCTGAGGCCAAAACACTCAGAGCTGAAACAAGCCCTTCAGCCCAACAATTCTGTACTGACCATTAAACACCCATTTACACCAGTCCTACACGGAACACATTTTATTCCCCGCACACTTCCGTCAACATCTTCAAGGATCTGAGGCCTCTGTTGGGCAGAGTCGACCGTGGATGTCGTATCCTAGCTGTCTAGGTACACAAATCAGGGCAGTACTCTTCAAGGGCCATTTACAGGGGGCAGCGCCTTTGGGTGCTGGGAGGGAAGCAGATTAAAGATCAGTTGTATTTGTCACATGTGCACTGAAGCATAGAAACATACAGTGAAATGTAACATCTGCACCAAATCAAATCAGAGAGGATTGCGGGGGCAGCCCACACGTCTGGTGTCAACGTAGCACACCGACAACCCACTAACCCTAACTGTACATCTTTGGAACGTGGGAGGAAACCAGAGCACCCGGAGGAAACCACAGCGGTCACGGGAAGAACGTACAGACTCCTGACGGACAGCAGTGGAAACCAAACCCTGATCGGTAATCACTGGCACCGTAAAGCAATTGCACTACCGTGCCACCCACAATCACGTTCAAACACCACACAGACAGTACCAGGGGTTGGGGTCAAACCTGGGCTGCTGGAGCCGTCAGGGAGGAGCGTTACTCTCTGCCCCAGTGTGCTGTCCCACGTCTGTTCAGGGTGTTCTCCCACAACTTGTCCTGCCACTCAGACACACTCGTCGGCGAGCAAGGCAACACTGCTCTTAATAATGTTTAGACTCATAACATCATCTACAAATCCTCTTTGTAACGAGACACTATTATCAGCCCCCGTCTGTTTACGGAGCAACATCCTCACTGGTTTATGCGTTTGGTCCTGTTGCAGGTGTCCGGAGATTATCTGCCAACTACAAGGAGACACTGGGAACTCCAACTTGTGCTGGTAGGTTGTCACAGTGAGTACCCAGCATTCTTTATAAATTTTTAACCCGTGGTCAACAGGGGAAGGAAACTGACTGAAGCTGGCATGACTTCTGTGAAATTGACCCCAGATACCATGAAGCCTGGGTCCTCCAGAAGAGTTTTGGCCCAAAACATCGACTGTTTATTCCTCTCTGTAGAAGCTGCTTGAGTTCCGCAAGCATTTTGTGTGTGTTGCTCTGGATTTCCTGCATCTGCAGACTTTCTCGTACTCCTGAAATTTTGGACTTGGTATTGGAACGTTAATATTGTCACATTGTCACACTACAGTTGAAAGATTTGCCTGCTTGCCATCCAGACTTTAACCACGGGCTGGACATCAGAGGTGCGAAGGGCTGACTACACAGGACCAACAGAAGGAGACTTAGCTTTGGAATCAGACCTCCCACACTCACTGGAGGACCTGTTGCAGTTCACTGCTCTCCAGCCGGTGAGAAACACCCACCAACCCAGCCGTTGGACGTTCGGTCCACGTTACTCTTCTGGAGTTCGAAGAGAGACTTTGTTCCTCCTGGCCTAATAAACACAATTTTGAAGCAAAGTGGCGCACACAAAATGCCGGAGGAACTCAGCTGGTCAGGCAGCATCTGTGGAAGTCGACTTTGGGGCCGAGACCCTTCATCAGGACTGGCAAGGAAGGGGGAAGAAGCCGGGATAAGAAGGAGGGAGAGGGGAGGGAGAAGACGCTAGAAGGTGAAGTCAAGTGGGTGGGGGAGGATCTACAAAGAAGAAGGAGCCTGACTAGAGAGGTGAGTAGACCATGGGAGATGAGGAAGGAGGAGGGGCACCAAGGGGAGGTGAGGAGGAAAAATAACCGGAAGTTATTCATGCCCTCAGTCGAAATATGAGGTGTTGCTCTTCCAACCAATTCTATTCTATTATAAACCTACCAACTCCCACAGTTTTAACCTGACTAGGCCTCTTCCCTCACTGTCCCCTGTAAGAATAGAGGCGGGGGTGGAGAATGTGGGAATAGGTGATAGGATTGAACCAAATGAGGAGAGGATGATGGGCAGATAAACCAGGAGGGGGTGGGATGGGAAAGAGAGAAGAAAGCCAGGAGGACAGGTGAGTGTGTCTGGGAGGAGAACACAATGAGTGTAGACTACCTGAAAGTGGAAAGTTCTGGTTCATACCATTGGGTTTTAAGCTTCTCTTGAGATGAGATGTGTGGAATGATGTCCTGTTTTGGGGCCTGTGCTGGCAACTGTTCTAGAGGAGCCCCTATTAGAGTTTCAGAGGTGGACTACTGTCGTTGGGTGCAGAACCCAGCAATGGATGAGACAGACAGAAGACTAAACCTGTTGCAGAGGCCGGAAATAGTCCTGAGCATGAGAGACTGCGGCAAAGTCAGAGAAGCACTCTTCCCTCTAAGCAGCAAGGCCGCACGGTAACCGAAATGCTCCCACACACATACCTTCAGTGCTACGCAGCTGGAATAAAGACAGGCCCGAAAAAGTTTACAAATCGTGAAAAGTTTTCTTTGTTGTATTGTATTTCATTATACCCTTCAATTAATAAATAGAATCAAAAGTACTTATCTGTTTCAGTTTTCATTCTAAATATTCACAGTTTCCATATCACAAAAAGAAACATTTAAACCGCCGCACAGTTTTCAGGCTGCGTAAAAATTTACTGTTCAGAGCAATGGTTGGTCCGTGCAGCGGTTTAAAAAAAAGTTAGAGGGAATGTTGGGAACAGGTGGGGATTTTCCCTTGATCTGAAGTTATGTGACGGCATGGGGAGGTCTGAGATGACTTTAGGAGAGCTGTAGCCAGTATTCCTCCAAGAAATTGACGTTAAAGACAAACTAGTTCTACAATGCAACACATCCCTGCTCTGGCCTGTTACATTAGCAAAATATTGGGTTACTGCACCACACTGCCACCCAGTGTCCGTAAGCTGTACCTGCAGGCCCAGGGCTGAGATGCCAGACGATAGTCAAAGAGCACCGAAACAAGACCTTAGGCCTAAGTGCTCCCCTGTTATCAAGATGCACATCTAAGATGGTCCCGTTTGCCCACATTAGACCCAGATCACACTCTTTTCCTTTTCATATATCTGTCCAAGTATCATTTAAGTGTTGATGATTAGAGCCAGATGGTAGCTCATTTCAATTACCATGAGACATGGGAGTAGAATTAGGCCATCAAGTCTGCTCTGCCATTTCAATATAGCCGATTCATTTTCCTCTCAACACCATCCTCCTGCCTTCTCCATGTACCCTTTCAGGCACTGATTAATCAAGAACCTATCAACAACCTTTAATACACACAATGACTTGGCCTCCAGAGCTGCCTGTGGCAATGAATTCCACAGATTCATCACTCCATGACTAAAGAATTTCCTCCTTATCTCTGTTCTGAATGGGCATATCTCTGTTTTGCGGCTGTGCCCTCTGGTCCTAGACTCCTCAATGAAAGTAACCATCCTCTATCTCAGCCTTTCAACATTTGATAGGTTTCAGTGAGGTACCCCTCATTCTTCGGACTACCAGCGAGTACAGGCCCCGAGCTTTCGATCACTGCTCAGATGATGAAATGACCCTTTCATTCTCCTGACAACACGCCATCCTCTGTGTGAAAGTTGCCCCTCAGGTTCCTGTTAAATTTGTCCCCTCTCACCTTCAATCTATGCCCTCTTGTTCTTAATTCCCCAATCCTATGAAAAAGACAGTGTGCCTCCACCCTACCTTTGCCCCTCAAGGTTTCAACCTGAAGCACCCACCTTCAGGGTAACGCCATGTTGGGAGGGTTAATAAGTTTGCAAATGATACAAAGTTTGGTGTAGTTGTGCATAGCGTAGAACAGTGATCCTAATCTGGGGTTCACGGACCCCTTGGTTAATGGTAGGGGTCCACGGCATAAAAATGTTGTAAACCCCTGATGCAGAAGGTTAAGGTTACAATGGTACATTGACAGGATGCAGAGGTGGGCTGAGAACTGGCAGATGGAGTTCAACTTGGAGGACTGTGAAGTGATTCACTTTGGAAGGCCAAATTCGAAGGCAGAATACAGGGTTGGTGATGGGCTTCTCAGCAGTGTGGAGAAACAGAGGGATCGTGAGGTCCACATCCATAGACCCCTCAAAGTTGCCACACAAGTTGACAGGGTCATTATGAAGGTGTATGGTGTGTTGGCTTTCATCAGTAGGGAGACTAAGATCAAGAACTGTGAGGTAATGTTGCAGCTCTATTAAGCCCTGTTTAGACCACACCTAAAGTATTGTGTTCAGTTCTGGTCAAGTCATTATAGGAAAGATATGGAAGCTTTAGAGAGGGTGCAGAGGAGATTTACCAGAATACTACCTGGATTAGAGAAGATGTCTTATAAAGATAAATGGAGCAAGCTAGGGCTTTTCTCTTTGGATTGAGGGAGGATGAGAGGTAACTTTATAAAGGTTTACAAGATGAGAAGAGGCAGATATCGAATGATAGCCAGAGACATCTTCCCCGGGAGAAAATGGCTTAATGCCTGGGAACATAATTTTAAGGTGATTGGAAGAAAGTGTAGGGTGGATGTCAAAGGTAAGTTTCTTTTTGCACAGAGAGCGGTGAAGATGTGCAATACCTTGCCAGGGGTGGTGGTAAAGGGGCATTTAAGGAACTCTTACATTGGCACAAGGGTGATAGAAGGATTAAGGCTACGGTCGTATGAGAGAAGAGTTGGATTGGTCTTAGAGGACGTTAAAAGATCAGCACAACATGAGGGGCCAAATGGCTGTGGTGTGCTGACCTCCATGGATGCTGCTTGGCCTGCTGAGTTCTTTATGCAGTTTGGGGCTGAGAGGCTGTGCTACTGCTCGGGCTGGATCTACAGCGGAGGTCCCAGCCTGGGGACCCCAGACCCTTGGATAATGGTAAGAGTCTGTGGGTCTTCAGGGTCCTTCAGCAGTCACCAAGCCGCTGCCTTTTGGAGAAGGGAATCAGTGAATGGACCAATGGACCCTCATCTTGTCCTCGATCTTCCAGCCCTTGTGCTGGCAGGCTGTTCCTTTCTCCAAGGATCCAGCCACTGCCCAGAATTTCAGGACCCTTGGGCTGCTGAATGGTGAGAGGACAAGTGAGACTTAACTCATTCTGGAACGTCGAGGTGAGGCAGTAATATACAGTAAATGTAGAAAAAAACCTTTTGATCATTTTGCTAAATGCTCCAGTTTCCACAACGCTCCTAGACAACTTAATCAACAGAAAACATGTGGCATTGCTAAATTTAAATGTTTGTGTTACATGCGCAGGAATGTAAAGAAAGTTTTTCTGAATTCCCTAAGTACCCTCGGTGGCACCTTTATTAAGTATACCTATACACCTGTTTGTTAATACAAATATCTGATCAGCCAATCAGGTGCCAACCACTCAATGCATAAAAGCATGCAGACATGATCAAGAGATTCAGTTGTTCAGACCAAATATCAGAAAGGGGAAGAAATGTGATCCAAGTGACTATGACAGTGGAGTGATTGTTGGTGCCAGATGGGGTGGTCTGAGTATCTCAAAAACTGCTGATTTCCTGGGATTTTCACACACAATGGTCTCTAGAGCATACAGAAATTATCATCAACATTATGTGCTGTGTCGTATGATGCGGGCAATGATGGTCTTCTATCTGTCTACTGAGCAAGGGGCCGTTGCCTGTGGGGGAGACCCCTTCACGCTGTTGCACTCTCCATGATCATGATAGTTCTTGGCAAGTTTTTATACTGAAGTGGTTTGCCATTGCCTTCTTCTAGGCAAGGTGGGTGACTCCAGCCATTATCAATACTCTACGGAGATTTTCTGCCTGGGGCCAATGGTTGCATAACCAGGACCTGTGATATGCACTGACGACTCTCATGGCTTCACGTGACCCTGATCGGGTGGTGGGGGGGGGGTGTCTAAACAGATGCTACAATTTGCCCAAGGGGTGACCTGCAGGCTAGCAGAGGGAAGGAGCGCCTTACACCTCCCTTTGGTAGAGGCGTATCTCCACTCCACCATTCAGCAGAGAATGGTGCAAAGAAAGCAATTAGCATCCAGAGAGCAGGGCAGCAGTTCTGTGGGCAAAGATACCTTGTTAGTGAGGGAGGTCGGGGGAGAACGGCCAGACTGGTTCAAGCTGACAGGAAGGTAACAGTAAAAACCACATGTTACAACAGTAGTGTGCAGAAAAACATCTCTGAACACACAGCACGTCAAACCTTGAAGTGGATGGGCTACAGCAGCAGAAGACCGTGAACACAGTGGCCACTTTATTAGGTACAGGAGGCATCTGGTTTGGTGGCCACTGAATGTAGATTTTCATGAATATATCTTTGAAAAAAAAATCAGAGGTGAAAATAATTCTTCTTCTGCTGCCACAAGTTTCTGTTTAATTTTCATTCCCTTTAAAATCTATTCTGCAGCTGGGCCCTGCTGGAAATAAATCTCAATATATCCACAATAGATGGCAAGGCTATGGCTGTTTCTAGCTGCGTGAAGAAACTCACGGTTATATCCTGTGCACGTGCATTGATAATACATGTATTTTTATCCCACCTGTTGTTTCTTTTTGATTAAAACGGATCTAGGCAAGTAATAAAAGAAAGCTTCTGTGATAAATTGTGATGTTACATCGTTCAATTTGAATACAGATTTTCCCTGCAATATGGACCAACTAATTGGGAGAACCATACGAGCTGGATTGGATTATTTTAATCTGAATAATTTACAGATGGATTTCTTTAAGCACAGTCCAAGCAATTTAAAGTGCGTATGTTGAGAGAATGTAGACGGGTGGGGAATGATTTGCGCGTATTCGTTTGATCTGTGCCAGCACAGCAAATAAAAGTACAAAGCTTTCAACTTGTTCCCCATCTTGTGTGACCGTGTGGGACATCACAACCACACCTATTTGATATTTGGTGTTGTCACCAAAAGCTCTAGCAAATTTCTACAGATGTACTGTGGAGAGCATTCTGACTGGTTACATCACCACTTGGTACAGTATAGTGCAGGAGTCCACAGACCCCTCGGTTAACGGTAGGGGTCCATGGCATAAAAAAAGGTTGGGACCCCCCAATATAGATGTACCAATGCACAGGATTGGAAAAGGCTGCAGTGGGTTGTAACCTCGGCCAGCTTCATCATGGGCCCTAGCCTCCTACCGTCGAGGACATCTTCAAAACAGAAGGACCCTCAACGTCCAGGACATACCCTCTTCTAATTGCCACCATCATGGAGCCTGAAGACACATGCTTAACTTTTCAGGAACAACCTCTTCCCCTCCGCTGTCAGATTTCTGAATGGTCCACACACCTATGAACACTATCTCACCATTCTGATCTCTTATTGCACTATTTATTGATTTTAAGATATATTTTCTTATTGTAGATATGTCTCTATCAGGTGGTGAGTGATCTTACGAGTAGCCGGTGCAGATCACAGATCCTGGTTATGTGACCGCTGACGCCTGGCAGACAGCCCTGAAGAGTGTTGACAGTAGCTGGGGGCACCCGTCTCGTTGAGACACTGCCCAGAAGACAATGGTAAACCAGTGCTGTGGAAAAATTTGCCAAGAACAATCATGGTCATGGAAAGACCATCATCACCTATGTCATACCACACAGCAAACAATGAACAAATGATTTCTTTTTAAGTATACATACAATATATTCTTATTGTAATTCATGTAATTTATAGTGATTGTAGCGTACTTTTGGGGTAAAACAACAAACTCAGTGATATTTATCAGTGACAATAAACCTGCTTCTGACACTATTTTTACTGTCAGATAGCCATGTGAACTTTTTCACAATCATAAATGTGAGACGCCCCAGATACACGGTTTCTGCTCGGCACCCAAACCCATGCAGGCTGTTTCCCTCATTTTACCTGTTCTCACCCCACCAGGTTCAGAAACAGTTACTACCCCTCAACCATCAGGCGCTTGAACCAAAGGGGATAACTTCACTTGCCCCATCACTGATCTGTTCCCAACCTATGGACTCACTTTCAAAGTCTCTTCATCTCATGTTCTCGATATTTATTGATTTATTTATTATTGTTTCTTTTTTTTTGTATTTGCACAGTTTGTTGTCTTTTGAACACTGGTCAAGCGTCCAAGTTGCTGTGGCCTTTCAGTGATTCTATACTGGTTATTATTCTATGATGGATTTACTGAGCAGGCCCACAGAAAATTGACCTCAGGATTGTATATGGTGACATGCATGTACTTTGATAATAAATTTACTTTGAACTTTGAATATCACTGAGCAGCATCTTACTGTCTATAATGCTGCTGGAGTTCAGGGCAGCAACGAAGGTCCTCCATCTCTGATAATGTTCAGGGCTTCCTTTTAGCTTCCTCTCGGTTTTCACTACTGTCAGTCATTCAAGTCGCGGGTGGAGACTCAGGAATATCGTCGCAATCAGATGTAGAAGGATTCTTCGTTGCTGCTTCCATAACAGTTTTGTTTGGCCATACCTGGTTGTTAGCCCTGAGCTGAACCCCAAACCTGCAGGACACTCTCCCTCTGGCCTCTACCCTTTGACCTGTTTGGCATGACTGACCCTACCGAGAGCCAAAGTTTAGAGCCCAGACTCCAGCCAACAGAGCTCTCCAGTCATTGAGGCGCGCAAGCCTCCAAACCCCATGGCAAGCTTGTGGTCCTCTGGGAGGTTTGTGCAGGGTGGGTGACCGTAAAGTTTGTCGATTCTGGATAGGGCCACACCATTGCCAAGCCCCCAACACTGCTCTGTCACTGAGCACCCCTGAATAAAGGAGGGCAAATCACTCAGATTACAGGCTGACTGGTGACATCAGATGTAGGCAGTGAGGGAGAAGCAGTGTGAGTGGTGGTATGATACCACGATAATTATATGGGGACTAGATGAAACTGTAATTGGTTATTGTAGTGGTTTTGGCAGCCTTACCTAAAAAAAGAATATACTTGATTTAGAGCTGAGTAAAGGCCAGTCTGATTGCTGAAATGTTGTGGTCTTTATAGGGGAAGAGAGTGAGCTGTTTTGTCCAATGTAGGAGGAGAACCTCAGGGAAACATAACAAAATATTTACAGGCTCAGAATCCAGGACAATAGAGGAGGGCTGAAATAAGAAACGTCTCCACTCACTGGAATTTTCTATCCCAAAGGCTCAGCCGTTACAATCATTCAAAAGTGAGATGATTCTCATATGCAAAAGTACATTATTCACAGGTACACATTAAAAAAACTTACTTTTAGCAGCAAGGTATAAACTTTCTCGTGTTTAAGGTATGAGCAATGAGATATTAGAGGGTTTCTGGACCTTAAAGGAATCGAAGAGTTTGTGAAAAGGGCAGGAAAACAGTTTGGGATTAAACACCGGGTGTTCAATGGCGCCGGAGACTCGAGGGGCCGAACGGCCTTCGCCACGTCATTTTTGTCTTCCAGCTGGCAGGCAGATAAGGGGAGGTCGGTCGCAGGTTGATGAGGCAGCGGGGCGGTGAGGTCGGTCGCAGGGTGATGAGGCAACGGGGCGGTGAGGTCGGTCGTAGGGTGATGAGGCAGGCGGGGCGGTGAGATCAGTCGCAGGCTGATGAGGCAGCGGGGCGGTGAGGTCGGTTTGAGGGACGATGAGGCAGGCGGGGAGGTGAGGTCGGTCGCAGGCTGATGAGGCAGCGGGGCGGTGAGGTCGGTTTGAGGGACGATGAGGCAGCGGGGCGGTGAGGTCGGTCGCAGGCTGATGAGGCAGCGGGGCGGTGAGGTCGGTCGCAGGCTGATGAGGCAGCGGGGCGGTGAGGTCGGTCGCAGGCTGATGAGGCAGCGGGGCGGTGAGGTCGGTCGCAGGCTGATGAGGCAGCGGGGCGGTGAGGTCGGTTTGAGGGCCGATGAGGCAGGCGGGGCGGTGAGGTCGGTCGCAGGCTGATGAGGCAGCGGGGCGGTGAGGTCGGTTTGAGGGACGATGAGGCAGGCGGGGAGGTGAGGTCGGTCGCAGGCTGATGAGGCAGCGGGGCGGTGAGGTCGGTTTGAGGGACGATGAGGCAGCGGGGCGGTGAGGTCGGTCGCAGGCTGATGAGGCAGCGGGGCGGTGAGGTCGGTCGCAGGCTGATGAGGCAGCGGGGCGGTGAGGTCGGTCGCAGGCTGATGAGGCAGCGGGGCGGTGAGGTCGGTTTGAGGGACGATGAGGCAGCGGGGCGGTGAGGTCGGTCGCAGGCTGATGAGGCAGCGGGGCGGTGAGGTCGGTCGCAGGCTGATGAGGCAGCGGGGCGGTGAGGTCGGTCGCAGGCTGATGAGGCAGCGGGGCGGTGAGGTCGGTTTGAGGGACGATGAGGCAGCGGGGCGGTGAGGTCGGTCGCAGGCTGATGAGGCAGCGGGGCGGTGAGGTCGGTCGCAGGCTGATGAGGCAGCGGGGCGGTGAGGTCGGTCGCAGGCTGATGAGGCAGCGGGGCGGTGAGGTCGGTTTGAGGGACGATGAGGCAGGCGGGGCGGTGAGGTCGGTCGCAGGCTGATGAGGCAGCGGGGCGGTGAGGTCGGTCGCAGGCTGATGAGGCAGCGGGGCGGTGAGGCCGCCATGGAGGCGGGATGTTGAGCGGTGGACGGCCGGAGCTGAGGTGACGGGTCTCCGCGGTCGGAAAGGACACGTTAGTGCTGCTGAGGCTGCCTCCCGTGACCGCACAGTGGGAAGCTGCCCGCTGCTCTCTGACTGAAGCCAGTTGGCGGCGGCGAATGTACGTGGGAAACTGTGAGAGGTTTTCAGTTCACTAACACAAACAATGGCTTGTTTTGCATCGTGTTAACAATGGAAATCGCTGGGATACTTGAATTTCCGGCATCGCAGATTTCCTCCTGTTTGCTGGGAATACTCAGCAGCTCAGGGGAGATGTACGTGTAGTTCATGAATAATTTTTGCTTCTCCCCACTAAATCCTGTCTCAGGAGAAACTCCGGAGTGTTTAGTAACGGCACGGAAGTTGTAACATAACACAGATGCTTCGACGAATATCGGGCCTGAAGGTCGAAGCAACGCCCCGCTGTTTCCCAATGGTAAACAAGGATGTTGTCCCAGAGAAAACGAGAAAAGAAAACATATTTACTCCTGTGCGGAGAAACTTCATGTTCTAATTTTTCTTTTGAATTCAAGCCAATGAGAAAGGTATGGAAGATTAGGTTTAGTTACTGAGCATAGAAAGTTTTTAATGAAATGATCGAAAATAGTGCTTTCAACGATTCAGGAACCCCTTCCCCATTGCCATTAGATTTCTCAATGGACATTGAACCCATGAACACTACCTCCCTATTATTTTTCTCTTTTTGCACTAGTTATTTAAATATCTATATATTTGCTGTAATCATGATGTACTGCTACCACATAACAATGAATTTCACGGCTTATGCCAGTGATATTAAACTCGATTCTGATGTGGTGCACCCAGATGAACATACCACATTTTTTATATTGAAGTTTATTTTTAAATCCCATTGAACTAAAGTAACATACATGCATTCATATAGTGCCTCTGAGAACATCCCGAAAACAGTTTCTGAAGTGGTGTAATCATTCCTACTGTGGGGAAATGCAGCGAAGATTTAAATAACTAGGTAATCTCTTTGATGATGGATGAAGGGTAATACATAGGAAACAGAAGAGTACAGCAATAGGCTGTTCGGCCCACAATGTTGTGCTGGGCCAGCTGAAAATCAAGACAAAAATACCCGATCACTGAGCCCTCCTGTATGCACAATGTCGATATCCCTCCATCTTCCTCACATTCATGTGACTATCCAAACGTCTTTTAAAAGCTTGTAATGTATTTGCCTCTACGACCATACCAGGCAGCGCATTCCAGGCATCGACTACTCCCAGGGTGGGAAAAAACCTACTCCTCAGACCCCCCTTTGAACCCACCCCCTCTCACCTTCAATGCATGCCCTCTGGTATCAGACATGCCAATCCTGGGAAACAGATACCCCCTCACTACTCTACCTGTGCCTCTCATCAACTTGTAAACCTCTATCAGATCTCCCCTCAGCCTCCGACACTCCAGAGAAAACAACCCACGTTTATCCAGCCTCTCATTTCCCCTAAACCAGGCAGCATCCTGGTAAACCTCTCTGCATCCTCTCCAAAGCCTCAACATCCTTCCTATAGTGGGGTGACCTGAAGTAAATGTAATACTTCAGATGCGGCCGAACCGGAGTTTTATAACCTCCTGACTTTCAAATTCAATGCTGCTTCAACTCAAAAAGAACAACCCTCCACAAGCCTTCTTCCTCACTTTATCAACCTGTGTCGCTACTTTCCAGGAGCTATGAGCTTGATCCTAAGATCTCTCTGCTCAGCCTTTTAGTGTGCTGTCTCCTTGTCTTTGCCTGAACGAGATGCAACACCTCACATTTATCTGGGTTAAACTTCATCTGCCATTTCTCAGCCCATATTAGCAATTGGTCTATTTCCTTTACCAGTCGTCTACACTTTGCACCACTCCACCAATCTTGGTATCATCCACAAATTTACAAACCAACCCATCTACATTTTCATCCAGGTCATTGAAATACATTACAAACAGCAGAGGTTCGAGCACAGATCCTTGCAGAACTCCACTAATTATAGACATCCAGCTTCAATAAGTCCTATCAACCACTGCCATCTGTCCTCTATGTGCAAGCCAGTTCTGGATCAAACAGTCACTCTCACTACCCTTGTCACCAGTAAAATCCACACACACACTACTGTTGTCACCAGTAACCCTCCTTTACACACACAACCCTTGTCACCAGTAACGCACACACTCACAACCCTTGTCACCAGTAACCCGCACACTCACTACCCTCGTCACCAGTAACTCACACATACTCACTACCCTCGTCACCAGTAACCCACACACACACACTACCCTCATCACCAGTAACCCACACTCACTACACTCGTTACCAGTAACCTGCACACTCACTACCCTTGTCGCCAGTAACTCACAGATTTGCAACCCTTGTCACCAGTAATGTAGACTCACTACCCTTGTCACCAGTAACTCACACTCACTCCCCTTGTCACAAGTTACGCACACAGTCACTACCCTTTTCACCAGACACACACACACTCACTACCCTTGTCACCAGTAATTCCCTCACTCACTATCCTTGTCACCAGTATCCCACACACTCACCACCCTTGTCACCAGTAACACACACACTCACTACCCTTTGACACCAGTAACACACACTCCCTACCCTTGACACCAGGAACGCACACACTCACTACCCTTTGACACCAGTAACACACAATCACTACCCTTGACACCAGGAACACACATTCACTACCCTTGTCACCAGTAACACACACTCACTACCCTTGTCACCAGTAATTCCTTCACTCACTATATTTGTCACCAGTATCCCATACACTCACTATTGTCACCAGTAATTCCCTCACTCACTACCCTTGTCACCTGTAACACACACACTCACTGCCCTTGTCACAAGTAACGCACACACTCACTACCCTCGTCACCTGTAACACACACACTCACTACCCTTGTCAACAGTAACCCACACAATCGCAACCCTTGTCAGCAGTAGTGTACACTCACTACCCTTGTCACCAGCAACTCACACACTCACTACCCTTGTCACCAGTAACTCCCTCACTCATTACCTTGGTCACCAGTAACCCACACTCTCACTGCCCTTGTCACAAGTAACGCACACACTCGCTACCCTTGTCAACTGTAACACACACACTCACTACCCTTGTCACCAGTAACTCCCTCACTCACTACCTTTGTCACCAGTAACCCACACTCTCACTGCCCTTGTCACAAGTAACGCACACACTCGCTACCCTTGTCACCTGTAACACACACACTCACTACCCTTGTCGCCAGTAACTCACACACTTGCAACCCTTGTCAGCAGTAATGTACACTCACTACCCTTGTTACCAGTAACTCACACTCACTACCCTTGTCACCAGTAACTCACACACTCACTACCCTTGTCACAAGTAACACACACACTCACTACCCTTGTCACCTGTAACACACACACTCACTACCCTTGTCACCAGTAATGTACACTCATTACCTTTGTCACCAGCAACTCACACTCACTCCTCTTGTCACAAGTAACGCACACACTCGCTACCCTTGTCAACTGTAACACACACACTCACTACCCTTGTCACCAGTAACTCCCTCACTCACTACCTTTGTCACCAGTAACCCACACTCTCACTGCCCTTGTCACAAGTAACGCACACACTCGCTACCCTTGTCACCTGTAACACACACACTCACTACCCTTGTCGCCAGTAACTCACACACTTGCAACCCTTGTCAGCAGTAATGTACACTCACTACCCTTGTTACCAGTAACTCACACTCACTACCCTTGTCACCAGTAACTCACACACTCACTACCCTTGTCACAAGTAACACACACACTCACTACCCTTGTCACCTGTAACACACACACTCACTACCCTTGTCACCAGTAATGTACACTCATTACCTTTGTCACCAGCAACTCACACTCACTCCTCTTGTCACAAGTTACACACACAGTCACTACCCTTGTCACCAGAAACACACACACTCACTACCCTTGTCGCCAGTAACTCACACACGCGCAACCCTTGTCAGCAGTAGTGTACACTCACTGCCCTTGTCACCAGTAACTCACACTCACTACCCTTGTCACCAGTAACTCCCTCACTCACTATCTTTGTCACCAGTAACCCACACTCTCACTGCCCTTGTCACAAGTAATGCACACACTCACTACCCTTGTCACCTGCAACACACACACTCACTACCCTTGTCAACAGTAACTCATACACTGGGAACCCTTGTCAGCAGTAGTGTACACTCACTACCCTTGTCACTAGTAACTCACACTCACTACCCTTGTCACCAGTAACTCACACACTCACTACCTTTGTGACCAGTAACCCACACTCTCACTGCCCTTGTCACAAGTAACGCACACACTCGCTACCCTTGTCGCCAGTAACTCACACACTCACTACCCTTGTCACCAGTAACTCCCACACTCACTACCTTTCTCACCCGTAACCCACACTCTCACTGCCCTTGTCACAAGTAACGCACACACTCGCTACCCTTGTCACCTGTAACACACACACTCACTACCCTTGTCGCCAGTAACTCACACACTTGCAACCCTTGTCAGCAGTAATGTACACTCACTACCCTTGTTACCAGTAACTCACACTCATTACCCATCTCACCAGTAACTCACACACTCACTACCCTTGTCACCAGTAACTCACACTCACTACCCTTGTCACCAGTAACTCCCTCACTCACTACCTTTGTCACCAGTAACCCACACTCTCACTGCCCTTGTCACAAGTAACGCACACACTCGCTACCCTTGTCGCCAGTAACTCACACACTCACTACCCTTGTCACCAGTAACTCCCTCACTCACTACCTTTGTCACCAGTAACCCACACTCTCACTGCCCTTGTCACAAGTAACGCACACACTCGCTACCCTTGTCACCTGTAACACACACACTCACTACCCTTGTCTCCAGTAACTCACACACTTGCAACCCTTGTCAGCAGTAATGTACACTCACTACCCTTGTTACCAGTAACTCACACTCACTACACATGTCACCAGTAACTCACACACTCACTACCCTTGTCACCAGTAACTCACACTCACTACCCTTGTCACCAGTAACTCCCTCACTCACTACCTTTGTCACCAGTAACCCACACTCTCACTGCCCTTGTCACAAGTAATGCACACACTCACTACCCTTGTCACCTGTAACACACACACTCACTACCCTTGTCAACAGTAACTCATACACTGGCAACCCTTGTCAGCAGTAGTGTACACTCACTACCCTTGTCACTAGTAACTCACACTCACTACCCTTGTCACTAGTAACTCACACTCACTACCCTTGTCACCAGTAACTCACACACTCACTACCTTTGTCACCAGTAATCCACACTCTCACTGCCCTTGTCACAAGTAACGCACACACTCGCTACCCTTGTCACCTGTAACACACACACTCACTACCCTTGTCACCAGTAACTCACACACTCACTACCTTTGTCACCAGTAATCCACACTCTCACTGCCCTTGTCAACAGTAACTCACACACTTGCAACCCTTCTCACCAGTACCACACACACTCACTACCCTCGTCACTAGTAACCCGCACACTCACTACCTTTGTCACCAGTAACCCACACACTCACTGCCCTTTTCACAAGTAATGCACACACTCACTACCCTTGTCACCAGTAACTCCCTCACTCACTACCTTTGTCACCAGTAACCCACACTCTCAATCCCCTTGTCACCAGTAACCCACACTCACTACCCTTGTCACCTGTAACACACACACTCACTACCCTTGTCACCAGTAGTGTACACTCACTACCCTTGTCACCAGTAACTCACACTCACTACCCTTGTCACAAGTAACACACACAGTCACTACCCTTGTCACCAGTAACACTCACTCGGTACCCTTGCAACCAGTAACTCACACACTCACTACCCTTGTCACCAGTAACTCACACACTCACTACCCTTGACAACAGTAACTCATACACTCACTACCCTTGTCACTAGTAACTCACACTCACTACCCTTGTCACCAGTAACTCACACACTCACTACCTTTGTCACCAGTAACCCACACTCTCACTGCCCTTGTCACAAGTAACGCACACACTCGCTACCCTTGTCACCTGTAACACACACACTCACTACCCTTGTCGCCAGTAACTCACACACTCACTACCCTTGTCACCAGTAACCCACACTCTCACTGCCCTTGTCACAAGTAACGCACACACTCGCTACCCTTGTCGCCAGTAACTCACACACTCACTACCCTTGTCACAAGTAACACACACACTCACTACCCTTGTCACCTGTAACACACACACTCACTACCCTTGTCACCAGTAATGTACACTCATTACCTTTGTCACCAGCAACTCACACTCACTCCTCTTGTCACAAGTTACACACACAGTCACTACCCTTGTCACCAGAAACACACACACTCACTACCCTTGTCGCCAGTAACTCACACACGCGCAACCCTTGTCAGCAGTAGTGTACACTCACTGCCCTTGTCACCAGTAACTCACACTCACTACCCTTGTCACCAGTAACTCCCTCACTCACTACCTTTGTCACCAGTAACCCACACTCTCACTGCCCTTGTCACAAGTAATGCACACACTCACTACCCTTGTCACCTGCAACACACACACTCACTACCCTTGTCAACAGTAACTCATACACTGGGAACCCTTGTCAGCAGTAGTGTACACTCACTACCCTTGTCACTAGTAACTCACACTCACTACCCTTGTCACCAGTAACTCACACACTCACTACCTTTGTGACCAGTAACCCACACTCTCACTGCCCTTGTCACAAGTAACGCACACACTCGCTACCCTTGTCGCCAGTAACTCACACACTCACTACCCTTGTCACCAGTAACTCCCTCACTCACTACCTTTGTCACCAGTAACCCACACTCTCACTGCCCTTGTCACAAGTAACGCACACACTCGCTACCCTTGTCACCTGTAACACACACACTCACTACCCTTGTCGCCAGTAACTCACACACTCACTACCTTTGTGACCAGTAACCCACACTCTCACTGCCCTTGTCACAAGTAACGCACACACTCGCTACCCTTGTCGCCAGTAACTCACACACTCACTACCCTTGTCACCAGTAACTCCCTCACTCACTACCTTTGTCACCAGTAACCCACACTCTCACTGCCCTTGTCACAAGTAACGCACAGACTCGCTACCCTTGTCACCAGTAACTCACACTCACTACCCTTGTCACCAGTAACTCCCTCACTCACTACCTTTGTCACCAGTAACCCACACTCTCACTGCCCTTGTCACAAGTAATGCACACACTCACTACCCTTGTCACCTGCAACACACACACTCACTACCCTTGTCAACAGTAACTCATACACTGGCAACCCTTGTCAGCAGTAGTGTACACTCACTACCCTTGTCACTAGTAACTCACACTCACTACCCTTGTCACCAGTAACTCACACACTCACTACCCTTGTCACAAGTAACACACACACTCACTACCCTTGTCACCTGTAACACACACACTCACTACCCTTGTCACCAGTAATGTACACTCATTACCTTTGTCACCAGCAACTCACACTCACTCCTCTTGTCACAAGTTACACACACAGTCACTACCCTTGTCACCAGAAACACACACACTCACTACCCTTGTCGCCAGTAACTCACACACGCGCAACCCTTGTCAGCAGTAGTGTACACTCGCTACACTTGTCACCAGTAACTCACACTCACTACCCTTGTCACTAGTAACTCACACTCACTACCCTTGTCACCAGTAACTCACACACTCACTACCTTTGTCACCAGTAACCCACACTCTCACTGCCCTTGTCACAAGTAACGCACACACTCGCTACCCTTGTCACCTGTAACACACACACTCACTACCCTTGTCACCAGTAACTCACACACTCACTACCTTTGTCACCAGTAATCCACACTCTCACTGCCCTTGTCACAAGTAACTCACACACTCGCTACCCTTGTCACCAGTAACACACACACTCACTACCCTCGTCACTAGTAACCCGCACACTCACTACCTTTGTCACCAGTAACCCACACACTCACTGCCCTTTTCACAAGTAATGCACACACTCACTACCCTTGTCACCAGTAACTCCCTCACTCACTACCTTTGTCACCAGTAACCCACACTCTCACTCCCCTTGTCACCAGTAACGCACACACTCACTACCCTTGTCACCTGTAACACACACACTCACTACCCTTGTCACCAGTAATGTACACTCATTACCTTTGTCACCAGTAACTCACACTCACTCCCCTTGTCACAAGTTACACACACAGTCACTACCCTTGTCACCAGAAACACACACTCACTACCCTTGTCGCCAGTAACTAACACACTCACTACCCTTGTCACCAGTAACTCACACACTCACTACCCTTGACAACAGTAACTCATACACTCACTACCCTTGTCACTAGTAACTCACACTCACTACCCTTGTCACCAGTAACTCACACACTCACTACCTTTGTCACCAGTAACCCACACTCTCACTGCCCTTGTCACAAGTAACGCACACACTCGCTACCCTTGTCACCTGTAACACACACACTCACTACCCTTGTCGCCAGTAACTCACACTCACTACCCTTGTCACCAGTAACCCACACTCTCACTGCCCTTGTCACAAGTAACGCACACACTCGCTACCCTTGTCGCCAGTAACTCACACACTCACTACCCTTGTCACCAGTAACTCCCTCACTCACTACCTTTGTCACCAGTAACCCACACTCTCACTGCCCTTGTCACAAGTAACGCACACACTCGCTACCCTTGTCACCTGTAACACACACACTCACTACCCTTGTCGCCAGTAACTCACACACTCACTACCTTTGTCACCAGTAACCCACACTCTCACTGCCCTTGTCACAAGTAACGCACACACTCGCTACCCTTGTCACCAGTAACTCACACACTCACTACCCTTGTCACCAGTAACTCCCTCACTCACTACCTTTGTCACCAGTAACCCACACTCTCACTGCCCTTGTCACAAGTAACGCACACACTCGCTACCCTTGTCACCAGTAACTCACACTCACTACCCTTGTCACCAGTAACTCCCTCACTCACTACCTTTGTCACCAGTAACCCACACTCTCACTGCCCTTGTCACAAGTAATGCACACACTCACTACCCTTGTCACCTGTAACACACACACTCACTACCCTTGTCAACAGTAACTCATACACTGGCAACCCTTGTCAGCAGTAGTGTACACTCACTACCCTTGTCACTAGTAACTCACACTCACTACCCTTGTCACCAGTAACTCACACACTCACTACCCTTGTCACAAGTAACACACACACTCACTACCCTTGTCACCTGTAACACACACACTCACTACCCTTGTCACCAGTAATGTACACTCATTACCTTTGTCACCAGCAACTCACACTCACTCCTCTTGTCACAAGTTACACACACAGTCACTACCCTTGTCACCAGAAACACACACACTCACTACCCTTGTCGCCAGTAACTCACACACGCGCAACCCTTGTCAGCAGTAGTGTACACTCACTGCCCTTGTCACCAGTAACTCACACTCACTACCCTTGTCACTAGTAACTCACACTCACTACCCTTGTCACCAGTAACTCACACACTCACTACCTTTGTCACCAGTAACCCACACTCTCACTGCCCTTGTCACAAGTAACGCACACACTCGCTACCCTTGTCACCTGTAACACACACACTCACTACCCTTGTCACCAGTAACTCACACACTCACTACCTTTGTCACCAGTAATCCACACTCTCACTGCCCTTGTCAACAGTAACTCACACACTTGCAACCCTTCTCACCAGTACCACACACACTCACTACCCTCGTCACTAGTAACCCGCACACTCACTACCTTTGTCACCAGTAACCCACACACTCACTGCCCTTTTCACAAGTAATGCACACACTCACTACCCTTGTCACCAGTAACTCCCTCACTCACTACCTTTGTCACCAGTAACCCACACTCTCACTCCCCTTGTCACCAGTAACCCACACTCACTACCCTTGTCACCTGTAACACACACACTCACTACCCTTGTCACCAGTAATGTACACTCATTACCTTTGTCACCAGTAACTCACACTCACTCCCCTTGTCACAAGTTACACACACAGTCACTACCCTTGTCACCAGAAACACACACTCACTACCCTTGTCGCCAGTAACTAACACACTCACTACCCTTGTCACCAGTAACTCACACACTCACTACCCTTGACAACAGTAACTCATACACTCACTACCCTTGTCACTAGTAACTCACACTCACTACCCTTGTCACCAGTAACTCACACACTCACTACCTTTGTCACCAGTAACCCACACTCTCACTGCCCTTGTCACAAGTAACGCACACACTCGCTACCCTTGTCACCTGTAACACACACACTCACTACCCTTGTCGCCAGTAACTCACACACTTGCAACCCTTGTCACCAGTAACCCACACTCACTACCTTTGTCACCAGTAGCCCACACACTCACGACCCTTGTCACCAGTAACTCACACACTCACTACCCTTGTCACAAGTAACACACACACTCACTACCCTTGTCACCTGTAACACACACACTCACTACCCTTGTCACCAGTAATGTACACTCATTACCTTTGTCACCAGCAACTCACACTCACTCCTCTTGTCACAAGTTACACACACAGTCACTACCCTTGTCACCAGAAACACACACACTCACTACCCTTGTCGCCAGTAACTCACACACGCGCAACCCTTGTCAGCAGTAGTGTACACTCACTACCCTTGTCACTAGTAACTCACACTCACTACCTTTGTCACCAGTAACTCCCTCACTCACTAGCTTTGTCACCAGTAACCCACACTCTCACTGCCCTTGTCACAAGTAATGCACACACTCACTACCCTTGTCACCTGCAACACACACACTCACTACCCTTGTCAACAGTAACTCATACACTGGGAACCCTTGTCAGCAGTAGTGTACACTCACTACCCTTGTCACTAGTAACTCACACTCACTACCCTTGTCACCAGTAACTCACACACTCACTACCTTTGTGACCAGTAACCCACACTCTCACTGCCCTTGTCACAAGTAACGCACACACTCGCTACCCTTGTCGCCAGTAACTCACACACTCACTACCCTTGTCACCAGTAACTCCCTCACTCACTACCTTTGTCACCAGTAACCCACACTCTCACTGCCCTTGTCACAAGTAACGCACACACTCGCTACCCTTGTCACCTGTAACACACACACTCACTACCCTTGTCGCCAGTAACTCACACACTCACTACCTTTGTGACCAGTAACCCACACTCTCACTGCCCTTGTCACAAGTAACGCACACACTCGCTACCCTTGTCGCCAGTAACTCACACACTCACTACCCTTGTCACCAGTAACTCCCTCACTCACTACCTTTGTCACCAGTAACCCACACTCTCACTGCCCTTGTCACAAGTAACGCACAGACTCGCTACCCTTGTCACCAGTAACTCACACTCACTACCCTTGTCACCAGTAACTCCCTCACTCACTACCTTTGTCACCAGTAACCCACACTCTCACTGCCCTTGTCACAAGTAATGCACACACTCACTACCCTTGTCACCTGTAACACACACACTCACTACCCTTGTCAACAGTAACTCATACACTTGCAACCCTTGTCAGCAGTAGTGTACACTCACTACCCTTGTCACTAGTAACTCACACTCACTACCCTTGTCACCAGTAACTCACACACTCACTACCCTTGTCACAAGTAACACACACACTCACTACCCTTGTCACCTGTAACACACACACTCACTACCCTTGTCACCAGTAATGTACACTCATTACCTTTGTCACCAGCAACTCACACTCACTCCTCTTGTCACAAGTTACACACACAGTCACTACCCTTGTCACCAGAAACACACACACTCACTACCCTTGTCGCCAGTAACTCACACACGCGCAACCCTTGTCAGCAGTAGTGTACACTCACTGCCCTTGTCACCAGTAACTCACACTCACTACCCTTGTCACCAGTAACTCCCTCACTCACTACCTTTGTCACCAGTAACCCACACTCTCACTGCCCTTGTCACAAGTAATGCACACACTCACTACCCTTGTCACCTGCAACACACACACTCACTACCCTTGTCAACAGTAACTCATACACTGGGAACCCTTGTCAGCAGTAGTGTACACTCACTACCCTTGTCACTAGTAACTCACACTCACTACCCTTGTCACCAGTAACTCACACACTCACTACCTTTGTGACCAGTAACCCACACTCTCACTGCCCTTGTCACAAGTAACGCACACACTCGCTACCCTTGTCACCAGTAACTCACACACTCACTACCCTTGTCACCAGTAACTCCCACACTCACTACCTTTGTCACCCGTAACCCACACTCTCACTGCCCTTGTCACAAGTAACGCACACACTCGCTACGCTTGTCACCTGTAACACACACACTCACTACCCTTGTCGCCAGTAACTCACACACTTGCAACCCTTGTCAGCAGTAATGTACACTCACTACCCTTGTTACCAGTAACTCACACTCATTACCCATCTCACCAGTAACTCACACACTCACTACCCTTGTCACCAGTAACTCCCTCACTCACTACCTTTGTCACCAGTAACCCACACTCTCACTGCCCTTGTCACAAGTAACGCACACACTCGCTACCCTTGTCGCCAGTAACTAACACACTCACTACCCTTGTCACCAGTAACTCCCTCACTCACTACCTTTGTCACCAGTAACCCACACTCTCACTGCCCTTGTCACAAGTAACGCACACACTCGCTACCCTTGTCACCTGTAACACACACACTCACTACCCTTGTCGCCAGTAACTCACACACTTGCAACCCTTGTCAGCAGTAATGTACACTCACTACCCTTGTTACCAGTAACTCACACTCACTACCCATGTCACCAGTAACTCACACACTCACTACCCTTGTCACCAGTAACTCACACTCACTACCCTTGTCACCAGTAACTCCCTCACTCACAACCTTTGTCACCAGTAACCCACACTCTCACTGCCCTTGTCACAAGTAATGCACACACTCACTACCCTTGTCACCTGTAACACACACACTCACTACCCTTGTCAACAGTAACTCATACACTGGCAACCCTTGTCAGCAGTAGTGTACACTCACTACCCTTGTCACTAGTAACTCACACTCACTACCCTTGTCACCAGTAACTCACACTCTCACTGCCCTTGTCACAAGTAACGCACACACTCGCTACCCTTGTCACCTGTAACACACACACTCACTACCCTTGTCACCAGTAACTCACACACTCACTACCTTTGTCACCAGTAATCCACACTCTCACTGCCCTTGTCAACAGTAACTCACACACTTGCAACCCTTCTCACCAGTACCACACACACTCACTACCCTCGTCACTAGTAACCCGCACACTCACTACCTTTGTCACCAGTAACCCACACACTCACTGCCCTTTTCACAAGTAATGCACACACTCACTACCCTTGTCACCAGTAACTCCCTCACTCACTACCTTTGTCACCAGTAACCCACACTCTCACTCCCCTTGTCACCAGTAACCCACACTCACTACCCTTGTCACCTGTAACACACACACTCACTACCCTTGTCACCAGTAATGTACACTCATTACCTTTGTCACCAGTAACTCACACTCACTCCCCTTGTCACAAGTTACACACACAGTCACTACCCTTGTCACCAGAAACACACACACTCACTACCCTTGTCGCCAGTAACTAACACACTCACTACCCTTGTCACCAGTAACTCCCTCACTCACTACCTTTGTCACCAGTAACCCACACTCTCACTGCCCTTGTCACAAGTAACGCACACACTCGCTACCCTTGTCACCTGTAACACACACACTCACTACCCTTGTCGCCAGTAACTCACACACTTGCAACCCTTGTCAGCAGTAATGTACACTCACTACCCTTGTTACCAGTAACTCACACTCACTACCCATGTCACCAGTAACTCACACACTCACTACCCTTGTCACCAGTAACTCACACTCACTACCCTTGTCACCAGTAACTCCCTCACTCACTACCTTTGTCACCAGTAACCCACACTCTCACTGCCCTTGTCACAAGTAATGCACACACTCACTACCCTTGTCACCTGTAACACACACACTCACTACCCTTGTCAACAGTAACTCATACACTGGCAACCCTTGTCAGCAGTAGTGTACACTCACTACCCTTGTCACTAGTAACTCACACTCACTACCCTTGTCACTAGTAACTCACACTCACTACCCTTGTCACCAGTAACTCACACACTCACTACCTTTGTCACCAGTAATCCACACTCTCACTGCCCTTGTCACAAGTAACGCACACACTCGCTACCCTTGTCACCTGTAACACACACACTCACTACCCTTGTCACCAGTAACTCACACACTCACTACCCTTGTCACAAGTAACACACACACTCACTACCCTTGTCACCTGTAACACACACACTCACTACCCTTGTCACCAGTAATGTACACTCATTACCTTTGTCACCAGCAACTCACACTCACTCCTCTTGTCACAAGTTACACACACAGTCACTACCCTTGTCACCAGAAACACACACACTCACTACCCTTGTCGCCAGTAACTCACACACGCGCAACCCTTGTCAGCAGTAGTGTACACTCACTGCCCTTGTCACCAGTAACTCACACTCACTACCCTTGTCACCAGTAACTCCCTCACTCACTATCTTTGTCACCAGTAACCCACACTCTCACTGCCCTTGTCACAAGTAATGCACACACTCACTACCCTTGTCACCTGCAACACACACACTCACTACCCTTGTCAACAGTAACCCACACTCTCACTGCCCTTGTCACAAGTAATGCACACACTCACTACCCTTGTCACCTGTAACACACACACTCACTACCCTTGTCAACAGTAACTCATACACTGGCAACCCTTGTCAGCAGTAGTGTACACTCACTACCCTTGTCACTAGTAACTCACACTCACTACCCTTGTCACTAGTAACTCACACTCACTACCCTTGTCACCAGTAACTCACACACTCACTACCTTTGTCACCAGTAATCCACACTCTCACTGCCCTTGTCACAAGTAACGCACACACTCTCTACCCTTGTCACCTGTAACACACACACTCACTACCCTTGTCACCAGTAACTCACACACTCACTACCCTTGTCACCAGTAATGTACACTCATTACCTTTGTCACCAGCAACTCACACTCACTCCTCTTGTCACAAGTTACACACACAGTCACTACCCTTGTCACCAGAAACACACACACTCACTACCCTTGTCGCCAGTAACTCACACACGCGCAAACCTTGTCAGCAGTAGTGTACACTCACTGCCCTTGTCACCAGTAACCCACACTCTCACTGCCCTTGTCACAAGTAATGCACACACTCACTACCTTTGTGACCAGTAACCCACACTCTCACTGCCCTTGTCACAAGTAACGCACACACTCGCTACCCTTGTCGCCAATAACTCACACACTCACTACCCTTGTCACCAGTAACTCCCACACTCACTACCTTTCTCACCCGTAACCCACACTCTCACTGCCCTTGTCACAAGTAACGCACACACTCGCTACCCTTGTCACCTGTAACACACACACTCACTACCCTTGTCGCCAGTAACTCACACACTTGCAACCCTTGTCAGCAGTAATGTACACTCACTGCCCTTGTCACCAGTAACTCACACTCACTACCCTTGTCACCAGTAACTCCCTCACTCACTATCTTTGTCACCAGTAACCCACACTCTCACTGCCCTTGTCACAAGTAATGCACACACTCACTACCCTTGTCACCTGCAACACACACACTCACTACCCTTGTCAACAGTAACCCACACTCTCACTGCCCTTGTCACAAGTAATGCACACACTCACTACCCTTGTCACCTGTAACACACACACTCACTACCCTTGTCAACAGTAACTCATACACTGGCAACCCTTGCACACACTCACTACCTTTGTCACCAGTAATCCACACTCTCACTGCCCTTGTCACAAGTAACGCACACACTCTCTACCCTTGTCACCTGTAACACACACACTCACTACCCTTGTCACCAGTAACTCACACACTCACTACCCTTGTCACCAGTAATGTACACTCATTACCTTTGTCACCAGCAACTCACACTCACTCCTCTTGTCACAAGTTACACACACAGTCACTACCCTTGTCACCAGAAACACACACACTCACTACCCTTGTCGCCAGTAACTCACACACGCGCAACCCTTGTCAGCAGTAGTGTACACTCACTGCCCTTGTCACCAGTAACTCACACTCACTACCCTTGTCACCAGTAACTCACACACTCACTACCTTTGTGACCAGTAACCCACACTCTCACTGCCCTTGTCACAAGTAACGCACACACTCGCTACCCTTGTCACCTGTAACACACACACTCACTACCCTTGTCGCCAGTAACTCACACACTTGCAACCCTTGTCAGCAGTAATGTACACTCACTACCCTTGTTACCAGTAACTCACACTCACTACCCTTGTCACCAGTAACTCACACACTCACTACCCTTGTCACAAGTAACACACACACTCACTACCCTTGTCACCTGTAACACACACACTCACTACCCTTGTCACCAGTAATGTACACTCATTACCTTTGTCACCAGCAACTCACACTCACTCCTCTTGTCACAAGTTACACACACAGTCACTACCCTTGTCACCAGAAACACACACACTCACTACCCTTGTCGCCAGTAACTCACACACGCGCAACCCTTGTCAGCAGTAGTGTACACTCACTGCCCTTGTCACCAGTAACTCACACTCACTACCCTTGTCACCAGTAACTCCCTCACTCACTATCTTTGTCACCAGTAACCCA
Source organism: Mobula hypostoma (assembly GCF_963921235.1). NCBI lineage: Eukaryota > Metazoa > Chordata > Chondrichthyes > Myliobatiformes > Myliobatidae > Mobula > Mobula hypostoma. Next base: position 33,220,428 of record NC_086123.1, on the reverse strand, counting down.
CACTCTCACTGCCCTTGTCACAAGTAATGCACACACTCACTACCCTTGTCACCTGCAACACACACACTCACTACCCTTGTCAACAGTAACTCATACACTGGGAACCCTTGTCAGCAGTAGTGTACACTCACTACCCTTGTCACTAGTAACTCACACTCACTACCCTTGTCACCAGTAACTCACACACTCACTACCTTTGTGACCAGTAACCCACACTCTCACTGCCCTTGTCACAAGTAACGCACACACTCGCTACCCTTGTCGCCAGTAACTCACACACTCACTACCCTTGTCACCAGTAACTCCCACACTCACTACCTTTCTCACCCGTAACCCACACTCTCACTGCCCTTGTCACAAGTAACGCACACACTCGCTACCCTTGTCACCTGTAACACACACACTCACTACCCTTGTCGCCAGTAACTCACACACTTGCAACCCTTGTCAGCAGTAATGTACACTCACTACCCTTGTTACCAGTAACTCACACTCATTACCCATCTCACCAGTAACTCACACACTCACTACCCTTGTCACCAGTAACTCACACTCACTACCCTTGTCACCAGTAACTCCCTCACTCACTACCTTTGTCACCAGTAACCCACACTCTCACTGCCCTTGTCACAAGTAACGCACACACTCGCTACCCTTGTCGCCAGTAACTAACACACTCACTACCCTTGTCACCAGTAACTCCCTCACTCACTACCTTTGTCACCAGTAACCCACACTCTCACTGCCCTTGTCACAAGTAACGCACACACTCGCTACCCTTGTCACCTGTAACACACACACTCACTACCCTTGTCTCCAGTAACTCACACACTTGCAACCCTTGTCAGCAGTAATGTACACTCACTACCCTTGTTACCAGTAACTCACACTCACTACCCATGTCACCAGTAACTCACACACTCACTACCTTTGTGACCAGTAACCCACACTCTCACTGCCCTTGTCACAAGTAACGCACACACTCGCTACCCTTGTCACCAGTAACTCACACACTCACTACCCTTGTCACCAGTAACTCCCACACTCACTACCTTTGTCACCCGTAACCCACACTCTCACTGCCCTTGTCACAAGTAACGCACACACTCGCTACGCTTGTCACCTGTAACACACACACTCACTACCCTTGTCGCCAGTAACTCACACACTTGCAACCCTTGTCAGCAGTAATGTACACTCACTACCCTTGTTACCAGTAACTCACACTCATTACCCATCTCACCAGTAACTCACACACTCACTACCCTTGTCACCAGTAACTCCCTCACTCACTACCTTTGTCACCAGTAACCCACACTCTCACTGCCCTTGTCACAAGTAACGCACACACTCGCTACCCTTGTCGCCAGTAACTAACACACTCACTACCCTTGTCACCAGTAACTCCCTCACTCACTACCTTTGTCACCAGTAACCCACACTCTCACTGCCCTTGTCACAAGTAACGCACACACTCGCTACCCTTGTCACCTGTAACACACACACTCACTACCCTTGTCGCCAGTAACTCACACACTTGCAACCCTTGTCAGCAGTAATGTACACTCACTACCCTTGTTACCAGTAACTCACACTCACTACCCATGTCACCAGTAACTCACACACTCACTACCCTTGTCACCAGTAACTCACACTCACTACCCTTGTCACCAGTAACTCCCTCACTCACTACCTTTGTCACCAGTAACCCACACTCTCACTGCCCTTGTCACAAGTAATGCACACACTCACTACCCTTGTCACCTGTAACACACACACTCACTACCCTTGTCAACAGTAACTCATACACTGGCAACCCTTGTCAGCAGTAGTGTACACTCACTACCCTTGTCACCAGTAACTCACACTCTCACTGCCCTTGTCACAAGTAACGCACACACTCGCTACCCTTGTCACCTGTAACACACACACTCACTACCCTTGTCACCAGTAACTCACACACTCACTACCTTTGTCACCAGTAATCCACACTCTCACTGCCCTTGTCAACAGTAACTCACACACTTGCAACCCTTCTCACCAGTACCACACACACTCACTACCCTCGTCACTAGTAACCCGCACACTCACTACCTTTGTCACCAGTAACCCACACACTCACTGCCCTTTTCACAAGTAATGCACACACTCACTACCCTTGTCACCAGTAACTCCCTCACTCACTACCTTTGTCACCAGTAACCCACACTCTCACTCCCCTTGTCACCAGTAACCCACACTCACTACCCTTGTCACCTGTAACACACACACTCACTACCCTTGTCACCAGTAATGTACACTCATTACCTTTGTCACCAGTAACTCACACTCACTCCCCTTGTCACAAGTTACACACACAGTCACTACCCTTGTCACCAGAAACACACACACTCACTACCCTTGTCGCCAGTAACTAACACACTCACTACCCTTGTCACCAGTAACTCCCTCACTCACTACCTTTGTCACCAGTAACCCACACTCTCACTGCCCTTGTCACAAGTAACGCACACACTCGCTACCCTTGTCACCTGTAACACACACACTCACTACCCTTGTCGCCAGTAACTCACACACTTGCAACCCTTGTCAGCAGTAATGTACACTCACTACCCTTGTTACCAGTAACTCACACTCACTACCCATGTCACCAGTAACTCACACACTCACTACCCTTGTCACCAGTAACTCACACTCACTACCCTTGTCACCAGTAACTCCCTCACTCACTACCTTTGTCACCAGTAACCCACACTCTCACTGCCCTTGTCACAAGTAATGCACACACTCACTACCCTTGTCACCTGTAACACACACACTCACTACCCTTGTCAACAGTAACTCATACACTGGCAACCCTTGTCAGCAGTAGTGTACACTCACTACCCTTGTCACTAGTAACTCACACTCACTACCCTTGTCACTAGTAACTCACACTCACTACCCTTGTCACCAGTAACTCACACACTCACTACCTTTGTCACCAGTAATCCACACTCTCACTGCCCTTGTCACAAGTAACGCACACACTCGCTACCCTTGTCACCTGTAACACACACACTCACTACCCTTGTCACCAGTAACTCACACACTCACTACCCTTGTCACAAGTAACACACACACTCACTACCCTTGTCACCTGTAACACACACACTCACTACCCTTGTCACCAGTAATGTACACTCATTACCTTTGTCACCAGCAACTCACACTCACTCCTCTTGTCACAAGTTACACACACAGTCACTACCCTTGTCACCAGAAACACACACACTCACTACCCTTGTCGCCAGTAACTCACACACGCGCAACCCTTGTCAGCAGTAGTGTACACTCACTGCCCTTGTCACCAGTAACTCACACTCACTACCCTTGTCACCAGTAACCCCCTCACTCACTATCTTTGTCACCAGTAACCCACACTCTCACTGCCCTTGTCACAAGTAATGCACACACTCACTACCCTTGTCACCTGCAACACACACACTCACTACCCTTGTCAACAGTAACCCACACTCTCACTGCCCTTGTCACAAGTAATGCACACACTCACTACCCTTGTCACCTGTAACACACACACTCACTACCCTTGTCAACAGTAACTCATACACTGGCAACCCTTGTCAGCAGTAGTGTACACTCACTACCCTTGTCACTAGTAACTCACACTCACTACCCTTGTCACTAGTAACTCACACTCACTACCCTTGTCACCAGTAACTCACACACTCACTACCTTTGTCACCAGTAATCCACACTCTCACTGCCCTTGTCACAAGTAACGCACACACTCTCTACCCTTGTCACCTGTAACACACACACTCACTACCCTTGTCACCAGTAACTCACACACTCACTACCCTTGTCACCAGTAATGTACACTCATTACCTTTGTCACCAGCAACTCACACTCACTCCTCTTGTCACAAGTTACACACACAGTCACTACCCTTGTCACCAGAAACACACACACTCACTACCCTTGTCGCCAGTAACTCACACACGCGCAACCCTTGTCAGCAGTAGTGTACACTCACTGCCCTTGTCACCAGTAACTCACACTCACTACCCTTGTCACCAGTAACTCACACACTCACTACCTTTGTGACCAGTAACCCACACTCTCACTGCCCTTGTCACAAGTAACGCACACACTCTCTACCCTTGTCACCAGTAACTCACACACTCACTACCCTTGTCACCAGTAACTCCCACACTCACTACCTTTCTCACCCGTAACCCACACTCTCACTGCCCTTGTCACAAGTAACGCACACACTCGCTACCCTTGTCACCTGTAACACACACACGCACTACCCTTGTCGCCAGTAACTCACACACTTGCAACCCTTGTCAGCAGTAATGTACACTCACTACCCTTGTTACCAGTAACTCACACTCACTACCCTTGTCACCAGTAACTCACACACTCACTACCCTTGTCACAAGTAACACACACACTCACTACCCTTGTCACCTGTAACACACACACTCACTACCCTTGTCACCAGTAATGTACACTCATTACCTTTGTCACCAGCAACTCACACTCACTCCTCTTGTCACAAGTTACACACACAGTCACTACCCTTGTCACCAGAAACACACACACTCACTACCCTTGTCGCCAGTAACTCACACACGCGCAACCCTTGTCAGCAGTAGTGTACACTCACTGCCCTTGTCACCAGTAACTCACACTCACTACCCTTGTCACCAGTAACTCCCTCACTCACTATCTTTGTCACCAGTAACCCACACTCTCACTGCCCTTGTCACAAGTAATGCACACACTCACTACCCTTGTCACCTGCAACACACACACTCACTACCCTTGTCAACAGTAACTCATACACTGGGAACCCTTGTCAGCAGTAGTGTACACTCACTACCCTTGTCACTAGTAACTCACACTCACTACCCTTGTCACCAGTAACTCACACACTCACTACCTTTGTGACCAGTAACCCACACTCTCACTGCCCTTGTCACAAGTAACGCACACACTCGCTACCCTTGTCGCCAGTAACTCACACACTCACTACCCTTGTCACCAGTAACTCCCACACTCACTACCTTTCTCACCCGTAACCCACACTCTCACTGCCCTTGTCACAAGTAACGCACACACTCGCTACCCTTGTCACCTGTAACACACACACTCACTACCCTTGTCGCCAGTAACTCACACACTTGCAACCCTTGTCAGCAGTAATGTACACTCACTACCCTTGTTACCAGTAACTCACACTCATTACCCATCTCACCAGTAACTCACACACTCACTACCCTTGTCACCAGTAACTCACACTCACTACCCTTGTCACCAGTAACTCCCTCACTCACTACCTTTGTCACCAGTAACCCACACTCTCACTGCCCTTGTCACAAGTAACGCACACACTCGCTACCCTTGTCGCCAGTAACTAACACACTCACTACCCTTGTCACCAGTAACTCCCTCACTCACTACCTTTGTCACCAGTAACCCACACTCTCACTGCCCTTGTCACAAGTAATGCACACACTCGCTACCCTTGTCACCTGTAACACACACACTCACTACCCTTGTCGCCAGTAACTCACACACTTGCAACCCTTGTCAGCAGTAATGTACACTCATTACCCTTGTTACCAGTAACTCACACTCACTACCCATGTCACCAGTAACTCACACACTCACTACCCTTGTCACCAGTAACTCACACACTCACTACCTTTGTCACCAGTAATCCACACTCTCACTGCCCTTGTCACAAGTAACGCACACACTCGCTGCCCTTGTCACCTGTAACACACACACTCACTACCCTTGTTGCCACTAACTCACACACTTGCAACCCTTGTCAGCAGTAATGTACACTCACTACCCTTGTCACCAGTAAATCACACACTCACTACCCTCATCACTAGTAACCCGCACACTCACTACCTTTGTCACCAGTAACCCACACTATCACTGCCCTTGTCACAAGTAACGCACACACTCGCTACCCTTGTCACCTGTAACACACACACTCACTACCCTTGTCGCCAGTAACTCACACACTTGCAACCCTTGTCAGCAGTAATGTACACTCACTACCCTTGTTACCAGTAACTCACACTCACTACCCATGTCACCAGTAACTCACACACTCACTACCCTTGTCACCAGTAACTCCCTCACTCACTACCTTTGTCACCAGTAACCCACACTCTCACTGCCCTTGTCACAAGTAACGCACACACTCGCTACCTTTGTCACCTGTAACACACACACTCACTGCCCTTGTCGCCAGTAACTCACACACTTGCAACCCTTCTCACCAGTAAGGTACACCCACTACCCTTGTCACCAGTAACTCACACTCACTACCCTTGTCACCAGTAAACCACACTCACTACCTTTGTCACCAGTAACCCACACACTCACTGCCCTTGTCGCCAGTAAGTCACACACTCGCAACGCTTGTCACCAGTAATGTACACTCACTACTCTTGTCACCAGTAACTCACACTCACTCCCCTTGTCACAAGTAACACACAGTCACTACCCTTGTCACCAGTACCACACACACTCACTACCCTCATCACTAGTAACCCGCACACTCACTACCTTTGTCACCAGTAGCCCACACTATCACTGCCCTTGTCACAAGTAACGCACACACTCGCTACCTTTGTCACCTGTAACACACACATTCACTACACTTGTCGCCAGTAACTCACACACTTGCAACCCTTCTTACCAGTAATGTACACTCACTACCCTCATCACCAGTTACTCACATGCTCACTACCCTTGTCACCAGGAACTCACACTCACTCCCCTTGTCACCAGTAACCCACACTCACTACCCTTGTCACCAGTAACTCACACTCACTACCCTTGTCACCAGTAACTTCCTCACTCACTACCTTTGTCACCAGTAACCCACACTCTCACTGCCCTTGTCACAAGTAATGCACACACTCACTACCCTTGTCACCTGCAACACACACACTCACTACCCTTGTCAACAGTAACTCATACACTGGGAACCCTTGTCAGCAGTAGTGTACACTCACTACCCTTGTCACTAGTAACTCACACTCACTACCCTTGTCACCAGTAACTCACACACTCACTACCTTTGTGACCAGTAACCCACACTCTCACTGCCCTTGTCACAAGTAACGCACACACTCGCTACCCTTGTCGCCAGTAACTCACACACTCACTACCCTTGTCACCAGTAACTCCCTCACTCACTACCTTTGTCACCAGTAACCCACACTCTCACTGCCCTTGTCACAAGTAACGCACACACTCGCTACCCTTGTCACCTGTAACACACACACTCACTACCCTTGTCGCCAGTAACTCACACACTCACTACCTTTGTGACCAGTAACCCACACTCTCACTGCCCTTGTCACAAGTAACGCACACACTCGCTACCCTTGTCGCCAGTAACTCACACACTCACTACCCTTGTCACCAGTAACTCCCTCACTCACTACCTTTGTCACCAGTAACCCACACTCTCACTGCCCTTGTCACAAGTAACGCACAGACTCGCTACCCTTGTCACCAGTAACTCACACTCACTACCCTTGTCACCAGTAACTCTCTCACTCACTACCTTTGTCACCAGTAACCCACACTCTCACTGCCCTTGTCACAAGTAATGCACACACTCACTACCCTTGTCACCTGTAACACACACACTCGTACCCTTGTCAACAGTAACTCATACACTGGCAACCCTTGTCAGCAGTAGTGTACACTCACTACCCTTGTCACTAGTAACTCACACTCACTACCCTTGTCACCAGTAACTCACACACTCACTACCCTTGTCACAAGTAACACACACACTCACTACCCTTGTCACCAGTAACACACACACTCACTACCCTTGTCACCAGTAATGTACACTCATTACCTTTGTCACCAGCAACTCACACTCACTCCTCTTGTCACAAGTTACACACACAGTCACTACCCTTGTCACCAGTAACACACACACTCACTACCCTTGTCGCCAGTAACTCACACACGCACAACCCTTGTCAGCAGTAGTGTACACTCACTGCCCTTGTCACCAGTAACTCACACTCACTACCTTTGTCGCAGTAACTCCCTCACTCACTACCTTTGTTACCAGTAACCCACACTCTCACTGCCCTTGTCACAAGTAATGCACACACTCACTAACCTTGTCACCTGCAACACACACACTCACTACCCTTGTCAACAGTAACTCATACACTGGGAACCCTTGTCAGCAGTAGTGTACACTCACTACCCTTGTCACTAGTAACTCACACTCACTACCCTTGTCACCAGTAACTCACACACTCACTACCTTTGTGACCAGTAACCCACACTCTCACTGCCCTTGTCACAAGTAACGCACACACTCGCTACGCTTGTCACCTGTAACACACACACTCACTACCCTTGTCGCCAGTAACTCACACACTTGCAACCCTTGTCAGCAGTAATGTACACTCACTACCCTTGTTACCAGTAACTCACACTCATTACCCATCTCACCAGTAACTCACACACTCACTACCCTTGTCACCAGTAACTCCCTCACTCACTACCTTTGTCACCAGTAACCCACACTCTCACTGCCCTTGTCACAAGTAACGCACACACTCGCTACCCTTGTCGCCAGTAACTAACACACTCACTACCCTTGTCACCAGTAACTCCCTCACTCACTACCTTTGTCACCAGTAACCCACACTCTCACTGCCCTTGTCACAAGTAACGCACACACTCGCTACCCTTGTCACCTGTAACACACACACTCACTACCCTTGTCGCCAGTAACTCACACACTTGCAACCCTTGTCAGCAGTAATGTACACTCACTACCCTTGTTACCAGTAACTCACACTCACTACACATGTCACCAGTAACTCACACACTCACTACCCTTGTCACCAGTAACTCACACTCACTACCCTTGTCACCAGTAACTTCCTCACTCACTACCTTTGTCACCAGTAACCCACACTCTCACTGCCCTTGTCACAAGTAATGCACACACTCACTACCCTTGTCACCTGTAACACACACACTCACTACCCTTGTCAACAGTAACTCATACACTGGCAACCCTTGTCAGCAGTAGTGTACACTCACTACCCTTGTCACTAGTAACTCACACTCACTACCCTTGTCACCAGTAACTCACACTCTCACTGCCCTTGTCACAAGTAACGCACACACTCGCTACCCTTGTCACCTGTAACACACACACTCACTACCCTTGTCACCAGTAACTCACACACTCACTACCTTTGTCACCAGTAATCCACACTCTCACTGCCCTTGTCAACAGTAACTCACACACTTGCAACCCTTCTCACCAGTACCACACACACTCACTACCCTCGTCACTAGTAACCCGCACACTCACTACCTTTGTCACCAGTAACCCACACACTCACTGCCCTTTTCACAAGTAATGCACACACTCACTACCCTTGTCACCAGTAACTCCCTCACTCACTACCTTTGTCACCAGTAACCCACACTCTCACTCCCCTTGTCACCAGTAACCCACACTCACTACCCTTGTCACCTGTAACACACACACTCACTACCCTTGTCACCAGTAATGTACACTCATTACCTTTGTCACCAGTAACTCACACTCACTCCCCTTGTCACAAGTTACACACACAGTCACTACCCTTGTCACCAGAAACACACACACTCACTACCCTTGTCGCCAGTAACTAACACACTCACTACCCTTGTCACCAGTAACTCCCTCACTCACTACCTTTGTCACCAGTAACCCACACTCTCACTGCCCTTGTCACAAGTAACGCACACACTCGCTACCCTTGTCACCTGTAACACACACACTCACTACCCTTGTCGCCAGTAACTCACACACTTGCAACCCTTGTCAGCAGTAATGTACACTCACTACCCTTGTTACCAGTAACTCACACTCACTACCCATGTCACCAGTAACTCACACACTCACTACCCTTGTCACCAGTAACTCACACTCACTACCCTTGTCACCAGTAACTCCCTCACTCACTACCTTTGTCACCAGTAACCCACACTCTCACTGCCCTTGTCACAAGTAATGCACACACTCACTACCCTTGTCACCTGTAACACACACACTCACTACCCTTGTCAACAGTAACTCATACACTGGCAACCCTTGTCAGCAGTAGTGTACACTCACTACCCTTGTCACTAGTAACTCACACTCACTACCCTTGTCACTAGTAACTCACACTCACTACCCTTGTCACCAGTAACTCACACACTCACTACCTTTGTCACCAGTAATCCACACTCTCACTGCCCTTGTCACAAGTAACGCACACACTCGCTACCCTTGTCACCTGTAACACACACACTCACTACCCTTGTCACCAGTAACTCACACACTCACTACCCTTGTCACAAGTAACACACACACTCACTACCCTTGTCACCTGTAACACACACACTCACTACCCTTGTCACCAGTAATGTACACTCATTACCTTTGTCACCAGCAACTCACACTCACTCCTCTTGTCACAAGTTACACACACAGTCACTACCCTTGTCACCAGAAACACACACACTCACTACCCTTGTCGCCAGTAACTCACACACGCGCAAACCTTGTCAGCAGTAGTGTACACTCACTGCCCTTGTCACCAGTAACCCACACTCTCACTGCCCTTGTCACAAGTAATGCACACACTCACTACCCTTGTCACCTGCAACACACACACTCACTACCCTTGTCAACAGTAACCCACACTCTCACTGCCCTTGTCACAAGTAATGCACACACTCACTACCCTTGTCACCTGTAACACACACACTCACTACCCTTGTCAACAGTAACTCATACACTGGCAACCCTTGTCAGCAGTAGTGTACACTCACTACCCTTGTCACTAGTAACTCACACTCACTACCCTTGTCACTAGTAACTCACACTCACTACCCTTGTCACCAGTAACTCACACACTCACTACCTTTGTCACCAGTAATCCACACTCTCACTGCCCTTGTCACAAGTAACGCACACACTCTCTACCCTTGTCACCTGTAACACACACACTCACTACCCTTGTCACCAGTACACTCACTACCCTTGTCACCAGTAATGTACACTCATTACCTCACCAGTTGTACACTCATTACCACCAGCAACTCACACTCACTCCTCTTGTCACAAGTTACACACACAGTCACTACCCTTGTCACCAGAAACACACACACTCACTACCCTTGTCGCCAGTAACTCACACACGCGCAACCCTTGTCAGCAGTAGTGTACACTCACTGCCCTTGTCACCAGTAACTCACACTCACTACCCTTGTCACCAGTAACTCACACACTCACTACCTTTGTGACCAGTAACCCACACTCTCACTGCCCTTGTCACAAGTAACGCACACACTCGCTACCCTTGTCGCCAATAACTCACACACTCACTACCCTTGTCACCAGTAACTCCCACACTCACTACCTTTCTCACCCGTAACCCACACTCTCACTGCCCTTGTCACAAGTAACGCACACACTCGCTACCCTTGTCACCTGTAACACACACACTCACTACCCTTGTCGCCAGTAACTCACACACTTGCAACCCTTGTCAGCAGTAATGTACACTCACTACCCTTGTTACCAGTAACTCACACTCACTACCCTTGTCACCAGTAACTCACACACTCACTACCCTTGTCACAAGTAACACACACACTCACTACCCTTGTCACCTGTAACACACACACTCACTACCCTTGTCACCAGTAATGTACACTCATTACCTTTGTCACCAGCAACTCACACTCACTCCTCTTGTCACAAGTTACACACACAGTCACTACCCTTGTCACCAGAAACACACACACTCACTACCCTTGTCGCCAGTAACTCACACACGCGCAACCCTTGTCAGCAGTAGTGTACACTCACTGCCCTTGTCACCAGTAACTCACACTCACTACCCTTGTCACCAGTAACTCCCTCACTCACTATCTTTGTCACCAGTAACCCACACTCTCACTGCCCTTGTCACAAGTAATGCACACACTCACTACCCTTGTCACCTGCAACACACACACTCACTACCCTTGTCAACAGTAACTCATACACTGGGAACCCTTGTCAGCAGTAGTGTACACTCACTACCCTTGTCACTAGTAACTCACACTCACTACCCTTGTCACCAGTAACTCACACACTCACTACCTTTGTGACCAGTAACCCACACTCTCACTGCCCTTGTCACAAGTAACGCACACACTCGCTACCCTTGTCGCCAGTAACTCACACACTCACTACCCTTGTCACCAGTAACTCCCACACTCACTACCTTTCTCACCCGTAACCCACACTCTCACTGCCCTTGTCACAAGTAACGCACACACTCGCTACCCTTGTCACCTGTAACACACACACTCACTACCCTTGTCGCCAGTAACTCACACACTTGCAACCCTTGTCAGCAGTAATGTACACTCACTACCCTTGTTACCAGTAACTCACACTCATTACCCATCTCACCAGTAACTCACACACTCACTACCCTTGTCACCAGTAACTCACACTCACTACCCTTGTCACCAGTAACTCCCTCACTCACTACCTTTGTCACCAGTAACCCACACTCTCACTGCCCTTGTCACAAGTAACGCACACACTCGCTACCCTTGTCGCCAGTAACTAACACACTCACTACCCTTGTCACCAGTAACTCCCTCACTCACTACCTTTGTCACCAGTAACCCACACTCTCACTGCCCTTGTCACAAGTAATGCACACACTCGCTACCCTTGTCACCTGTAACACACACACTCACTACCCTTGTCGCCAGTAACTCACACACTTGCAACCCTTGTCAGCAGTAATGTACACTCACTACCCTTGTTACCAGTAACTCACACTCACTACCCATGTCACCAGTAACTCACACACTCACTACCCTTGTCACCAGTAACTCACACACTCACTACCTTTGTCACCAGTAATCCACACTCTCACTGCCCTTGTCACAAGTAACGCACACACTCGCTGCCCTTGTCACCTGTAACACACACACTCACTACCCTTGTTGCCACTAACTCACACACTTGCAACCCTTGTCAGCAGTAATGTACACTCACTACCCTTGTCACCAGTAAATCACACACTCACTACCCTCATCACTAGTAACCCGCACACTCACTACCTTTGTCACCAGTAGCCCACACTATCACTGCCCTTGTCACAAGTAACGCACACACTCGCTACCCTTGTCACCTGTAACACACACACTCACTACCCTTGTCGCCAGTAACTCACACACTTGCAACCCTTGTCAGCAGTAATGTACACTCACTACCCTTGTTACCAGTAACTCACACTCACTACCCATGTCACCAGTAACTCACACACTCACTACCCTTGTCACCAGTAACTCCCTCACTCACTACCTTTGTCACCAGTAACCCACACTCTCACTGCCCTTGTCACAAGTAACGCACACACTCGCTACCTTTGTCACCTGTAACACACACACTCACTGCCCTTGTCGCCAGTAACTCACACACTTGCAACCCTTCTCACCAGTAAGGTACACCCACTACCCTTGTCACCAGTAACTCACACTCACTACCCTTGTCACCAGTAAACCACACTCACTACCTTTGTCACCAGTAACCCACACACTCACTGCCCTTGTCGCCAGTAAGTCACACACTCGCAACGCTTGTCACCAGTAATGTACACTCACTACTCTTGTCACCAGTAACTCACACTCACTCCCCTTGTCACAAGTAACACACAGTCACTACCCTTGTCACCAGTACCACACACACTCACTACCCTCATCACTAGTAACCCGCACACTCACTACCTTTGTCACCAGTAGCCCACACTATCACTGCCCTTGTCACAAGTAACGCACACACTCGCTACCTTTGTCACCTGTAACACACACATTCACTACACTTGTCGCCAGTAACTCACACACTTGCAACCCTTCTTACCAGTAATGTACACTCACTACCCTCATCACCAGTTACTCACATGCTCACTACCCTTGTCACCAGGAACTCACACTCACTCCCCTTGTCACCAGTAACCCACACTCACTACCCTTGTCACCAGTAACTCACACTCACTACCCTTGTCACCAGTAACTTCCTCACTCACTACCTTTGTCACCAGTAACCCACACTCTCACTGCCCTTGTCACAAGTAATGCACACACTCACGACCCTTGTCACCTGTATCACACACACTCACTACCCTTGTCAACAGTAACTCATACACTGGCAACCCTTGTCAGCAGTAGTGTACACTCACTACCCTTGTCACTACTAACTCACACTCACTACCCTTGTCACCAGTAACTCACACACTCACTACATTTGTCAACAGTAATCCACACTCTCACTGCCCTTGTCACAAGTAACGCACACACTCGCTGCCCTTGTCACCTGTAACACACACACTCACTACCCTTGTTGCCACTAACTCACACACTTGCAACCCTTGTCAGCAGTAATGTACACTCACTACCCTTGTCACCAGTAACTCCCTCACTCACTACCTTTGTCACCAGTAACCCACACTCTCACTGCCCTTGTCACAAGTAATGCACACACTCACTACCCTTGTCACCTGCAACACACACACTCACTACCCTTGTCAACAGTAACTCATACACTGGGAACCCTTGTCAGCAGTAGTGTACACTCACTACCCTTGTCACTAGTAACTCACACTCACTACCCTTGTCACCAGTAACTCACACACTCACTACCTTTGTGACCAGTAACCCACACTCTCACTGCCCTTGTCACAAGTAACGCACACACTCGCTACCCTTGTCGCCAGTAACTCACACACTCACTACCCTTGTCACCAGTAACTCCCTCACTCAGTACCTTTGTCACCAGTAACCCACACTCTCACTGCCCTTGTCACAAGTAACGCACACACTCGCTACCCTTGTCACCTGTAACACACACACTCACTACCCTTGTCACCAGTAACTCACACACTCACTACCTTTGTGACCAGTAACCCACACTCTCACTGCCCTTGTCACAAGTAACGCACACACTCGCTACCCTTGTCGCCAGTAACTCACACACTCACTACCCTTGTCACCAGTAACTCCCTCACTCACTACCTTTGTCACCAGTAACCCACACTCTCACTGCCCTTGTCACAAGTAACGCACAGACTCGCTACCCTTGTCACCAGTAACTCACACTCACTACCCTTGTCACCAGTAACTCTCTCACTCACTACCTTTGTCACCAGTAACCCACACTCTCACTGCCCTTGTCACAAGTAATGCACACACTCACTACCCTTGTCACCTGTAACACACACACTCACTACCCTTGTCAACAGTAACTCATACACTTGCAACCCTTGTCACCAGTAACCCACACTCACTACCTTTGTCACCAGTAGCCCACACACTCACTACCCTTGTCGCCAGTAACTCACTCACTCGGTACCCTTGCAACCAGTAACTCACACACTCACTACCCTTGTCACCAGTAAACCACACTCACTACCTTTGTCACCAGTAACTCACACACTCACTACCCTTGTCACCAGTAACTCACACTCACTACCCTTGTCACCAGTAACTTCCTCACTCACTACCCTTGTCACCAGTAACTCCCTCACTCACTACCTTTGTCACCAGTAACCCACACTCTCACTGCCCTTGTCACAAGTAACGCACACACTCGCTACCCTTGTCACCTGTAACACACACACTCACTACCCTTGTCGCCAGTAACTCACACACTTGCAACCCTTGTCAGCAGTAATGTACACTCACTACCCTTGTCACCAGTAACTCACACTCACTACCCTTGTCACCAGTAACTCACACACTCACTACCTTTGTCACCAGTAACCCACACTCTCACTACCCTTGTCACCAGTAACACACACTTACTACCCTTGTCACCAGTAACTCACACTCACTCCCCTTGTCACCAGTAACCCACACTCACTACCCTTGTCACCAGTAACCCACACACTCACTACCCTTGTCACCAGTAAATCACACACTCACTCCCCTTGTCACCAGTAAACACACACTCACTACCTTTGTCACCAGTAACCCACACTCTCACTGCCCTTGTCACAAGTAACACACACACTCACTACCCTTGTCACCAGTAACTCACACACTCACTACCCTTGTCACCAGTAACTCCCTCACTCACTACCTTTGTCACCAGTAACCCACACTCTCACTGCCCTTGTCACAAGTAACGCACACACTCGCTACCTTTGTCACCTGTAACACACACACTCAGTACCCTTGTCGCCAGTAACTCACACACTTGCAACCCTTCTCACCAGTAATGTACACTCACTACCCTTGTCACCAGTAACTCACACTCACTACCCTTGTCACAAGTAACACACATAGTCACTACCCTCGTCACTAGTAACCTGCACACTCACTACCCTCGTCACCAGTAACCTGCACACTCACTACCCTTGTTATCAGTAACACACACACTCACTACCCTTGTCACCAGTAACCCACACTCTCACTGCCCTTGTCACAAGTAATGCACACACTCACTACCCTTGTCACCTGTAACACACACACTCACTACCCTTGTCACCAGTAACATACACTGGCAACCCTTGTCACCTGTAATGCACACACTGACTACTCTTATCACCAGTAACACACACTTACTACCCTTGTCACAGTAACTCACACTCACTACCCTTGTCACCAACCTCACTACCCTTGTCCATAACTCACAGTAACTCACACACCTTGTCACAGTATGTACACTCACTGCCCTTGTCACCAGTAACCCACACTCTCACTGCCCTTGTCACAAGTAACGCACACACTCGCTACCCTTGTCACCTGTAACACACACACTCACTACCCTTGTCACCAGTAACTCACACACTCACTACCCTTGTCACAAGTAATGCACACACTCACTACCCTTGTCACCTGTAACACACACACTCACTACCCTTGTCACCAGTAACTCACACACTGGCAACCCTTGTCAGCAGTAGTGTACACTCACTACCCTTGTCACTAGTAACTCACACTCACTACCCTTGTCACCAGTAACTCACACACTCACTACCTTTGTCACCAGTAATCCACACTCTCACTGCCCTTGTCACAAGTAACGCACACACTCGCTACCCTTGTCACCTGTAACACACACACTCACTACCCTTGTCACCAGTAACTCACACACTCACAACCCTTGTCAGCAGTAATGTACACTCACTACCCTTGTCACCAGTAACTCACACTCACTACCCTTGTCACCAGTAACCCACACTCACTACCCTTGTCACCAGTAACCCACACACTCACTACCCTTGTCACCAGCAAACACACACTCACTACCCTTGTCAACAGTAACTCATACACTGGGAACCCTTGTCAGCAGTAGTGTACACTCACTACCCTTGTCACTAGTAACTCACACTCACTACCCTTGTCACCAGTAACTCACACACTCACTACCTTTGTCACCAGTAACCCACACTCTCACTGCCCTTGTCACAAGTAACGCACACACTCACTACCCTTGTCACCAGTAACTCACACACTCACTACCCTTGTCACCAGTAACTCCCACACTCACTACCTTTGTCACCAGTAACCCACACTCTCACTGCCCTTGTCACAAGTAACGCACACACTCGCTACCCTTGTCACCTGTAACACACACACTCACTACCCTTGTCGCCAGTAACTCACACACTTGCAACCCTTGTCAGCAGTAATGTACACTCACTACCCTTGTTACCAGTAACTCACACTCACTACCCTTGTCACCAGTAACTCACACACTCACTACCCTTGTCACAAGTAACACACACACTCACTACCCTTGTCACCAGTAATGTACACTCATTACCTTTGTCACCAGCAACTCACACTCACTCCTCTTGGTCACAAGTTACACACACAGTCACTACCCTTGTCACCAGAAACACACACACTCACTACCCTTGTCACCAGTAACTCACACACGCGCAACCCTTGTCAGCAGTAGTGTACACTCACTGCCCTTGTCACCAGTAACTCACACTCACTACCCTTGTCACAGTACCCTAGTCACCAGTACACACTCTCACGCCCTTGTCACAAGTAATGCACACACTCACTACCCTTGTCACCTGCAACACACACACTCACTACCCTTGTCAACAGTAACTCATACACTGGGAACCCTTGTCAGCAGTAGTGTACACTCACTACCCTTTCACTAGTAACTACTCACTACCCTTGTCACCAGTAACTCACACACTCACTACCTTTGTCACCAGTAACCCACACTCTCACTGCCCTTGTCACAAGTAACGCACACACTCGCTACCCTTGTCGCCAGTAACTCACACACTCACTACCCTTGTCACCAGTAACTCACACACTCACTACCCTTGTCACCAGTAACTCACACACTCACTACCTTTGTGACCAGTAACCCACACTCTCACTACCCTTGTCACCAGTAATTCACACACTCACTACCCTTGACACCAGTAACTCACACTCACTACCCTTGTCACCAGTAACCCACACTCACTACCCTCGTCACCAATAACTCGCACACTCACTGCCCTTGTCACCAGTAACACACACTCACTACCATTGTCACCAGTAACTCACACACTCACTACCCTCGTCACCAGTAACTCGCACACTCACTACGCTCATCACCAGTAACTCACACTCACTACCCTCGTCACCAGTAACTCACACTCACTATGCTTGTCGCCAGTAACCCCCCATACTTCTGCCTCTTCATTGTAGTCCTGCATATAAATTGTGAATAAAATCGACGTGAGCCATTACACCCAGTGTTTTTCCATCCTGAAGGACAAAGCAAAATCGTCAACAGGAACTTTTCAGAATTGGAGAGGTGAACAGAGTGTTTTGCAAGGTTCAGAGTGAGATCCCACCCCTTCAGTCCGATATAAAACTGATTGGGGCTTATTCTGGGTGGCAATTAACTTTGCTGATACAAAAGGCAGCAGTGTAGTTGTCAGTAAAGAACAAATGTCTCGACTACAGGTAAAATGTCAGTGGGCTCGTCATGTGGGCATAAAAGTGACAAACTGGAATTAATTCAGAATGATATGTGATAATGCTTCTGGGGAGAACAAGCAAGGCCAGGAAATATGTGGTAACTGGCAGGATTCTTAGGTGTGTTGAGGACAGGTGGAATTTTGTAGTGCGTGTCTGCATATTGGGATTCATTTGTTTCTCACGTGTACATCAAAACACACAGTGTAATGTGTTGTCTGTGTTAACAACCCATGTAACCTAAACGTGCTGGTGGCAGCCTACAAGTATCACCATACATTCCAGCACCAACATAGCACACCACAATGCTCACTTGTGAAGGTGGCAGCACAGGCATATAGAATACTTGCCGTTATCGGTCGGTGCGTTAGAGTACAATGATGCTATGCTGGAATTGTGCGAGAGGCTAGCTGACGGCCTGTATGGGGTTCTCATTAACACCTTGCAGGGAGGTTGTGGAGATACTGCCGTGGCTGGAGAATAACCATTCTGCGGAGGTGTCCATACTGACTGTGTCGTTCCTTGTGAAACAAGGGGGAGATTTAATTGTTATGTCTGAAATTGAGAGCGTCAGTGAGGCCAAGCGGAAGTTACCTGGTTCCCTCAGTAGCAGAGTCGGTGATTAGTGCATGTCGAATTAGTTAACAGGTAGAAGGTGTCACAACAGAATAGGTTTACATCGGGGTGACCCTTCAGAACAGAGCTGAGAGGAGTGGCAAATCTTGTGAAATCCTCACCGTAATTAATAAATATCTGGGTGAACATTTGAAGAGATCTAACTTGTAGGGTGGGGAACCAAAGAGCCAGGAAGTAGGATTCACTGAACATCCTTTATCAGCCATTGCAGACAACGTGGGCCAGATGATCTCACATGTCATTACTTTCTTTGAATTCAATCACCTAATTCCAATTGATGGGGGAATGATTTCCTGTTTCCCTGAGGCCAGCGAACTGATTGTACACCTCAGGAAGGGGGAGTCAGATGAACAAACACCATTTCTCATGGAAGATCGAGAAAGGGTGCACAGCTTCAAATTCCTAAATGGCAGTGTCTCGGAGTATCTACCTAGGGCCCAATATGTAGATACAATCACAGAGAAGGCATACCAGTAGCTCTCCTTCATTAGAAGTTCATCAGAATCTCTGTGGATATACAGTGGAGAGCATTCTGACTGGTACGAAGTCTCTTTTGCATAGGAACACAGGAGAACTGAGGACATCTCTCAAGACGAGATGCCTCAAAAAGGAGGCATCCATCATTAAAGACCTCCGCCACCCTGGACATGCTGTCTTTGTGTTACTACCATTGGGGAGGAGCGAGATCCACACACAAAGTTTTAGTATCGGCTTCTTCCCCTCCGCCATCAGATTTCTCAATGGTTCATGAACACTACCCCACCTCACCACTTGTCTTTTGAATCTCAGGGTTGTATATGGTGACAATTATGTACGTTGGACGTTGTAAATTTACTCTGAACTCTGCACTATTTATTTATGGTGATTTTAATGTTTTTGCACTGCTGCTGCAAAACCACAAATTTCATGACAAATCTCAGTGATAATAACCCCGATTCTGACTGACCTGAATGGTAGTATTTAAGTTTGTTGAGGACACCACTATGGTTGGCCAAATTAAGGTTGGAAATGAATTGACATATAGATTGAAAATCTGATTGAACGGTGTCAAAATACCAATAATCTCTCATTCAGTGTCAGCAAAACCAAGGACTGACAGCAGGGTGAAGGAGCTGGAGGTCCATGAGCCAGTTAGAGAAACGGAGGTGCAGAAGGTCTGTCCATTGGAGCCTTGTATCTACTTTCTGTCTGTGTTGTAGTTTGTAGCGCCTTTATTATGGTAATCTGTCACCTGGGTTGGGCTATGGTAGAAGCACAGGAGAATAGTTAGGTATTCACGTTTTGTTAGTTTAGTTTAGTCCAGTGGAGAAGGGTTGAGCCATGGGTTGATATTTTCTTGTTCACTGCTAATTGGGAAGTTACTGGAACATTAGCAACATTGCTAACTTTGCTTAAATATGTTAGTTCCATTGCTAACTTTGTTACTTCGCTAATTTGGACACCGTGTTGCTAATTTAATTTGATTAGTTTTTTTATTGTTGCAAGATCGTTTTTCTTTGCTGGTTTCATGATAAAGGATGGGATGTATCTTTTTCCGATTTGGAAATTGGTTCTTTGGAAGTGCTTCATACAGTGTCAAGTACCCTGGCTTAGTCTCTCAGCGGCTTAGGTTTGTTTCCAAGTAGCTGCTACAGTTAACATCAGTCCTGGGAGTAGCACGTAGGTGTTAACACAGAGACAAAAACTTGCTTAGAAGTTTGCGTAGATTCTGCATGTCACCAAAAGCTTTGATCAACTTCTATAGATGCACAGTGGAGAGTACCCTGATGGGTTGTATACTAACGGGTTGTGTTACTGACAGGTTGGATCCTGACGGGTTGTGTCACTGACGGGTTGTATCACTGACGGGTTGTGTCACTGACGGGTTGTATCCTGACGGGTTGTATCACTGACGGGTTGTGTCACTGACGGGATGTGTCACTGACGGGTTGTGTCACTGACGGGTTGTATCACTGACGGGTTGGGTCACTGATGCGTTGTGTCACTGACGGGATGTGTCACTGACGGGTTGTGTCACTGACGGGTTGTATCACTGACGGGTTGTGTCACTGACGGGTTGTATCACTGACGGGTTGTGTCACTGACGGGTTGTGTCACTGACGGGTTGTATCACTGACGGGTTGGATGCTGACGGGTTGTGTCACTGACGGGTTGTGTCACTGACGGGTTGGGTCACTGACGGGTTGTGTCACTGACGGGTTGTGTCACTGACGGGTTGGATCACTGACGGGTTGTGTCACTGACGGGTTGTGTCACTGACGGGTTGTATCACTGACGGGTTGGATCCTGACGGGTTGTGTCACTGACGGGATGTGTCACTGACGGGTTGTGTCACTGACGGGTTGTATCACTGACGGGTTGTGTCACTGACGGGTTGTGTCACTGACGGGTTGGATCCTGACGGGTTGTGTCACTGACGGGTTGTGTCACTGACGGGTTGGGTCACTGACGGGTTGTGTCACTGACGGGTTGTGTCACTGACGGGTTGGATCACTGACGGGTTGTGTCACTGACGGGTTGTGTCACTGACGGGTTGTATCCTGACGGGTTGTATCACTGACGGGTTGTGTCACTGACGGGATGTGTCACTGACGGGTTGTGTCACTGACGGGTTGTATCACTGACGGGTTGGGTCACTGATGCGTTGTGTCACTGACGGGATGTGTCACTGACGGGTTGTGTCACTGACGGGTTGTATCACTGACGGGTTGTGTCACTGACGGGTTGTATCACTGACGGGTTGTGTCACTGACGGGTTGTGTCACTGACGGGTTGTATCACTGACGGGTTGGATCCTGACGGGTTGTGTCACTGACGGGTTGGGTCACTGACGGGTTGTGTCACTGACGGGTTGGGTCACTGACGGGTTGGGTCACTGATGGGTTGTGTCACTGACGGGTTGTGTCACTGACGGGTTGGATCACTGACGGGTTGTGTCACTGACGGGTTGTGTCACTGACGGGTTGTATCCTGACGGGTTGTATCACTGACGGGTTGTGTCACTGACGGGATGTGTCACTGACGGGTTGTGTCACTGACGGGTTGTATCACTGACGGGTTGGGTCACTGATGCGTTGTGTCACTGACGGGATGTGTCACTGACGGGTTGTGTCACTGACGGGTTGTATCACTGACGGGTTGTGTCACTGACGGGTTGTATCACTGACGGGTTGGATCCTGACGGGTTGTGTCACTGACGGGTTGGGTCACTGACGGGTTGTGTCACTGACGGGTTGGATCACTGACGGGTTGTGTCACTGACGGGTTGTGTCACTGACGGGTTGTATCACTGACGGGTTGGATCCTGACGGGTTGTGTCACTGACGGGATGTGTCACTGACGGGTTGTGTCACTGACGGGTTGTATCACTGACGGGTTGGATCCTGACGGGTTGTGTCACTGACGGGTTGTGTCACTGACGGGTTGTATCACTGACGGGTTGGATCCTGACGGGTTGTGTCACTGACGGGATGTGTCACTGACGGGTTGTATCACTGACGGGTTGTGTCACTGACGGGTTGTGTCACTGATGGGTTGTGTCACTGACGGGTTGTGTCACTGATGGGTTGGATCCTGATGGGTTGTGTCACTGATGGGTTGTGTCACTGATGGGTTGGATCCTGACGGGTTGTGTCACTGACGGGTTGTGTCACTGACAGGTTGGATCACTGCCGGGCTGTATCACTGACGGGTTGTGTCACTGACGGGTTGTGTCACTGACGGGTTGGATCACTGACGGGTTGTGTCACTGACGGGTTGGATCACTGACGGGTTGTGTCACTGATGGGTTGGATCACTGACGGGTTGTGTCACTGATGGGTTGGATCATGACGGGTTGGATCACTAACGGATTGTATCACTGACGGGATGTGTCACTGACGGGATGTGTCACTGATGGGTTGGATCCTGATGGGTTGGATCCTGATGGGTTGGATCCTGACGGGTTGTGTCACTGACCTGGTAGGAAACATCAGTGTCCAAGACAGAAAAGGCAACAACGTAAGTGGAGCAGCATTGTATCTGTACACGATGATGATTAGAAAGATGAGATGGGATCTCACTGAACTCTACAGATTCTGAACAGAGTGAACGTGGAACGGATGTTTCCGTTCGTCCGAGAGTCTAGTATCTGATGGCACAGCCTCAGGATAAAGGGGCAGCTGAGAGAAAGGAATTCCTTCCGGCAGAGGCTGGTGAATTTGTGGAATTCAGGCCAATTCATTGGGTGTATTTAAAGCAGAGATTGTTACTCCTTGATTGGTAAGGGAGTTAAGGATTGCAGGGCATTGGCAGGAGAATTGGGTTAAACTGGGCATGATTGAAAGATGGAGCAGATTCAATAGGCTGAATGGCCTCTAATGCAGCTCCTTCATTTTTATTATTTATTAGACGTACAGCACGGTAACAAGCCCTTCTGCTCCAATGCACCCGCACTGCCCGATTACACCCATGTACCAATGAACCTACTCATCTCTGGAATGTGGGAGGAAACCAGAGCACCCAGAGGAAACCCACAGGGACAGCGTATAAACTCCTTAGAGACAGTGGTGGAATTGAACTCAGGTCACTGGGTTGTAATGCTGACTTGTATCAGGATTTTTTTTAAAAAATTAGAAAAGTTACAATCTTTCAAATTTTGTGATTTCAGTGTTATTGGGCTTCCGATCGATGGTCCTGTGGACACCCCTTGTATTCTAGAGTTCCCACCACCATGTTTCTCTCTGGAATTCCCTGTGCTTCTCGTTATTTCTTGGCCAAGACACGGAAGGTTGTAACCCTGTGCCAACATTTGCCTAGCTCTGTGCAGGCTTCATCGCGATGGAAACACCATGCCTCTCGACAGTACAAGGCCGTGATTTTTGATTTAGGTGGAGTCCTGATGGCTTCGCCATACAAGTTAGCTTCAGGTGAGGTTGTTGTGCAAAAACTTTATTTGGTTTTTATTCAGGCCAGTAAATGGGTTGAAATGGAGTTAGAAATCATACAGTCAGACAGAGGACCATACAGCACTGAGTCCGCACTGACCACCAAGGACCTTTTACCCTAAAACCACTTTAAACTGATAGAATGTTGTGAGATGTTAGTGCAAATTTGTTTAAAGCTAAATCAAAGCATTTTTATTGGATCAAAGTTTATTGAGCTGCAGCCAGTGGCCACTTTATTAGGTGCACCTGCTTATTAATGTAAGTATCTAATCAGCCAATCACGTGACAGCAGCTCAAGGTATAAAAGTATGCAGGCATGGTCAAGGGGTTCAGTTATTGTTCAGAACGGGGACGAAATGTTGAGGCTGAAGATTCAGAAAAGAAAAACAGCTGTGATTAAAAACACGAGATTCTGCAGATGTTGCAGATCTTGGGCAAATGCAGGAGGAACTCGGCAGGTCAGGCAGCATCTGCGGAGAGAAACAAACAGCCAACGTTATGGGCCGAGACCCTTTATCAGGATCGGGAAGGAAGGGGGCAGAAGTCAGAATAAGAAGGAGGGTGGGAGGGGGAGGACTACAAGCTGATAGGCGATAGGCGAGGCCAGATGAAGAGGAAGCTTGGTGGGGGATGAAGTAAGAAGCTGGGAGGTGATGGGTGGAGGAAGTAAGGGGCTGAGAAAGAAGTTATTGAATGGGAGAGGACAATGCTTCTTCCTTCTTTGTTCAGCTTTACTCTCGTGTTCGAATTACCTGAAGTAATTGCTCTTCAGGTTTACATCTGGGCATGAAACTGCAGTGTGCCCACCAGCTCTGGAGCTGTCCTCCAACGAGGAGCCAACTGTTATTAATGTAGCATGAGAAATATCCGGGAAGTGAGGTAGTGGGCCACAGACCTAACCCAAACAAATCAGCCTTCCAGTACATCAGTTAAGTATCATACCTGGAATGCTTTACATTTCCCTTCTCGGGTCATATTTTTATTGAGAAGCAGCGTGGGATGGGCCCTCTGAGCCATGTCACCCAGCAGTCTCCTGGCAGGGGGGTTTGCAGAGGCTGTTGGGGAGAGTCTAAACTAGAATCGCTGGGGGGTGGGAACCGAACTGAAGAGACGGCGGAAGGGGCGGTTGGCTCACAAATAGAGAAAGCTTGTAGGCAGTGTGAGAGGGAGGATAGGCAGGTGATGGAGAAGGGATGTGCTCAGACTGACTGTTTGAGATGTGTCTGTTTTAATGCAAGGAGTATTATGAACAAATTTTAGAGCATGGATCAGCACTTGGATCTATGAAGTTGTGGCCATTACAGAGACTTGGATGGCTCAGGGGCAGGAATGGTTACTTCGAGTGTCAGGCTTTAGATGTTTCGGAACGGACAGGGAGGGAGGCAAAAGAGGTGGGGGCGTGGCACTGTTGATCAGAGATAGTGTCACAGCTGCAGAAAAGGAGGAAGTCATGGAGAGATTGCCTACGGAATCTCCGTGGGTGGAAGTTAGAAACAGGAAGGGATCAATAACTCAACTGGGTGTCTTTTATAGACCACCCAATAGTAACAAGGACATGGAGGAGCAGATAGGGAGACAGATTCTGCAAAGGTGTAATAATAACAGGGTCGTCGTTGTGGGAGATTTTAATTTCCCAAATATTGATTGGCATCTTCCTAGAGCAAGGGGTTTAGATGGGGTGGAGTTTGTTAGGTGTGTTCAGGAAGGTTTCTTGACACAATATGTAGACAAGCCGACAAGAGGAGAGGCTATACTTGTCTGGTATTGGGAAGTGAAGCTGGTCAGGTGTCAAGTCTCACAGTGGGAGAGCATTTTGGAGATTGTAATCACAATTCTATTGCCTTTGCCACAGCATTGGAGAGGGATAGGAACCGACAAGTTAGGAAAGTTTTTAATTGGAGTAAGGGGAAATGTGAAGCTATCAGGCAGGAACTTGGAAGTACAAGTTGGGAACAGATGTTCTCTGGGAAATGTATGGCAGAAATGTGGCAAATGTTTAGGGGATATTTGCGTGGCGTACTGTATAGGTACGTCCAATGATACAGGGAAAGGATGGTAGAGTACAGGAACCGTGGTGTACAAAGGCTGTTGAAAATCTAGTCAAGAAGAAAAGAAAAGCTTACGAATGGTTCAAAATGCTAGGGAATGATACAGATCTAGAAGATTATAAGGCTGGCAGGAAGGAACTTAAAAATGAAACTCGGGAGAGCCAGAAGGGGCCATGAGAAGGCCTTTACGAGCAGGATTAAGGAAAACCCGAAGGCATTCTACATGTATGCGAAGAGCAAGAGGATAAGACGTGAGAGAATAGGACCTATCAAGTGTGACAGTGGAAAAGTGTGTATGGAACCGGCGGAGATAGCAGAGGTACTTAATGAATACTTTGCTTCGTTAGTTACAACGGAAAAGGACCTTGGTGATTGTAGGAATGACTTACAGTGGACTGAAAAGCTTGAGCATATAGGATGTGCAGGAGCTTTTGGAAGGGATCAACTTTGATAAGTCACCAGGACCGGACAAGATATACCCCAGGCTACTGTGGGAAACAAGGGAGGAGATTGCTAAGCCTCTGGCAATGATCTTTGCATCATCAATGAGGATGGGAGAGGTTCCGAAGGATTGGAGGGTTGCAGATGTTGTTCCCTTATTCAAGAAAGGGAGTAGAGACAGCCCAGAAAATTATAGACCAGTGAGTCTTACTTCAGTGGTTGGTAAGTTGATGGAGAAGATCCTGAGAGGCAGAATTTATGAACATTTGGAGAAGTGTAATATGATTAGGAATAGTCAGCATGGCTTTGTCAAAGGCAGGTCATGTCTTACGAGCCTGATTAATTTTTTGAGGATGTGACTAAACACATTGATGAAGGAAGAGCAGTAGATGTAGTGTCTCTGGATTTCAGCAAGGCATTTGATAAGGTACCCCATGCAAGGCTAATTGAGAAAGTAAGTAGCATGGGATGCAAGGGGACATTGCTTTGTGGATCCAGAATTGGCTTGCCCACAGAAGGCAAAGAGTGGTTGTAGATGGGTCATATTCTGCATGGAGGTCTGTGACCAGTGGTGTGCCTCAGAGATCTGTTCTGGGATCCCTTCTCTTTGTGATTTTTATAAATGACCTGGATGAGGAAGTGGAGGGATGAGTTAGTAAATTTGCTGCTGACACAAAGGTTGGGGGTGTTGTGGATAGTGTGGAGGGCTGTCAGAGGTTACAGCGGGACATTGATAGGATACAAAACTGGGCTGAGAAGTGGCAGATGGACTTCAACCCAGATAGGTGTGAGGTGGTTCATTTTGGTAGGTCAAATATGATGGCCGAATACAGTATTAATGGTAAGACTCTTGGCAGTGTAGAGGATCAGAGGGATCTTAGGATCCGAGTCCATAGGACACTCAAAGCTGCTGCGCAGGTTTAATCTGTGGTTAAGAAGGCATACAGTGCATTGGCCTTCATCAACTATGGGATTGAGTTTAGGAGCTGAGAGGTAATGTTGCAGCTATATAGGTCCCTGGTCAGACCCCACTTGGAGTACTGTGCTCAGTTCTGGTCACCTCACTGCTGGAAGGATATGGAAACTATAGAAATGGTGCAGAGGAGATTTACAAGGATGTTGCCTGGATTGGGGACCGTGCCTTATGAAAATAGGGTGAGTGAACTCAGCCTTTTTTCCTTGGAGCGACGGAGGAAGAGAGGTGACCTGATAGAGATGTATAAGATGATGAGAGACATTGCTCGTGTGGATAGTCAGAGGCTTTTTCCCAGGGCTGAAATGGCTGTCAGAAGAGGGCACAGGTTTAAGGTGCTTGGAAGTAGGTACAGAGGAGATGTCAGGGGTAAGTTTTTTATTCAGAGGGTGGTGAGTGTGTGGAATGGGCAGCCGGCGACGGTGGTGGAGGCGGATACGATAGGGTCTTTCAAGAGACTCGTGGATAGGTACACGGAGCTTTGAGAAATAGAGGTAACCCCAGGTAATTTCTAAAATTCGTACGTGTTCGGCATAGCATTGTGGGCTGAAGGGCCTGTATTGTGCTGTAGATTTTCTATGTTTCTACTCCCCCAACTTAATCCTAGCCTAATCACAGGACAATTTACAAAGACCAACTAAATTACCAACTAGTGTATCTTTGAACTGTGGGAGGAAGCTGGAGCACACAAAGGAAACCCACCCAGTCATAGGGAGAATGTACAGTTTAAACCTGGATCACCTGTACTGTAAAGTGTTGTGCTAACCACTACACTACCGTGCTGCCCTAATATTACAATTTTCAAAGTGATTAAAAGCTGGCATATAATCGTGTGGAAAAGAACTGGGATTTGCAGTTTCATAGTTAGGACAGAGGTTACATAGTTATCGTCTCTCACTCATTTCAGCCTTTCTGTTATTGGAGAAGTAATATGCTCAGGTCTTCACAGAGACCAAAGTTACCGGGAAGATAAATGTGTTCCTTGGCTGCCTTTGTTCCTGTCACAAGCAGGTATTCTACTTCCTTAGCTGTGCCTGGAGCGATCGTAGGGAGGAACATATGCACTTAAACTGGTTGCAAGTACAGGTGCACATTCCTTTATCCGAAATTCTGAAATCCAAAAAGCTCCGAAAACCGAAGTTTTTTTCGCCAACAGCTGACGTCACTCAGGTGTGACGTGGCAGCACTTGCAGAGGCCGCCAGACGTCAGTTGTGGCTCAGCGCTGGTACAGGTTACATGTGCATTTGCTGTTCGCTGATATTTTGTGTTCACTGTTGACTTTGTGTTTAATTTCACTATGAAAATGTCAAAAAGAGCTGCAGATACCCTTATGGGTAACAATGAGAAAAAGGAAGGAATCTTCTCTATCAATAACACAGCAAGTGGAGTTATTGCAGAAGCCTGATCGTGGTGTGTCTGTGCGGAGTCTTACTGAGGAAAATAGTGTTAGAACTACCACTGTATATGATTTAAATAAACAGAAAGACAAGTTACTGAAGTTTTACAGTGACAGTGACGTTCTACATTTATTCCAATAAGTCATTTACCATGTGTTTGATTCCGTTCATTTGAAGCTGTATATTTTTATGTTTTATTGAATGTTTTTGTTGGAAATAAAATTTTTCCTTGTCATTATTCCCGAAACAATACAGTATAACAACTATTTACATAGCATTTACATTGTATTAGGCATTATAAGTAATCTAGAGATGATTTAAAGTATACAGGAGGATGTGCGTAGGTTTGGTGTGCCGCCGGGTCCTAAAGTCCGCCACACTGAGACAGGTTAAATAAGGGACTTGAGCATACCTGTTTTTGGTATCTGGGGGCGGGGTCTGAAATTGGAAAAATTCTGAATTCCGAAATGCAACTCGCCCCAAGGATTTCGGATAAAGGATTATGGACCTGTATATAGAAAAATATAATCTTTTCATTTATGGCAATCTTTCATTGAAGTAGCTTATCTAAAGAGTATAAACTTCACATTTTCTAGCTCACAGCTCTCCATTAATCTAGAATCTGTAGCTTTATCCTCTCTATTCCTCAGAGTGGGAGCAGCGGAATGGTCTCCCAGCTGGATCAATCTGGCAGGCTCTATTGACTGGAGAGCAAGGCCTCGCATGGGACCAGTGCAGGCGGGGGGAACTGACATTTGAGGAGTTCATTAAAGTGTGCAGCAGAGAGCTGGGATCTGTAAGTATTACTCGGATTTAAAAATAAACGATGGAGGGAAATCCAGTTCTCACTGACGAAGTTATAGAGTTTGTTGCAATTGGCCATAAACTAACGTCAGCTGAGGTAGCTTAAGTACTTCAAGAGTTTTCAAATTGTAGTTCAGATTTGCAACGTCATAATATTTTTTAAGTGTAGCTCTGCTGATCGTATTGCATTGTAATTCATTGTCTCACGTTTCTTTTTTTTAATTTCTCTCTTTCCCTCATATATATATTCCTAATCTTGCTACTTGTTTTAATTTTCTCATGTATATTGTGTGCCTCTATCAAAATGCTAACTACTTTCCTTTTCCTCACACAGAATATAACTTCTGAATCAGTGGAATCTTATTTACTAGCAAACGTCAATCACGTGGGTGAGTGGACTAGCTCTGCGATGAGGGAGGTGGTTCAGTGCATCAGGGCAGAGGGACTGCAGACTGCTGTACTGACGAATAATTTTTGGTTCCAAGGCCAGACCTTCTTACCCTTGGAGAGAAACCTCTTTGACGTGGTGAGTACGATTCATCGAGCAATCACAGAATGTATATCCACTTCAGCTTTGCTACGTTTATAGCCCAGTGGTGGCGTTTGGTGCAGTATGGACAAGACAAGACTATGTTGTGCACAGAAGCAGTAGAGCTAGCTGGTATGGTACGCTGAGTGTGAGAGTGCTACTGCTTGCTGCCATGTTGCGGACTCTTGCTTTGAGTCGCGCTCTGCTTATTTTCTGATTGGCCAGGGCAGCACCGTGAATCAAGATACTCACAACACAGCAAAAAGCATCTCAGGCTCATTGCCAGTTGTTAGGTTCTGATGTGGTTGTTGATGGATCTGATTGGTTGTCGGGGGTGGGACGCTAGCATAGCAGTTGGCGCAATGCTGTTACAGCGCCAGCGACCCGAGTACAATTCTGCTGCTGTCTGTAAGGATTTTCTACGTTCTCCCTGTGACCACATGGGCTTCCTCCAGGTGCTCCAGTTTCCTCCCACATTCCAAAGGACTACAGGTTAGTAGACATATTGGTCACATGGGTGTAGTTGGGCAACATGGGCTCGTTGGGTTGGAAGGGCCTGTTAGTGTGCTGATTCTGTAAATAACAATAAAATATAGTCCTCCGTAGCAAATTACAAATGAATTTTGAGTCTCCCCATCAATTTGCAATGGATGAAAATTTTTTAAAAAACAGATAAGACCATTGAAATTCACAATTTGGACCAAGTGTACAACAGCTACCACAAGTGGGAAGCCACGCTTGAAGAAGCTCATGTCTGTTCACTTTGCTCAACTGAACAATTGGTTATCCTAGGTTCCCAGCCTGAGGTCCACGGACCCCTTACTTAATGGTGTTGGTCCATGGCATAAAAAAGGTTGGGACCCCCTGCCTCAGCGTGGGTAGAGATCAGCTGCACCTGAAATTTCTTTAACACTTCTACAACGCTGAGCTTGTGGAATGAGAGAGAACTTGTAAGATGAAGAGGCAGGGATCCAATGATTCTTCTATTGGTCACCCAAAGGAAAAGGTAGATTTTACAGAACTAGAAGACCAAAGGTTGTGAGCTGGACAATTTGAGCTCAGGCACTTGCAGATTCTTTGGGAAGGCTTTTGGTCCGAAACATCATCTGTTTATCCAGATGCTGCCAGACCTGCTGAGTTCCTCCAGTATTTTGTGTGTGTTGATTTGCCTGTTTAGAATGGAATAAAGTCACAGCAGATTTCAGATGCTTTTAAAATTGTTAACTGACATAGGCTGACGTAATCAAGATGGTGGAGGCTGATGTCGTTGCAGCAGGAAACAATTAAGTGTAAAATTGGCTAGTAATACTCAGAAGTCAGGTCGTATCTATGGCAGGAAAGACATCGTTAATTTCAGA
Source organism: Mobula hypostoma (assembly GCF_963921235.1). Classification (NCBI taxonomy): domain Eukaryota; kingdom Metazoa; phylum Chordata; class Chondrichthyes; order Myliobatiformes; family Myliobatidae; genus Mobula; species Mobula hypostoma. The sequence goes on along the minus strand of NC_086123.1, from coordinate 33,188,247 downwards.
GGTCAGATGCCCTTCACCAGAATTTGGAAAGGGAGACAAGATGGTTTTAAGTGGGATGAACAAAAGGAGAATCTGTAGTAGGTTGAGTCCATTTCAAATGGGTTAATGAGGACCATTACAGAGTGATACTGCTTCTTTTGAGTGGCGGGGTGGAGATACGTATTTTCCAAAGGAGGTGTAAGCTGCTCCTTCCCTCTGCTGGCCTGCAGGTCACCCTTAGCAAGGTGCAGCAGCTGCTTAGCCCCCACCCCAGATCAGGGTCATGTGAAGCCACAGGAGCAGGTGGTGGATGGTCGTATGAGCAGCTGGTGCACATCACAAGCTCTGGCAGACAATCTCTGGAGTGTTGGCAATGGCTGGGGTCACCTGTCTTCAAAGGCTCACTTATTATCAAAGTATGTATGCAGTATCCAACTCTGAGCTTCATCTTCTCCAGATAGCCATGAAACAAAGAAACACCATGGAAGTCGTTCAAAAAAAAAACATCGCCCCCCCATGCAGAAAAATATATCATGCAAATGGCAAGAACATCTAACCCTAACTTCCCCTACACAAAAAAAAACAAATCAATCGTGCCAAATGGCAACAATAAGGAGCTGGCAGAAACACAGAAGATAAAAGACATAAAGCTGACAGAGTCCAGTCCAATCCATAAATTGCAGAATTTCGGTAAGATCGTCCAGCAGCTTTGAGGGAGAGAGTGAGACCACACGAATGCAGACACAGATTGTCACAGCAGCAAGCGACAGGCAGGTAGTCGGCGTTGACCATTCGCTTGCCTTAAGAACATAAACATAAGAACATAAGAAATAGGAGCAGGAGTCGGCCATCCAGCCCATCGAGCCTGCCCCGCCATTCAATAACATCATGGCTGGTCTGTCCGTAAACTCAGCTCCATCTACCTGCCTTTTCCCCGTAACCCTTAATTCCCTTACTATGTAAAAACCTATCTAACTGTTCCTTAAATATGTTTAGTGAAGAAGCCTCAACCTCTTCCCTGGGCAGAGAATTCCACAGATTCACCACTCTCTGGGATAAACAGTTTCTCCTCATCTCCATCCTAAATCTTCTCCCCTGAATCTTGAGGCAATGTCCCCTAGTTCTCGTCTCACCTACCAATGGAAACAACTTTCCTACTTCTATCTTATCTATCCCTTGCAAAATTTTGTATGTTTCTATAAGATCCCCTCTCATTCTTCTACATTCTCCTCGATGTTTGAATCTTTCTTGACACTTTAACGGGCTGTTAATGGACACCTTAATCGGTGAGATAGAGTCGATCATGGGCTGAGCCTCGTATCTAAGCTTCTTCACCTCGGGGCCACTCACCTCCTGGAATTTTCTTGGAGACAGCAAAGCGCTAGATCTCCAAATTGTAAAATGCAAGCTCTGACAGTTCCAGAAACACATTTAAGATAAGGAGAAGATGTAGAAGAGGTGGAATAAGCAGTTTGGAGGACTATCTGGAAGATGTCGCCCGAGGAAGCAGTAAAGACACTGCGCGGAAGAAGGAAATGGTGGACTGCTTGTGTAGAAAAATTTGCCAAGAGCAATCATGGCCATGGGAAGACCATGATCACCCATGTCACACGACACGGCACATAATGGTGATGGTGATGATGATGAATGCTTCTTTGTCTGTGTTATGTGTTGCTAATGGCAGGACTGTGGAAACTACTCAAGAGATTTTCCAGGTAATTATCCCCTTGCAGTCCTTCCAAATTAATATAATGCATTCAGTGTTCATGATGTAGTCTTCCCTACACTGAAGAAACCAAATGCATATTGGATAATCACTGTGGAGCAGTTGCATCCAGTCTCCATCTGCGACCCCAAGATTCCTGTTCATAAACACAAAAAATTCTGCAGGTGCTGGAAATCCAGAGCAACACACATAAATTGCTGGAGGAACTCAACAGCATCAATGGAAATGAATAAATATTTGACATTTCAGGCTGAGGCACTTCATCAGGACCCAGTTCCTTGTTGATTTCACAGAGCGTTGCTGGAGACGGAAACATCAAGACGATAGGTGGTGTGTTAAAGATGGATGTGCTCATCACCGGCTGCTTTTGGACTTGAGCGATTTCTCCCACTCCATCCCTCTCTCTCTTTTGGTGGAAAGTGACAGCCTGTCAGTCCGTGAGTCAGGGGGCTTGGAGGAGTGGAACACTGGTCTCCGCTCTCATTGTTACAGGAGCGACTTCTCTCTCATCATTGCTGGAGAGAGGGGGAGCCTGTCTGAGATACCAGAATGCTGGGTTATGGGCTCTGGATCAGGGTCTCTCTGGAGGCTTTTGCTGTCTCTTACATGTTGAGGGGGGGTAGTTGGTGCTTTTGCCGTTGTGAGTCAGGGAGGGAAGTGGGAGGTTGATTCTTTTCAACACTCACAGCACGCTGGAGAAACTCAGCAAGTCGGGCAGCATCTGTGGAAAAGATCGGTGGATGTTTCGGGCCGGAACCCTTCGTCAGGACTGAAGAGGGAAGGGGCAGAGGCCCTATAAAGAAGGTTGGGGGAGAGTGGGAAGGAGAAGGCTGGTAGGTTCCAGGTGAAAAACCAGTAAGGGGAAAGATAAAGAGGTGAGGGAGGAGATAGGCAGGAAGGTGAAGAAGGAATAGGGGAAAACACAATGGGTAGTAGAAGGAGGCAGAACCATGAGGGAGGTGATAGGCAGCTGGGGGAGGAGGCAGAGTGAAACTGGGATAGGGGAAGGGAGGGGGAGGGAATTACTGGAAGTTGGGGAATTCTATAATTCTTTTGCTGCTTCTGCAAAGGGTGGGGGGAGGTGGGGTATCAGGGCTTCAATGTTCTATCATTCATTCTATGGGGCTTCTTATATCATGGATACAACTTTCAGATTGCATACTGTGTACCTTCTCTGATATTAAAGGAACTTTAAATATTAAGCTACAGTAAGAAATGTATACGTATTCATCTCTATCTATAAATATAATCTCTCTTTATATATAATATATAGATATGAACAATAAGAAATAAATATAAATTTAAAAAGTTAACTAAGTAGTGCAAAAAGAGAGGGAAAAAGTAGTGAGGTAATGTTCAGGGGTTCAATGTCCATTCAGAAATCTGATGGCAGAGGGGTAGGAGCTGTTCCAGAATTGTTGAGTGTGCATCTTCAGGCTTCTGCACCTCCTCCCTGATGGTAGCAGTGGGATGAGGGCGATGGATGCCACCTTTCTGAGGTATCACTCCTTGAGGATACCCTGAATACCAGGGAGACCAGTGCGCATATGATGGAGCTGACTGAGTTCACACATTAACTCTCTTTTTCCATAACTGGTGCCTGACTTGCTTAATGTTTCCAACACTTTATATTAAAAAAAATTCATTTGCAATCCTTAGAGTTCAGTTGATCTGACAATGTATTGGGGAATAACACACACAACATTCTGGAGGAACTCAGGAGGTCAGGCAGCATCTCTGGAGAGGAATAAAGAGCTGACGCTTTGGCCCAAGACCCTTCGACAGGACTGGAAAGGAAGGGGGAAGAATCTGAAACAGGAAATGGATATTGCACTTGCAGAATCTCTTGTGTTAATGTATGATGGAGCTTGGAAGGGGAGAGTGTTGTAAAAATTGAGACTTGAGATTATTAAAATATTTGAGGCAGTAGGCATTGCTTAATACCGTTTATCTGATTATAAGTTAGAGCAGAGTCAAGTGCACAAATTGTGAGCAATGGATGCAGAAACCTAAAGTATCAAAAGTCTTGGTTTCAATGCTTCATTATATTGCAGATCGTTGAGTCATGCCGGGAAGGCATTACCAAGCCGAGCCCTGGTATTTACAAACTCTGTTTGCAACGATTGAAGGTCTGTCCTGAAGAATCAATTTTCCTTGATGATGTTGGGGAAAACCTGAAAGCAGCAGCCCAGATTGGGATCAGCACTGTTAAGGTATTTGAAAGGGTCATAACCTCCAATGGGTTAATGCTGGGTGAATTGCTTTGTATCCGTCTCATCGATTCCCGAGATATTAATACAGTTTTTTTTCTCCATCATCTGGCAGTATTTTCTCCTTTCTCAAATATCTGCTACATAGCTTGCTTCAGTGATCATTATAGATGAACCAGATGTATATATATTTCAGGTATGGTAAATGATCTATCCAGATCTGTATTTTTTCCAGTCACTGTTTGGAAATCAAGAGTGGAATCCATGGTCCAATCTGGTCTAAAGAGACTGAAATCTACAGCTTCTCTGGCCTGCAATCACAATCTAAATCCCTTTTAATCCGAATAATCCGCCATGCGTTGCTTTGCTCATGAGGCCACCACTGGAGAGTTCATAATTGCCCTGCTATTAAACTTTAAAAAATGAGCTGAATCAACAATTGAACAATGTTGGAAAAGTGTTACATTTTCATTTCTAGTTTTCAGATACAGCCACAGCTATTAAGGAGCTGGAATCATTGCTGGGCTTCCCATTGCATGGCTATGTCCCAAGGACCTGCTCTGTTCGTAAGAACATGGAGATTCCTACTGACAATCTGAAGAAGTATCTCCAGACTACTCTGGGGCTGAGTTCAGAAGGTAGGTTGTTCACGTTCCAGCAGCCCTTATCAGGAATCCTGGAATATACAGTTCTGTGCAAAAGTCCTAGGCACCTATATATTGCTAGGATGCCTAAGATTTTTGCACAGTACTATAGTAATTTTATGTATTGCACTGTACTGCTGCCACACAAAAAAAATTCATGACATATGTGAGTGATGATAAACCTGATTCCAATATGGGTCTCTGTTGTGGACAGAGAGTGGGAAGGGGGCAGAGAGAGGGGAATCATGCTTGGGAAAAGAGGATGGGAAGCACCAGAGTGACATTCTGTAATGATCAATAAGACAATTGTTTGGAACCAAATGACTTTCCCCGGTGCCTCAGGTCTGGGCTTGTCTGCACCCATGCCTCTGGCACTTCCTTACTGCCACCTGCCCCACACCCCTCCCACGGCACTCCACCCTCACCATACCCAACATCCTTTGATTCCGCCAGATTTACAGACCTGCTCTCTGCAAAATGTTACCAAGTGCAGTACTGTGCAAATGTCTTAACAACCCTACCTATATACCTAACAAGCGAGAATCTGCAGACGCTGGAAATCCGAGCAACACACACAAGATGCTGGAGGAGCTCAGCAGGCCAGGCAGCATCTGTGGAAAGGAGTACAGTCGACATTTCGGGCTGAGACCTTTCCTCAGGACTGGGGAAGAAAGACGAGCAGCCAGATTCAGAAGGTGGTGGGGGGGGAGGAAGAAACACAAGGTGATCGGTGAATCTGGGAGGGGGAGGGGATGAAGCAAAAAGCTGGGAGGCAGAGTGGTGAAAGGGATAGAGGACTGGAGAAGGGGGAATCTAAAAGAGGACAGAAGGCCATGGAAGGATGAAAAGTTGAGGAGTACCAGAGAGTGCAGGCAAGTAGATAGGTGAAAGAGGGAAAAGAGGATGGGGAATGGTGAAGGGGGCGGGGGGTTTACCAGAAGTTTGAGGAATCAATGTTCATGCTTTCATATTGGAGGCTACCGAAGCGGAATGTAAGGTGTTGCTCCTCCAACCCGAGTGTGGCCTCATCGTGACAGTAGGCATCTGGCGGACGGAGTGTAGCTGCTCGGCGAAGCGGTCCCCCAATCTACATTGGGTTTTACCGATATACAAGAGGTCACACTGGGAGCACCAGGTACAGTAGGTGATCCAACAGCCTAAGACTTTTGAACATTTCTGTAGGAATATAAGAAATAAGAACAACGAAGAACAGAAATTCTCCTCCATTTAAATAAGATCTTGGCTGATTATTTTACTTTTATACTAACCATGTATTCTCTGATTCTCTTAATATTCAAAAATCTATTATCTCAATTTTGAATACGTTCAGCAACTGAGCTTCAACAGTGCTCTGGAGTAGAGAAATCCTTGAATTGAAGACATTACTTACCTCAGTCCTAAATGGTTGACTCTCATTTTGGGCATTTGACCCAACACATTGACACCCAACACTGAACATATCCAGCCCTGTACAATGTTAAAATTTTCTTTGTTTCAGAATGTAAAATTTTCTTTGTCTCATTTTTTTTTTGAACTTCTGTAGGTTCAGATCTAATCAGCTTAAGCACCCTATTGCAGGAACCAATGGAGTAAATCTTTGTTGTACTTTTATCTTTTGGGCCTCCAAGGGGACCACAACCTTTTCATAGTTTGGAGGCTTATCAATGACCCGGAGAGCTATGTTGGTGGAGTTAGGGCTCTATGCTTTGGCTCTTGCTAGGGTCACCAATGCCAAATAGATCAAAGGGTAGAGGCCAGACTGAAAATGGTCCACCGGTCCTCCAAGTTTGGGGGTTCAGCTCAGGGCCAACAACTCTGACTGGTAAAACAAAATCGTTACGGAGATAGCAATGAAGTATCCTTCTATATCTGAGTGTGATAGTATTCCTGAGACTTGTACAGCTAACAGTTAAGAAAAACTGAGGGGAAGCTACTGACATGATGAAGGAAACTCTGAACCCCACCGGAGATGGAGAGCCTTCATTGCCGCCCTGAACACCAGCAGCATAATGAATTGGTCCCTTTATCCAGATGAGGGATATGGATTACAAACAACAGACGTACAGCACTGACTTATGTGCCACCCCTGCAGTCATGGCCTTGCAATCTGAAAGTGACCTGTTTATTTCTACCAATCCTCAACCCCTGCCAGAATATTCCTCCTATCATATCTGTTCAAATCTCTTTTTAAATAACGTTGTACGTGCAGCGTCCTGAAAGTCAACAAATGCCGCAAGCCTCTTCCCCCCCGCCCCCGCCAATCTGTTCTGTTGTTTCTTTCTGCGACCCCACACCCCCATTTCTTCCCGGCCTGGCATCGATCCTTGGCTGAGATGGTTTAAAAACAATTAACTCTGACATACTCATAAGATTATAGGTTAACTGGAGCGGCTTGGTTTCTGCTTGGCAGTGAGGTCGTCAATTGGAAGAAAACTTGCAAACCCGAACACAAGAGATTCTGCAGATGCTGGAAATCCAGAGCAGCACACACAAAATGCCCGAGGAACTCAGCATCTCTGTCCAAAACTGTTTGAGACCCATAGATGCTACCCAGTCTGCTGAGTTCCTCCAGCATTCTGTGTGTGTTTAACTTGCAAACACACACTCTTTAGGGGATCATGGTAATTTGGCAGTACACATTGCTAAGGGTTTTCTGGGGAGTTATGCCAGTTACCTGTGTTGCTGTAATGGGAATTAACTTACTGATTTTTTTGATTTACTGAACAACTAATCTGCTTACAGAGCCACTTCTCCTTCGTCAGTTCAGTCATGGGCAATCTAATCCCACATACCATGTGCAGTATGGGGTTCACCAGCTGGTCTTGAGAAAGAAACCGCCCGGCACACTGCTGAAGTCAGCACATTCAGTGGAAAGAGAATACAGGTGTGTGGAGAGTAAAATGGAGGGAGTTTGAGCATGCTCTTTGAGATTGCTCTTTATAGCTCCTAGGTTAGCCTGCACTCATGCATTAGCACTTGAGGAGCCCTGAACCAACTATTCAATAAAACAGAAGCTTTTAGGTCACCGTTTTAACACAGGTGGATGATTTTACTGTGTAGTACCAAGCCTCATTCAAGTATGCATACTTTATACAACCTTGAGACTTGTCTTCTTAAAGGCAGCCATGAAACAAAGAAACCCAATAGAACCCACTAAAGCAAAAGAAGACCCAATGTGCAGGAAAAAACTGCAAACAATAAAAGTGAGCAAATAGCATTCAGAACTAAGGCTGACAAAAGTGAGTTCACACTGTGACAGTTGCTGGCCACAGCCACAGTTTACGGTGCAGATCAGCGACTTGAATTAGCCTGTGCCTCTCCTCCTGACCCAGCACCCTGTCCTTTTCAATCTGGCCCGGTGCTTAAATGATCCAGGTCTTGCTCTCAGACCAGGACCCTGCCACTCCGATACAGTCTCGGGCCGGTGCCTCACCACCTCAATTCGGCCTGCGCCCTGCTTTCCCAATTCAGCTCAGCGCTTAAACCAATTCAACGTCGGGTCTTCCCTCGCTCTTGTGCCCGAGTCTGGGCTCCATCGCCTCCACTTGCCTGGACTCGGTTCTGCCAGATTGGATTGCCTCCAAGTTAGCTCCAGGAATGGCCAGACATTGGCTCCTCCACCACCTTCATTCAGCAGCACGCAGCAGCTGCCCTGAACCTTCGAGACTTCAATTCCCACTGCAGAAATGCCAGGTCGTACAGGTGGTTCAAAAGCTCAACTCTGACACAGAAGTTGCAGTGATGGTTCGCCAGAAAAAGTGTAATTAATGAAGTATTTAGTTATTTTCTTTGTTTTATTTGCCACCAGCAAGTAGTCGCTGGGCTTCACCAGCCCCATCTTAAACAGGGGTGTCAAATAAATAACATCCTAATCTGGATCGGGTGATAATACTGTATGGAATAAAGTGGGGGGAAATTTTCTGGTGTATTTAGGAGAAACTTTTTATCAGAATGTTTCCAGTCCAGTGAGGAAGAATGTATTGCTTGATTCTGAGGAAAGAAGTGCAGCAGGTAGAGCAAGTATCACAATGGGAAAAGTTTAGGTCGGGTTGATTATGGTACTCAAGACTGAGATCAACTGGGGCAGGGCTTCCCAACCAAGGGTCCATGGACCCCTTACGTAGTGGTATTGGGTCATGGCAAGGGTCAGGAACCCCAGAACTAGGGGAAAGGACAAGGAACAATCTGGGATACAGATACTCAGCCTGATGTGTGGAAGGTTCTAAAGCAGGTTAAAGTCTACCTGGTTACTTGCCGTGGCTCAGGATAAATTTTGAATCAAGGATTATGAGGTTAAAGACGTACTGTGTACCCAGTGACCACTTTATCAGGTAGACCTGTGCGTCTACTCGCTAATGCCATATCTAATCAGCCAATCATGTGGCAGCAACTCAATGTATAAAAGCATCCAAACATGGTCAAGAGGTTCACTTGTTGTTCAAGCCAAGCATCAGAATGAGGAAGAAATGTGATCTAAGTGACTTTGACTGTGGAATGATTGTTGGTACCAGACAGGGTGCTTTGAGCATTTCAGGAACTGCTGATCTCCAGGGATTTTCACACACAACAGTCTTGATTACAGAGAGTGGCGTGGGAAAAAAAAATCCAGTGAGTGGGTAGTTCTGTGGACAAAAATGATTGAGAATGGCCAGACTGGTTCAAGCTGACAGGAAGGCGACAGTAACTCAAATAATCACACGTTACAACAGTGGGGTACAGAAGAGCATCTCTGAACGCACAACATGTTGAACCTTGAAGTGGATGGGCTACAACAGCAGAAGACCATGAAGATGCACTCAGTGACCACTTTATTAAGTACAAGAACTACCTAATAAAGTGGCCACGGAATGTATGCTGAACTATAATCACATTCAGGAGACTTGGAAATTAGTTAAAATAGGGAACTTGAAGAGGGCATTTAATTATATGCTGTCCTAAATATTATTTCTCGGTCTACTGAGAAGGTTGAACTTAAAATGATGTTTTTCATTTCACTGTCCATTCAGGGTGATGAAAGCTCTTGGAGGTACAGGAGTTCCTGTTCCTAGGACACTTGCCATTTGCGAGGACCCCAGGTATATAAGACAAGTTCTAACATATGCATTGTCTCTATATCTATGTCATTATAATTGCCAGCAAGAGAAATACGTTGGAAATAACAGGTGGCACGGAGTCACAGTACTGTCTGTTGGTAAGAAAGAAGGTTTCCACCTCAGCATGTGGAGATTTAGTATTTAAAACTGCAATGTGAGCTTGCATAACATCTTTAACCAACCCACAGTAGAATGTGCAAAGAAACTTTGCAGAAGTTGGCAGTCAGAACCCGGCTCTTTTCCAACAAAGTGTAAAGATTAATGCAAAATCAATTATACTTGAGTAAAATGCTAAAAATTAACTTGTGTCGCAGATGGAAAACTTGAGACCCTTAATACTGTCAAGCCCCAATGCCATCCTAGGTAGACACAGCGAAAAGTTAAGATTTCCCCCATTTGGAAGGAGGAAGAAAGAATAAAATAGTATTCCAAGTGAAAAATCGAAGTTTATGCTACATTTTATTCTCTGGATCGATGTATCATTGCAGTCAGGTTACAAAGTATAGCTGCTGATTGCAGAGTTGCACGCTTTCTTTTTAGATATTGTTACTGCCCATTACGTCACTGGCATTTAGGGCAGTAATGAAGGCCCCCACCTCTGTCTGTCTATACAGTCGTATCAGATATAGTAATGAACACCTCCCCCATCTCTGTCTGTCTATACAGTCGTATCAGATATAGTAATGAAGGCCCCCACCTCTGTCTATACAGTCGTATCAGATATAGTAATGAACACCCCCCCCATCTCTGTCTGTCTATACAGTCGTATTAGATATAGTAATGAAGGCCCCCACCTCTGTCTGTCTATACAGTCGTATCAGATATAGTAATGAAGACTCCCATCTCTCTCTGTCTATACAGTCGTATCAGATATAGTAATGAACACCCCCCCATCTCTCTCTGTCTATACAGTCGTATCAGATATAGTAATGAAGGCCCCCCCATCTCTGTCTGTCTATACAGTCGTATCAGATATAGTAATGAACACCCCCCCATCTCTGTCTGTCTATACAGTCTGTGTCTGTACAGTCGTGTCCATATAGTAATGAACGCCCCCCCATCTCTCTCTGTCTATACAGTCGTATCAGATATAGTAATGAACGACCCCCCCCCATCTCTGTCTGTCTATACAGTCGTTTCAGATATAGTAATGAAGGCCCCCCCATCTCTCTCTGTCTATACAGTCGTATCAGATATAGTAATGAACGACCCCCCCCATCTCTGTCTGTCTGTACAGTCGTATCAGATATAGTAATGAAGGCCCCCCCATCTCTGTCTGTCTATACGGTCGTATCAGATATAGTAATGAACGACCCCCCCCATCTCTGTCTGTCTATACAGTCGTTTCAGATATAGTAATGAAGGCCCCCCCATCTCTGTCTGTCTATACAGTCGTATCAGATATAGTAATGAAGGCCCCCCCATCTCTGTCTGTCTGTACAGTCGTATCAGATATAGTAATGAAGGGCCCCCCATCTCTGTCTGTCTATACAGTCGTATCAGATATAGTAATGAAGGCCCCCCCATCTCTGTCTGTCTGTACAGTCGTATCAGATATAGTAATGAAGGCCCCCACCTCTGTCTGTCTATACAGTCGTATCAGATATAGTAATGAACACCCCCCCCATCTCTGTCTGTCTATACAGTCGTATCAGATATAGTAATGAAGACCCCCATCTCTCTCTGTCTATACAGTCGTATCAGATATAGTAATGAAGGCCCCCCATCTCTCTCTGTCTATACAGTCGTATCAGATATAGTAATGAATGCCCCCCCACCTCTCTCTGTCTATACAGTCGTATCAGATATAGTAATGAACACCCCCCCATCTCTGTCTGTCTATACAGTCGTATCAGATATAGTAATGAACACCCCCCCATCTCTCTCTGTCTATACAGTCGTATCAGATATAGTAATGAAGGCCCCCCCATCTCTGTCTGTCTATACAGTCATATCAGATATAGTAATGAACACCCCCCCATCTCTGTCTGTCTATACAGTCATATCAGATATAGTAATGAACACACCCCCATCTCTGTCTGTCTATACAGTCTGTGTCTGTACAGTCGTGTCCATATAGTAATGAACGCCCCCCCATCTCTCTCTGTCTATACAGTCGTATCAGATATAGTAATGAACGACCCCCCCCATCTCTGTCTGTCTATACAGTCGTTTCAGATATAGTAATGAAGGCCCCCCCATCTCTGTCTGTCTATACAGTCGTATCAGATATAGTAATGAACGCCCCCCCATCTCTGTCTGTCTGTACAGTCGTATCAGATATAGTAATGAAGGCCCCCCCATCTCTGTCTGTCTATACAGTCGTATCAGATATAGTAATGAAGGCCCCCCCATCTCTGTCTGTCTATACAGTCGTATCAGATATAGTAATGAAGGCCCCCCATCTCTGTCTGTCTGTACAGTCGTATCAGATATAGTAATGAAGGCCCCCCCATCTCTGTCTGTCTATACAGTCGTATCAGATATAGTAATGAAGGCCCCCCCATCTCTGTCTGTCTGTACAGTCGTATCAGATATAGTAATGAAGGCCCCCCCATCTCTGTCTGTCTATACAGTCGTATCAGATATAGTAATGAAGGCCCCCCCATCTCTGTCTGTCTATACAGTCGTATCAGATATAGTAATGAACACCCCCCCATCTCTGTCTGTCTATACAGTCTGTGTCTGTACAGTCGTGTCCATATAGTAATGAACGCCCCCCCATCTCTCTCTGTCTATACAGTCGTATCAGATATAGTAATGAACGACCCCCCCATCTCTGTCTGTCTATACAGTCGTTTCAGATATAGTAATGAAGGCCCCCCCATCTCTCTCTGTCTATACAGTCGTATCAGATATAGTAATGAACGACCCCCCCCATCTCTGTCTGTCTGTACAGTCGTATCAGATATAGTAATGAAGGCCCCCCCATCTCTGTCTGTCTATACGGTCGTATCAGATATAGTAATGAACGACCCCCCCCATCTCTGTCTGTCTATACAGTCGTTTCAGATATAGTAATGAAGGCCCCCCCATCTCTGTCTGTCTATACAGTCGTATCAGATATAGTAATGAAGGCCCCCCCATCTCTGTCTGTCTGTACAGTCGTATCAGATATAGTAATGAAGGCCCCCCCATCTCTGTCTGTCTATACAGTCGTATCAGATATAGTAATGAAGGCCCCCCCATCTCTGTCTGTCTGTACAGTCGTATCAGATATAGTAATGAAGGCCCCCACCTCTGTCTGTCTATACAGTCGTATCAGATATAGTAATGAACACCCCCCCATCTCTGTCTGTCTATACAGTCGTATCAGATATAGTAATGAAGACCCCCATCTCTCTCTGTCTATACAGTCGTATCAGATATAGTAATGAAGGCCCCCCATCTCTCTCTGTCTATACAGTCGTATCAGATATAGTAATGAATGCCCCCCCACCTCTCTCTGTCTATACAGTCGTATCAGATATAGTAATGAACACTCCCCCATCTCTGTCTGTCTATACAGTCGTATCAGATATAGTAATGAACACCCCCCCATCTCTCTCTGTCTATACAGTCGTATCAGATATAGTAATGAAGGCCCCCCCATCTCTGTCTGTCTATACAGTCATATCAGATATAGTAATGAACACCCCCCCATCTCTGTCTGTCTATACAGTCATATCAGATATAGTAATGAACACACCCCCATCTCTGTCTGTCTATACAGTCTGTGTCTGTACAGTCGTGTCCATATAGTAATGAACGCCCCCCCATCTCTCTCTGTCTATACAGTCGTATCAGATATAGTAATGAACGACCCCCCCCATCTCTGTCTGTCTATACAGTCGTTTCAGATATAGTAATGAAGGCCCCCCCATCTCTGTCTGTCTATACAGTCGTATCAGATATAGTAATGAAGGCCCCCCCATCTCTGTCTGTCTGTACAGTCGTATCAGATATAGTAATGAAGGCCCCCCCATCTCTGTCTGTCTATACAGTCGTATCAGATATAGTAATGAAGGCCCCCCCATCTCTGTCTGTCTATACAGTCGTATCAGATATAGTAATGAAGGCCCCCCATCTCTGTCTGTCTGTACAGTCGTATCAGATATAGTAATGAAGGCCCCCCCATCTCTGTCTGTCTATACAGTCGTATCAGATATAGTAATGAAGGCCCCCCCATCTCTGTTTGTCTATACAGTCGTATCAGATATAGTAATGAAGGCCCCCCCATCTCTGTCTGTCTATACAGTCGTATCAGATATAGTAATGAAGGCCCCCTCATCTCTGTCTTGTCTATACAGTCGTATCAGATATAGTAATGAAGGCCCCCCCATCTCTGTCTGTCTGTACAGTCGTATCAGATATAGTAATGAAGGCCCCCCCATCTCTGTCTGTCTATACAGTCGTATCAGATATAGTAATGAAGGCCCCCCCATCTCTGTCTGTCTATACAGTCGTATTAGATATAGTAATGAAGGCCCCCTCATCTCTGTCTTGTCTATACAGTCGTATCAGATATAGTAATGAAGGCCCCCCATCACTGTCTGTCTATACAGTCTGTCTGTCTGTCTGTGTCTTGTTTTTACGGCGGTTGGCATCCAGCTCAATGGTGCATTACCGCCACCTTCTGCTCCGGAATGTGCACTGGACATACATTCTAAATCCCTTCACACAATCTCGCGTGCGCACACACACAGACACACACGCGCACACACACACACACACACACACACACACACCCCACACACTTTACCCTCCCATCTTTGACCATCCTAGTACCCTTTTCCTGTTTATCCTTCATATCCTATAAAAAACCCCTGTACCCCTTAAGAACGCTAAAAATACCCGGACCTGTGCTCTCTCACCCATGCCCAGCAACCCTTTGAATGTGAATTCCTGCACCCCCAACTCCCTTAGTTTAATTCTCACCATCTCTCTCTGTATCCCATACTTCCTGCAGCTCAGAACTACATGTTCTACTGACTCCTCTTCCTGACATTCCTCACACAATCCTGTCTGGTGTTTCCCTATCATTTTCAATGTTTTGTTTAATGCACAATGCCCCAGCTTTAACCTAGTCCACACAGTTTCCTCTCTTCTGTTTCCACTACCTACCCTCGTACCTGCAACACTTTTTTGTATTTGATATAAAAGCCTCCCTTTCCCCTCCCTGTCCCATCTTTCTTGCCACATTTGGTTGACTTTTTCCCAGATTACACACTTGACCTCTGCTTTACTGATACTAATGTGCATTTCTACATTCTCTTTCTTTAACGCCCTCTTTGCCAACTCATCCACCCTCTCATTCCCCTTCACCCCTACATGTGCTGGAACCCATAGAAATTTTACCTGACCTCCCTGATTTGCGATTCTTGTAACTAACTGAAGGACTTCATAAAGTACATCTTGCCGACTGTTTGTGTGAAAAGACCTTAAACTTGCTAGAACTGAGGATGAATCTGAACATATCAATGCTTTGACTTGTCTGGCTTTCTGCACCCATTGCAACGCAACCAACACTGCCAGCATCTCCACTGAACACCCCTAACTCATTAGATGTTCTTCTGCTGATTCTAATTTCTTTTGCTGGTATTACCACCCCAAACCCTGTCACTCCTGTTTCAGGTTCCTTCGCACCATCCGTATAAATGTGAGTATGATCACTATACTTTTCCATCACATGGCAGTTAAATGCATTTACCAAATCTGTTTTATATCTTTCTTTCCTTTTTACCTCTAACAAATGCCAGTCTATGTCAGGCCATACAAGCTTCCATGGAGCTACAACCGGATAAACTACTGAAGGACTTATCCTTAGAGCAAACACTCCACATTCTTCCGCGATATCATTCCCTACCCGACTAAAGATATCCCTCTGAAACCTCCCATTTTCCCAGGACTCCTGCAACACTGCTTTAGTAGGGTGAGAATCATTGTGCCCCTGCAAGTTAGCCCAGTAGTTTGCCATCAGTTGCATCCTTCTTAGTTCCAAAGGCATTATTCCCATTTCTACCTGTAGGGCTGACACTGGTGACGTTTTAAAAGCCCCACTGCACATTCTCAAGGCCTGAGCCTGAATCACATTCAGTTTCCTTATAAGAGACCTAGCTGCTGATCCATATGCTATATTTCCATAGTCCAACACAGATCTCACTAAAGCCACACATATTCTCTTCAAAGCTGAACAACTTGCTCCCCATTCCCTACCAGTCAAACATCTCATCACATTTATTACTTTTTACATTTCTCCTCAACTTTCCTGATATGGTCTACCCATGTTAATTGTGAATCAAATATAACTCCCAGAAATTTAAATGATGCAACCCTTTCTAATTCAACCCCATACATCCTTAACTTCTTCCCTACCTCAACTCTTTTCCTGGTAAAAAATACAGTTTGAGTTTTATCTACTGAAAATCTACATCCCCAATCATAACCCCACTCCACCACTTCATCAATTGTTTCTTGTAGTTTCCTGATCATATGGTCCATGTTCCTGCCTTTTTTCCACAAGGCCCCATCATCCGCAAACAGTGACCTACCTATATCCACTGGTACCTTTGTGAAGACATCATTGATCATAATGATGAAAAGTAACGGGCTAATCACACTACCTTGAGGTGTGCCATTTTCCACTATGTACTGTTTTGATCATTCTGATCCAATCCAAACTTGAATTTTTCTACCAAACAAAAAATCTTTAATCCAATTAAAAACTCTCCCACCAACCCCCATCTTGTGCAGTTTAATTAATAATCCTTCCTTCCACATCATATCATAGGCTTTTTCAATGTCAAAGAACACTGCCACTACTGACTCTTTATTTGCCTGGGCCTTCCTTATTTCAGTCTCTAACCTTATCACTGAGTCCATGGAATTCCTTCCCTTTCTAAAACCACTCTTTTAACTTGCCAGCATTCCCTTTTTCTCAAGCTCATACGATAACCTTTCTGTTATCATCCTTTCCATTATCTTACATATACTTGTTGTTAATGCAATTGGTCTGTAGCTAGTGGGTTTTGACGGATCCTTGCCAGGCTTCCTTATTGGAATTACTACTGCTTCTTTCCATGCACTTGGTAATCTTCCCTCCTCCCACACTCTGTTATAAAAATGCAGCAACTTCAAGAGCACTCCTTCTCCTAGATTTTTTAGCATCACAGAGCATATCAGATCTTTCCCTGGGGAGGTTGGTCTCGATCTCTTTATTGCTCTCACCATTTCTGCTAATGTAAATGGATCATCAATTATATCATCTGTTCCTTCCCTCCTGTTTAACACACCTGGGTGCTGGCTCATTATTCTTTCCCTTCTCCTTCTCCCTTCCTCAGACAAATTTTCTGAACTGTGTATCAGTACAAATGACTTGGCCATGATCTCAGCCTTATCCCTACTGGAGACTGCAGTTTCCTCCTCAGATATTATTACTGAGGTTCTCCCTCACTTCCTCCCATGTCAGTCCTACTAACCCTAAATGGTTTACTGCTGCTTTTACCACCAGCTGAATTTTGTCACTTTTTGACTTTACCTCAGCTGTACTATTAATCACTCCTGCAATGAATGTTACTAGAGCTTTTTTGTCTACATAAATCCTGTCATTTGTCCTTTGTTGCATCTCTCGTATCCCTATTGCTCCCTGTTCATTAGGGAGCATTATTCTGTTCTCTTGACATTCTTACAGCTTCTGCATGAGTGATCCTTCTCTTCACTCTTATTTCTTGAATTTTATTCTCCCGTCTCATAACCTCACACCCACTATATGCAACATTATGAGCTCCTCCACAATTGCAGCATTTTGGTTGAACTCCTGTTCCGCACTTTCCATATTCATGATCACCCCCACATCTAGCACATCTCCTCGCCTTTTACAGTTTTTAGCTATGTGTCCAAACCTTTGACAATTATAGCACCTCAGTGGCTTTGGCACATACACCCTTACTGGATAACTCAGGAAACCCAGGAACACCTTCCTTGGCACTCTTCCTTCTTCAAATTCAATCAATACTGATTCACTTTCCTTTTTCACTCCCTCCTTTGTTGTTTTCAGTCTTTGAACATTCATTACTTTCCCTCCTTTGATAGTCCTCTTTAACTCCTCCATATTTATACTCATTGGTACCCCCGTGATCACTCCTTTACAACCACTATTTTGTGCTCCCACCCTCCCTGTGTATTCCACCTTGCATTTTCCTATCTCTTTTAGCTTGAGTGCTTTCTCAAGTTGTTCCTCATTCGCACATCTTACCAATAAGTTGCCATCATTAAGGACTTTTGCAAATACTATTTCCCCTATCTTATTTGCCAGAGTTGTTGTTAGCACAAATGGGTTAATTTTCTTCATATGTCCCTGGGCCTTCTCATTAAACCGAATTATGACAACACCTCCTCTCTGAACATGTTCATCTTCCTCACTTTCAGAGCTCTCTCCACAATCATTTCTTATTCTTTTATTCCCTTTGTCTCGGTGTCTATACAGTCGTATCAGATATAGTAATGAACGACCCCCATCTCTGTCTGTCTGTACAGTCGTGTCAATATAGTAATGAAGGCCCCCCCCATCTCTGTCTGTCTGTACAGTCGTATCAGATATAGTAATGAAGGCCCCCCCATCTCTGTCTGTACAGTCGTATCAGATATAGTAATGAAGGCCCCCCCATCTCTGTCTGTCTATACAGTCGTATCAGATATAGTAATGAACGCCCCCCCCCATCTCTGTCTGTCTATACAGTCATATCAGATATAGTAATGGCCCCCCCCATCTGTCTGTCTATACAGTCGTATCAGATATAGTAATGAAGGCCCCCCCATCTCTGTCTGTCTATACAGTCGTATCAGATATAATAATGAAGGCCCCCCCATCTCTGTCTGTCTATACAGTCGTATCAGATATAGTAATGAACGCCCCCCCCAGCTCTGTCTGTCTGTACAGTCGTATCAGGTATAGTGATGAAGGCCACCCCCATCTCTGTCTGTCTATACAGTCGTATCAGATATAGTAATGAAGGCCCCCCCATCTCTGTCTGTCTATACAGTCGTATCAGATATAGTAATGAAGGCCCCCCCCATCTCTGTCTGTCTATACAGATGTATCAGATATAGTAATGAAGGCCCCCCCCGCCTCTGTCTGTCTGTACAGTCGTATCAGATATAGGAATGAAGGCCCCCCCATCTCTGTCTGTCTGTACAGTCGTATCAGATATAGTAATGAACGCCCCCCCCACCTCTGTCTATCTATACAGTTGTATCAGATATAGTAATGAAGGCCCCCCTCATCTCTGTCTGTCTATACAGTCGTATCAGATATAGTAATGAAAGCCCCCCATCTCTGTCTGTCTATACTGTCGTATCAGATATAGTAATGAAGGCCCCCCCCCCATCTCTGTCTGTCTATACAGTCGTATCGGATATAGTAATGAAGGCCTCCCCCACCTCTGTCTGTCTGTACAGTCGTATCAGATATTGTAATGAAGGCCCCCCCACCTCTGTCTGTCTATACAGTCATATCGGATATAGTAATGAACGCCCCCTCCCCATCTCTGTCTGTCTATACAGTCATATCAGATATAGTAATGAAGACACCCCCCATCTCTGTCTGTCTATACAGTCGTATCGGATATAGTAATGAAGGCCACCCCCACCTCTGTCTGTCTATACAGTCGTATTGGATATAGTAATGAAGGCCCCCCCATCTCTGTCTGTCTATACAGTCGTATCAGATATAGTAATGAAGGCCCCCCCCCACCTCTGTCTGTCTATACAGTCGTATCAGATATAGTAATGAAGGCCCCCCCCATCTCTGTCTGTCTGTACAGTCGTATCAGATATAGTAATGAACGCACCCCCCATCTCTGTCTGTCTATACAGTCATATCAGATATAGTAATGAAGGCCCCCCCATCTCTGTCTGTACAGTCGTGTCCATATAGTAATGAAGGTCCTCCATCTCTGTCTGTCTATACAGTCGTATCAGATATAGTAATGAAGGCCCCCCCATCTCTGTCTGTCTGTACAGTCGTATTAGATATTGTAATGAAGGCCCCCCCACCTCTGTCTGTCTATACAGTCATATCGGATATAGTAATGAACGCCCCCCCCCATCTCTGTCTGTCTATACAGTCATATCAGATATAGTAATGAAGGCCCCCCCATCTCTGTCTGTCTATACAGTCGTATCGGATATAGTAATGAAGGCCCCCCCCACCTCTGTCTGTCTATACAGTCGTATCAGATATTGTAATGAAGGCCCCCCCCACCTCTGTCTGTCTATACAGTCATATCGGATATAGTAATGAACGCCCCCCCCATCTCTGTCTGTCTATACAGTCATATCAGATATAGTAATGAAGGCCCCCCCATCTCTGTCTGTCTATACAGTCGTATCGGATATAGTAATGAAGGCCCCCCCCACCTCTGTCTGTCTATACAGTCGTATCAGATATTGTAATGAAGGCCCCCCCCACCTCTGTCTGTCTATACAGTCGTATCAGATATAGTAATGAAGGCCCCCCTCCCATCTCTGTCTGTCTGTACAGTCGTATCAGATATAGTAATGAAGGCCCCCCCATCTCTGTCTGTCTATACAGTCGTATCAGATATAGTAATGAAGGCCCCCCTCCCATCTCTGTCTGTCTGTACAGTTGTATCAGATATAGTAATGAACGCACCCCCCATCTCTGTCGGTCTATACAGTCGTATCAGATATAGTAATGAAGGCCCCCCCATCTCTGTCTGTCTATACAGTCGTATCAGATATAGTAATGAAGGCCCCCCTCCCATCTCTGTCTGTCTGTACAGTCGTATCAGATATAGTAATGAACGCACCCCCCATCTCTGTCGGTCTATACAGTCGTATCAGATATAGTAATGAAGGCCCCCCCATCTCTGTCTGTACAGTCGTGTCCATATAGTAATGAAGGTCCTCCATCTCTGTCTTTCCTATACAGTCATATCCAGATGTAGAAAGATTCTTCATTGCTGTTTCCGTAACTATTTCTTTTGATGAATCAGGGTTGTTAGCCCTGAGCTGAACCCCCAAACCTGGAGGACTGATGGGCCACTCATAGTCTCCTTTGCCCTGCTTGGCATGGATGACCCTACCAAGAGCCAAAGCACAGTGCCCTGACTCCAGCCAGCATATCTGTCTGGGTCATTGAGACGCGCAAGCCTCCAAAGTAAGCATGTATAATATGTACTAAGTGGATGCTTGCATGCCCACTGGAGCACGTGATTTACCAGGCTGTATAGGGTGGCACGGTAACATAGTGGTTAGCACATCGCTTCCCAGTGCCAGCGACCCGGGCTCAGTGCCTGCCGCTGCCTGTGAGGGGTTTGTACGTTCTCCCCATGACCGTGTGGATTTCCTCCAGGTGCTCTGGTTTCCTCCCACAGTTCTCAGACGTGCCAGTTGGTCATTGATTATCCCGTTATTAGGCTAGGATTAAGTCAGTGGATTGCTGGGCAGTGTGGCTCGAAGGGTTGGAAGGGCCTATTCTGTGCATTATCTGAATAAATAAATCATGTGGAAAGAGCTTTTATTTCTCCTAATGGTTTTACGAATCGCAGTCCACTGCTTGAGTTACATAGGTGATCTGAGCACACAGCATTCTCATCTGTCGTATCCCCCTGTTGTGCCCATTGTTCGGCAATGTCTTCCATTTCTGTAGCACCTACGGCTGGGATAGTAAAACATGCGATAAAAACGGAGGAAATTGGAAGGAACGAGAGAAACCAGAGAATGTAGTACGATGAAAGGTAAATTGACGGGATTTAGAGCGATGAGGAAATTTGAGCTGGTGATAGAGGGAGAGTAAATGCTCATAACTTACTTGTGACTATTGTTTATTTGATGGTTGTATTATTCTGGAACTGTGTATTGCCCTGTCACCTCGTTGTATCTAAAAACACTTGCATTTCAGTACTATACAATTAATTGCATGCAAACCAGTGTTTTCTCCTATTTTTCCAGTGTTCTTGGCACTGCCTTTTATCTGATGGAATACTGCCCAGGAAGAATATTTAAGGACCCAACATTGCCAGGATTAACCGTCAGCCAGCGAAGAGACATTTACAGTGCCATGATTCATGTTCTAGGCCAAATTCACAAGCTGGATATTCAGGCTGCTGGATTGGAGGATTTTGGAAAGCACGGTACAGGACTCTTTCTGATTACTATCAAAAACATGAAAAAATTTGCAGATGTTGGAAGTCCAAGGCAACACACACAAAATGCTAGAGGAACTCAGCAATTCAGGCAGCGTCTGCAGTCGACATTTCAGGCCAAACCTCTTCCTTTCCAGTTCTGACAAAGGGTCTCTGCCCGAAATGTCAACTGTTTATTCATTTCCTTAGATGCTGCCTGACGTACTGAGTTCCTCCAGCATTTTGTGTGTTCCTTTGTGAATAGTTACTGCTTTTTATGCATTTGCTCCTTCTGGTTACACACAGAACGGAGTTATTTCTTTGCTCGTCACCAAGATTTTTAAAATAAATTTTGAATTATTCAACGTGCCTGTCATGCAAGTTGAGAACTAGATTTCTTAATCTGAAGCTTGTATGTAGGAGCGTGCATGCTAGCCTTCCGAGATTACAATGTGTTAGGATATCAGTGTATGATTTCAGCTCTATTTATTTTCTTATATGTACATTGGATTGAACATCTAATGGCTTATATTTGTTTTATCCAAACCAAAATCAACAAGATAAATCATAACAATTCAAATTTGTTTAAGATTAGTTAGTACCAGGACTGAAAACTTGAGATCTTTGGAATGAATTTGATCTTTATCACGGTTAGTTATTTTGGAAAATCTGTAAACCTCAATGGAAAACAATACTATTGCCAGTTTAATTTCTCGTTCCTTCAAAGTTTAATACCTGCTCGCCACTTCTTTGTCTGGTGCTGGCATTGTTTTAATGATACCTATACTTAAGGCAATTACATTGAGCGCCAAGTTCACGTATGGACAAAGCAGTATCGAGCAACTGAAACTCATGTTATTCCGGCAATGGAGCGACTCATGACGTGGCTTCCACAACACCTTCCAAAGCAGGACAAGACCACAGTAGTGCATGGAGACTACAGGTGTGTAGGATTTCTTGCACAAGTCCATGTATTCGTAGGTGATTTGAAAGGGACCCGGGGTTTAACTTTTTCACATGGAGGTTGGTGGGGTCTGTGGGACAAGTTGCCAGAGGAGGCTGTAGGAGCAGGTACAATTACAGCATTTAAAGGGCAATTAGACAGGTACATAGATGGGAAAGGGTTAGAGGGACATGGGTCAAATGGAATTAGCTCAGGAAGACAACTTGGCGGTCGGGATGAGTTGGGCCAAAGGGCCTTTTTCTGAGCTGTGTAATAGTTTCATTGGAGAAGTCATCCTCCAACTTCAGAGTTAACGGTTGAATGTGATATTTAAGACTAAGGTGTAGATTCCATGGGGCTTTAAAGACAACTTAAACAATGAGACACAATATCCTGTTCTAACTTGTCACCATGGCACTGATGTATTTAAGAAATTGTTCTCATTACTACCATTGGAGAGGAGGTCCAGGAGCCTGAAGGCACACACTTAGCAATTCAAGAACAGCTTCTTCCCCTCTGCTGTCCGATTTCTGAAAGGACATTGAACCCATGAACAATACCTTCCTACTTCTGTATTTCTATTTTTGCACTTATTTAATGAAACTGTTTATATACTGTATATATGTGTACTTACTGTAAGCTTAAGAATCTGTTGTGTAGCGAGTATAACTTGAACTCTAATTTACATATTTGTTTTCTCTTTTTTCCCCACACTTCTCATTGTTTCTCAATGTTTCTCTCCCCATTCTCCCTGCGGTCACTTATATTCTCTTCCCTGTCCCTCCCCATCCCTTCTATTACCTCTTTATCTTTACCAAACATCTCTTCCCCACATCCACTCCATTTCATTTCATCCTTGCCTCTGTGATTTAGGCTGAACAATCTTATTTTCCACCCTGATAAACCTGAGGTGCTGGCAGTGTTGGACTGGGAGTTGTCCACTTTGGGAGACCCCATCTCTGATGTAGCATACAGCTGTATGGCACACTATTTCCCAAAGGACTTTCCCCTTTGCAGAGGTAATATATAAGTTAAGCAATGTTCTCTTATTGGGGTCATTTGAAAAAAATGATGAGCTCATATTATACCTTTCTCACAGTGAGCAATGTGTTTAATGGTAAAATTTGCTGCCATTTTCCATATACCATGCTTCCCTAAATGACAATGAGGTAAATATGCATCTAACCTCTTTTTGGTATTGTTAAGGGTAAATGCAGGGCCAAATCTCTGCATAAATTCAGTCACCCTGCAGGTAAAACTATTGAAACTTCTACCTTCGTTTAAGTAGACTTTGACCCTGCAATGGCCTTAATTTAATACTTCAGTAATACAGCATTTCCAAAGGCACAATATGTTCTTCGGATTGCATTTAAGCGTATGTAAGTGATACGCTTAAGTTTCTGCATTGAAACTTGGATCATGATCTCATTGCTGTGAGCTGATGGAGATATCACTGAATCAAGCTGGGATAATGTGGTTTGGATCATTCATTCATTCATTATGTGCTGTGGGTGATCGTGATCCAGACCATGATTGTTCTTAGCAAATATTTCCACAGAAGTGGTTTACCATTGCCGCCTTCTGGCCAGTGTCTTTATGAGACGGGTGACTCCAACCATGATCAATACTCTTCAGAGATTGTCTGCCTGGAGTCAGTGGTCGCATAACCAGGACTTGTGATACACACCGGCTGCTCATACGACCATCCAGCACCTCCTCCATGTCTTCACGTGACCCTGATCAGGGTTGAGGGGGGAGGGGGCGCTAAGTAGGTGCTATGCCTTGCCCAAGGGTGACCTGCGGGCAGGAGGAGGGAAGATGGTGGATCCACCTTCAACCTCCTTTGGTAGAGATGTATCTCCACCCTGACACCTGGTGGTCTGGATGTATATTGTTTTCGCTCTAAGTTTTTGATTTTTAATTCAGTCTACTTGGTGTTTGTGATGCAATTATCTTCAGGTTAGTGAATGAAGAAGTTGATTTACTGTGGTGATTCAACCCTGATTTTGTCTCTTGATCCTGCTGCAGGAATGGGCAAGTGTGATTTGAAGGAATTGGGAATCCCATCTGATTCGGAATACCTAACCTTTTATTGTGACAACATGGGAATAAACCCAATAGAGAACTGGAATTTCTATATGGCTTTTTCCTCCTTCCGAGCTGCAGCGATAATCCAGGGGATCCATAAGCGGTCACTTCAAGGTGAGAGTCTGGACCATGGCATGGAATGCTTTCTACTTCTGTTCCATGGGTGACATAGTGATCCAGTTCAGAAGGTCAAGGCCACGTAACGAAGGGTTTGGAGAAGAAATGCAGAGCGCTGTATGACTGAGGCATCACTGGGTGCTCAAACGTCTTGTAAGACAAAGTTTTACAGGTCTGTAATGAGCTCTGTAGGTCACAACAGGTTCCGGTTTATTGCTGTCAGCTCGGTTACTACACTTCACCTTGGCAGCTTGCAGAAGAAAAAGCGAAAGGATTTGCGCTGCTGATCACTTTTTAATACCCGGCTATTGGGAATTCCATATGAATACTGACCCATTTGCTAATGAAGTTTCAGTCCTAAATATTCGCCTCCACTAAAAATTAATTCATCTCCTGCGAGAAACAAAATAGATGCGAGTCAACTTAAGAAATAAAAGAGATGTTTGGGTACATTTCTCTTCAATCATCTAATTAGGATCAGAAATGAAAACCAGGAAATAGCATTCTTTATGAAGCAGTTTGTACTTAGCTTTTCAAAGTCAAGACATTAATCTCTTCCATCTGGGTACATTTCTCCCTTGGAAGATTAGTTTCAAATTTCCAACAACAGGTTGAACCAGGAGCCTTGGTGTATATGATTACAAAAACTGTCACTGTGGGACAGTAACTCTGGGTGACTGGAGCTGGAAGGGGAGTTACACTGGGTGACTGGAACTGTAAGGACAGTTACACTGGGTGACTCGAGCTGTAAGGACAGTTACTCTGGGTGACTGGAGCTGTAAGGACAGTAACACTGGGTGACTGGATCTGTAAGGACAGTAACACTGGGTGACTGGAGCTGTAAGGACAGTTACACTGGGTGACTGGAGCTGTAAAGACAGTTACACTGGGTGACTGGATCTGTAAGGACAGTAACTCTGGGTGACTGGAGCTATAAGGACGGTTACACTGGGTGACTGGAGCTGTAAAGACAGTTACACTGGGTGACTGGAGCTGTAAGGACAGTAACACTGGGTGACTGGAGCTGTAAAGACAGTTACACTGGGTGACTGGAGCTTTAAAGACAGTTACACTGGGTGACTGGAGCTGTAAGGACAGTTACTGTGGGTGACTGGGGCTATAAAGACAGTTACTCTGGGTGACTGGAGCTTTAAAGACAGTTACACTGGGTGACTGGAGCTGTAAGGACAGTTACACTGGGTGACTGGATCTGTAAGGACAGTTACTGTGGGTGACTGGGGCTATAAAGACAGTTACTCTGGGTGACTGGAGCTGTAAGGGGTGTCTTCATAAGTCTTCAATGAAGAAATAAAATAAAATGAAAACATATCTTCCATTCTCATATTTATTCAGCTGACTTTGTCATTAGAATGGAATCTAGTACAGGTCGACCTTCACTAATCCAGCACCACTGGGTCCTGAGGAGAGCTGGATTAGTGAAAGTGCCAAATTACAGAAGGATCATACTGTATTAAGCATAATTGGTGCCGGATTATCGCAGGAACCTGATTACAGGTAGCCGGATTAGTGAAGGTCGACCTGTACTTACTAAATGTCAACAGCTACAATTGGAGACAATACATTGGTACCTGCCCAGGCATAATATTTGGTGCAGTTACGTATATTTGCTGCTGTTAAGTATATTTTATCTGAAAAGGATGTCAATGCCCTGGTTTGTGGTCTCCTAACTGAAGCACTGCACAGATATATGCTACATATACATTTGAGTGGTCTAATTTTCTGCTTAATATTCTGTTCAGGACAGGCAAGTTCAAATAAAACTGACAGCGCTGGGGTACTTGCTGAGAAAGTGGCTGAGCTGGCATGGATGTTTGCTGTACGGGAGGGATTCCGAATCTTCAATTCAATTCCTGCTGGCAACGCAGGCCCTGCAGTGAGAAAGTATTCCACGTGGAACCGGCAGAGGACATCACCAGCACATTTCCTGTCTCCATCTTTGCTTAATGTTAATCATTGCAGACTTTCAGAGTCAGTTTCAAAAGGGCATTTGATCATCTCACCTGAGGGACTACCTGCCCAAGTGCAAGAGTTGTACCATAAGCTGACTGAATTCATGGACAAACACATCTATCCTCAGGAGCAGCAGCTTATGGAACATAAGAAAGCTGATAATCAGTGGATCCCAAATGAAAAATTGGAGGAATTAAAGGTGTGCTTAATTGTGTAGCTGCATTTAATTGTGTAATACAGAGATATGTTCGGGCATGACATGGGTCTTGGGAGTCCTGCTGTAGGATTCCCTAAAGGTTAATTTGCCGGTTGAATGGGTGGCGAGGAAGGCAAATGCAATGTTAGCATTCATTTTGAGAGGACTAGAATGTAAAAGCAAGGGCGTAATGTTGAGACTTTATAAAGCACTGGTGAGGCCTCACTTGGAGGATTACGAGCAGTTTCATATCCTGTCGGGGTAGTCTCCAACCCCAATGCAATGCACATCAATTTCTCTATGTTTGGTAACCATCCAACTCTGTTTCTCCCTGGCTCTTTTATCCCTTTTCTTCCCTTCCTCTGTTCTCATCACCTCTCTCTAGTTCCCCACCTCCTTTCCTTTATTTCACCATCCACTGTCCTCAACTATCAGATTCCTTCTTTCTTCAACTCATTAACTTTTCCACCTATCACCTCCCGGCTTCTTATTTCATCCCCCCCCTCGCTTGCTTTCAACTATCACCTGCCAACTTGCATTCCTTCCTCTCCCCCCACCTTGGTATTTTGGCTTCTGTCCCCTTCCTTTCCAGTCCTTAGGAAGGGTCTCAGTCCAAAACGCAGACTGTTTATTTCCCTCCTTAGACGATGCCTGACCTGCTGAGTTCCTCCAGCATTTAAAATTTGTTGAGGTTTTTGGACCAGTGCATGGGAGATGAGAAGTTGGCAGAAGTCATTGGGGGTGGGGGAGATGGTTAAATATTAGAAAATACAATTGGAAATGCCTTAGATGTTGTGCTTAAGTACAGCTTTATTTGTGGAAGGATTCAGAGGCATCAGGTCTGGAGGCAAATTTAATGCATTATCAAGAAAGAGAATTATGTTATTGTTTAGCAAGGCTTCATTAGAATGGGTACTTTTTAAATCTGACTTGCGATTTAAGGCTGACTAGGAACTGCTTGTATTAAGCATTCCTAAGACAGCTTTAGCAAGTCATCCAACCTTCAGCTTGGTCATAAATGCAAGTGTTAAAGAGGATTACATGGTTTTAATTGAATGGAGTGATAGATAACTGCTTAGACAAAAATAAAATGGAAATATTATCTGCAGATGCTGCCTAATGAGAACTTTATTCTGCTTTTTCAGAATGAAGCCAAAGCAAGTGGACTCTGGAACTTATTTTTACCCCCAGCAGCTGATCCTGAGGCTAAATATACAGCCGGACTGACAAATCTAATGTATGCTTTCTTCTGTGAGGTTATGGGGAGGTCCCTACCTGCATCTGAGGTATTATTATTTTATTTCTTTGTCTTGTAAAGAGTGCACGCTTTTCCCTGATGTTGTCTGCTGGCATTTATTTACAAAGGTTCACCATTTTTTTATTACAATTTCATGTTGTTACAACTATTAACCCTCAACAATAATGATCAGTTAGGCACAGAGAAAATCTGTATTTACTGGCAAGTACTTTTATTGACCTCCAAGAGGACCACAACCTGGACGTAGAGTTTGGAGGCTTGTGTGCCTCAGTGGCCTGGAGAGCTATGTTGGCTGGAGTCAGGGTTTTATGCTTTGGCTCTCGGTAGGGTCACCCATGCCAAACAGGTCAAAGAGTAGAGGCCAGACTAAGAGCAGTCCACTGGTCCTCCAGGCTTGGGGGTTCAACTCAGGGCTAACAACCCTGACTGGTCAAACAAAATTGCTATGGAAAGGACAATGAAGGATCCTTCTATATCTGAGTGCGATGACATTCCTGAGTATCCACCCGGGACTTGCGTGACTGACAGTAGTGAAAACCGAGAGGAAGCTGCCGACACAATAAAGGAAGCCCTGAACACCGCCAGAGATGGAGGACCTTCATTACTGCCCTGAACACCAACAGCATAACAGGCATCTTTTTATTACTACCTTCATTGGCTCAGTTAACTAACACATGAATTCACAAACTAAATACCTGTATGTGCACCCACTAGGTTTCGCTGACCCTCCATGAACAGTCAAATAATAGAAAAGGTAATGCCCGGGAGAAGCAGTGCACGCTGGGCTGGCCAGGTGTTCTTGGTCCCAATATAATCTCCACGTTTCTGATGTGGGCTCATCCTCTTCTGCAATGGTTGGTCTCCACAGAGTTGTTGCTGTCCATGCTCCAAAAATCCCCTATTCTTAACTGTTTCCTTATTAGATCAATCTCCGATGTTTCAAACTTTGTTGGGTCAAGCTATCTGACTGACCTGTGTCAACTTCTCATTGGATGAGGCCCAAGACTGCAGCCAGCATTGCATTATGGCTCTTTCTCCTTGACTTGTGCCTGGGTAATCTCTTTTGTTCTTTTCAACTCAGACTGCTTCAAACCAATCCAACCAGGTCAGCCGAACGCTTGGCCTAGACAACCAGGCCATAGGCTGTTCCTTCTATAAGCTTGGCATTTTACATAATAAACAGTTTCTTATCTGAAAATGGCCTCAGGTTTAGCAGATTATCAGGAGAAACTCCTTGTGTCCATATTCAATTGCTATGATTAAGGTATCCCTGAGCAAAAACCAGTTTACAAAATGGCAAATAATAAATGTGAGAAATTCTGCAGATGCTGGAAATCCAAAGCAATGCAAACAAAATCTTTGAGGGATGTCGGACTGAAATGTTGACTGACTATTCACAGATGCTGCCTGGTCTGCAGAGTTCCTCCAGCATTTTGTGTGTGTCACAAAACGCCAGCTGCAGGGACCAGTCTCAAAATACTTTGCAGCACCAGCTATTGTGTTCCAGGTTTCAGTTCCCACCTCTGCCTGTAAGGGGTTTGTGCGTTCTCCCCATGATCCCATCAGTTTCCTCTGGGTGCTCTAGTTTCCTCCCACATTCCAAAGGCATATGGTTTAGGCTTAGTAAGTGGTGGGCATGCTATATTAGCGCCAGAAGCATGACAACATTTGCAGGCTGCCCCAGCACATCCTCGGACTCTGTTGGTTGCTGACACAAATGACACATTTCACAATATGCCTCAATGTTTGTTATGTGCTGTGTCGTATGACCTAGGCGATCATGGTCTTTCCATAACAATGATTCTTCTTGGCAAATTTTTCTACAGAAGTGGGTTTGCCATTGCCTTCTTCTGGGCAGTGACTTTACAAGATGGGTGACCCCAGCCATTATCAATACTCCTCAGAGATTGTCTGCCTGGCGTCAGTGGTCACATAACCAGGGCTTGTGATATGCACCAGCTGCTCATACGACCATCCGCCACCTGCTCCCATAGCTTCACGTGACCCTGATCGGGTTTGGGGAGGGAGGGAGACTAAGCAGGTGCTACACCTTGCCCAAGGGTGACCTGCAGGCTAGCAGAAGGAAGAAGCACCTTACACCTCCTTTAGTAAAGATGCAAGTCCACCCAATGTTTTGATGTAGCTAATCTGTTTGTAAATATTTTACTTTGCAGATTTTTAATTGCTCTGCACCAGATACAGGGAACATGGAGATTCTGGTCAAGTACGGAACTGAAGCACAGAAACGGCAGTGGCTTCTGCCTTTATTGGATGGGAAAATCAGGTCCTGCTTTGCTATGACTGAGCCGCAGGTATGAAAGATGTTGTAACTCCTGTTGCTCAGCTCAATTTAAACCTGAGGTCCACTGACCCCATTAACGGTCGGAGTCCATGGCATAAACGAGGTTGTGAGCCCCAGATTTAAACATTGTTGGACATGTTGGAATGCATCACCATTTGCTTCCATATGGAGAAACCATTGTCATTGACATTATATGAGTGTCCCTGGTGTCCTAATATCTCCTCTGCACATTGTAGTTTTTCTGTGACGAGTATATTACGAATTAAATGTATTGGCATTTGGTACTGAGTTATCGACAAGCTTTAAGAATATGAGCCTTCTACAGGATGGTGCAGTGAGATGATGAATAAATCTGCCCAAAGTGAGTTTAAATTCAAGATATTGGAGAGGGTTCAAAGAAGATTCACAAGAATGATTCCAGGATTGAAATACTTGTCATATGAAGAGTGTTTGATGGCTCTGGGCCTGTACTCACTGGAATTCAGAAGAATAAGGGAATAAGTGGGGGGTTCTCATTGAAACCTATCGAGTGTTGAAAAGCCTCATGAGAGTGGATGTGGAAAGGATATTTCCCATAGTGGGGGAGTCTAAAACCAGAAGGCACAGCCTCAGAGTAGAGGGATGTTTAATTAGAATGATGAAGGATTCGTTTAGCCAGAGAGTGGTGAATCTGTGGAATTCATTGTCACAGGCGACTGTGGAGGGCAAGTCATTGGGTATACTTAAGGCAGAGGTTGACAGATTTTTGATTAGTCAGGACACAAAAGGATATGGGGAGAAGGCAGGAGATTGGGGCTGAGAGGGAAAATGGATCAGCTATGATGAAATGGTGAAGCAGACTGGATGGGCCAAATGGCCTAATTCTGCTCCGATAGCTTATGGTTTTATATAGACTCAGCCAACAGGAATCTGAAGCACCATATGATGGCCACGCTTACATTATGAAAGAATTAAATGTAACTTTGCATGCAAGGCAAATATTATTTGCATTATTTTTCATATTGCCTTATGGCATGTAAGGATGCCATTCAGCCATTGATCCTGCAACCTGCATGTGGTCTCATTGTGATGGTAGAGGAGGCTGTGGACAGACATGCCAGGCTGGGAATGGGAAGGGTATTTGAAGTGCACGGCCAGAATCAGAATCGGGTTTATCATCACTGGCGCGTGACATGGAATTTAATCACTTAGCAGCAGCAGTTCAATGCAAAACATAATATAGAAGAGAAAAAAAACTTAAATAATAATAAATAAATTACAGTATATTGAATAGATTAAGAAATGTGCAAAAATCAGAAATACTGTATACTTTAAAAAAGTGAGATACTGTCCAAGGGTTCAATGTCCATTTAGGAATCGGATGGCAGATGGGAAGAAGCTGTTCCTGAATCACTGAGTGTGTGTCTTCAGGCTCCTGTACCTCCTACCTGATGGTAACAGTGAGGAAAGGGCATGCCCTGGGTGCTGGATGTCCCTAATAATGGACACTGCCTTTCAGAGACACCGCTCCTTGAAGATGTCCTGGGTACTTTGTAGGCTAGTACCCAAGATGGAGCTGACTAGATTTACAACCCTCTGCAGCTTCTTTTGGTCCTGTGCAGTAGCCTCTCCATACCAGACAGTGATGCAGCCTGTCAGAATGCTCTACACAGTACAACTGTAGAAGTTTTTGAGTGTATTTGTTGACATGCCAAATCTCTGCAAACTCTTCATGAAGCATAGCCACTGTCTTGTCTTCTTTATAAATACATTAATATGTTGGGACCAGGATTGATCCTCAGAGATCATGACACCCAGGAACTTGAAACTGCTCATTCTCTCCACTTCTGATCCCTCTGTGAGGATTGGTATGTGTTCCTTCATCTTACCCTTCCTGAAGTTAACAATCAGGTCTTTCGTCTTACTGACGTTGAGTGCCAGGTTGTTGCCGCGACACCACTCCACTAGTTGGCATATCTCACTCCTGTTCACCCTCTCGTCACCACCTGAGTTCCTACCAACAATGGTTGTATTGGCAGCAAATTTATAGCTGGTGTTTGAGCTGTGCCTAGCCACACAGTCATGGGGGTAGTCACAGAGAGTAGAGCAGTGGGCTAAGCACACACCCCTGAGGGGCGACAATGGGAGATCCTGGCTGTTACGGTGGACAGAACAAAGATGCTCGATCTGCATCAAGTCCAGCATCTGCAGAGTTTCTTGTGTTTGAACAGATTTGCTGAATTCTGTCTTTTGTAACTGCTTGCTACCAATTCACACTATGTAATTGTACACTACACTGCCACCTACTTCCGTGAGGGGCATTGCATAGTAGCCACCGGCAAGTCTTTCAAATTCGGGGCAACGTAAGAGTACCCAAGAAAAGCAGATCTATTGAATTTTCAAACGCAAACAACAGGAATTCTGCAGATGCTGGAAATTCAAGCAAAACGCATCAAAGTTGCTGGTGAACGCAGCAGGCCAGGCAGCATCTCTAGGAAGAGGTACAGTTGACGTTTCAGGCCGAGACCCTTCCTGAAACGTCGACTGTACCTCTTCCTAGAGATGCTGCCTGGCCTGCTGCGTTCACCAGCAACTTTGATGTGTGTCTATTGAATTTTCCCTGTGTTTTTCCTTTATCTTAAATCAGCATCTGGTTAAAGATTTTTTTTCACCATCTGCTTGGTCACAGCCCCTTTTTTGTTGTTCAGGGTTCCAGCAATGTTGCTAGAATCCTCCTTCTCCCCTTTCTCCTATGGTCCGCTCTCCTTTCCTGTCAGATTTCTTCTTCTCCAGCCCTTCATCTTTCCCAACCACCTGACTTCACCTATCACCTTCTCACTATCCTCCTTCCCCTCCCCACACCTTTTTATTCTGGCATCCTCCCCCTTCCTTTCCAGTCTGGAAGAAGGGTTCTGGCCCAAACATCAACTGCTTATTCATTTGCATAGATGCCGCCTGACCTGCTGAGTTCCTGCAGCATTTTGTGTATGTTGCTATGGATTTCCAGCATCTACAGTACCTCTTGTGTTTATAATGTCAGAACATCTCTGTTATAGCTGTGCTGAAAAACTTCTAGTGTTTTTACAATGATTCTCCCACAAAAATCCACAATATTCACAAGCTTTATTTATTAAAATGTACTGGCGTTACAATTTTTTTGGCATTAAAGACAGTTAATCGCTCGTCTTCTGGATTTTGATAGTAAAGGATAGCTATCTTGCCTGAAATTTTCAGAATTGAAGATCAATTTGCTCTGCATTTTCCTGAATCATGCAGGTTGCCTGTTCCGATGCCACGAACATTGAGGCCTCAATTGTTGAGGAAGCTGACTTTTATATTCTCAATGGGCACAAGTGGTGGACATCAGGTAAGAAAGTTGCACAGTAACACACACAAAATGCTGGAGGAACTCAGCAGGCCAGGCAGCATCTCTAGGAAGAGGTACAGTCGACGTTTCAGGCCGAGACCCTTCGTCAGGACTAACTGAAGGAAGAGATAGTAAGAGATTTGAGAGGGGGAGGGGAAGGGGGAGGGCTTCATCTTGACAGTAGAGGAGGCCATGGATGGACATATCAGAATGGGAATGGGACATGGAATTAAAATATGTGGCCACTGGGAGATCCTGCTTTCTGTGGCGGACAGAGCGAAACGGTTCAGCCACACTCAGGTTGGAGGGACAACACCTTATATTCCGTCTGGGTAGCCTCCAACCTGATGGCATGAACATTGACTTCTCTAATATCCGTTAATGCCCCTCCCCCCCTTCTTACCCTGTCCTTATTTATTATTTTTCCCCCCTTCTTTCTCTCTCTTTTTTCTCCCTCTCACTCTGATGCTCTTCTCCCCCTTTCTTTCTCTGTGGGCCTCCTGTCTCATGATCCTCTCATATCCCTTTTGCCAATCACCTGTCCAGCTCTTAGCTCCATCCCTCCCCCTCCTGTCTTCTCCTATCATTTTGGATCTCCCCCTCCCCCTCCCACTTTCAAATCTCTTACCAGCTCGTCTTTCAGTTAGTCCTGACGAAGGGTCTCGGCCTGAAACATCGACTGTACTTCTTCCTATAGATGCTGCCCGGCCTGCTGCGTTCTACCAGCATTTTGTGTGTGTTGCTTGAAATTCCAGCATCTGTAGATTTCCTCGTATCTAGGAAAAGAGTACAGTTGACGTTTCGGGCTGAAACCCCAAAAATGCACTATGTGAGAACAATGAGAGGGAGATTCATTTATTCAGTTTGGATTCAAAAATGTAACTAAGGTTCAAATAATGAATTGCTAGTTCACCATCAAAATTCATTCTGCTATGAGTGATTGTGGTATTCAGTTGTGTTTTCTTATTCATTGTACTTAATATTTTTTTGTTCTTGGGGAAAATATTTCTCCTGAGCTATACTTGTCAGATCTCAGTTATTTTCAAACCCTGGGTTCTTTAAAAGTTCAGAAATGAGCGAGAAACTTTCATTCTTCACTATTGTTTATCTTAAAGTTTAAACAAAGATACAGAGTATTTGGAACTAGTGAGGAGCTGAGAAGCAAAGCAGAGATTAAAGAGATTCAATAGATTCAATTTAAAGAAATTTTTAAATTTGAAAAATCTATCACCTTTCTACTTGAAGAACAGAAATTCTTCAGATAGAGATATAGCAGTTAATAGGCTACATAATGTAAGAAGAATCATCAATGATAAATTGTAAACTTTTTTTTATGTATTGTGCCATGAAGTCTCCCATTCTGTTACTTAAGTGTAGTTTCTATTTTCTCTACCAGTCTTCATGGCATGTAGGTATAATCACTAATTACTCTTTGCATGAATTGTATCTATTTTCTGTCTGTATTGTATTTTGTGTTGCACGTGTATTCTGGGTAATTTGTCACATGGGTTGGGGTGTGGTAGAAGTGAATGAGTATAGTTATGTATTCTCACTTAGTCGTAGTCAATTCAGTTCAGAGAGGGTAAACCGGTGGGGGGGGGGTCATTTTTTTTTGTTGACTGCTAATTGGAACATTCATTTCATTAATTACATTTAATTACGCCAATTGGAACACTTATTTTGCTATACTACTAACTTAGTTTTTGTTTTTTATCGCTGCAAGATCCTTTGCCTTTTGTAATGAAGGATCAAACGTACTTTTTTGCGACTTGGAACTCAGTTCCTTTGGAGGCCTGTCACAAAGTGTTAATTCCCATACTCACTCGCTCAGCAGCTTGGGTTTGTTTTCAGATAACCACTACAAATTGTTTTGAAATATTTGCTTTAAATTTACTTTTTACTTTTTAAAACATCTCTTCTCAGCTGAGAAAAGAAACACCTAGGATGTCTTTGCCTTGCATGAAATTTGTAGCATTCATTTATAATCCTCAACCATAGAACTTCAAACTTACGTTTTACTGGCTTTTCCTTGTAGTTCATGGTCTTTCTCTAAATGGTAATCAGAACTAGCAATAATAATATAGGAGTATTTACACTGAATTAATATTAGCAGTTTGGACATTATGTTACCCAGGCCATGCTCTCTTCTCGCTGCTACTGTCACAAAGAAGGTACAGGAGCTTCAGGACTCTCACCACCAGGTTCAGGAACAGTTACTACCCCTCAACCATCAGGCTCTTGAACCAAAGGAGATAATTTCACTCAACTTCACTTGCCCCATCATTGAATTCTTCCCACAATCTCTGGACTCACTTTCAAGGACTCTTCATCTCATGTTCTTGATATTTGTTTATTTATTTGTTTGTTTATTATTTCTTCCTTTTTGTATTTGCAGCTTGTTGTCTTTTGCACACTGGTTGAACGCCTAAGTTAGTGCAGTTTTTATTGATTCTATTATGGTTATTAATCTATTTTGGGTTTATGGAGTATGCCCGCAAGAAAATGAAGCTCAGACTTGTATATGGTGACATATGTACTTTGATAATAAATTTACTTTGAACTTAGAACATGATTTATCTGTTAGCTATAACCATCTAGGATTCACTAGCCTTGAATGAAAGTTATTTTCCTTTCTATATTATGACAGGTGTATTGGATCCTCGCTGTAAACTCTGTGTATTTATGGGAAAAACTGACCCACAAGCTGGTAAATACAAACAGCAGTCCATGATTCTGGTGTCAATGGATACTCCGGGGATTAAAGTTATCCGACCCTTATCAGTTTATGGGTTTGAAGACCTTCCAGGTGAGGCAGGCTATTATTCGAGGTTCACCCGACTGAAATGAAAATGCATTGTCCAGCTGAGGGTCATATATTGACGAGCAAGTTGTGTACCCAGAGATAACCTAGTAAATGGTTACGTTTGGAAAACATTCAGACTGATGCGGTTGATTCTGGGGTGGTGGATATCAGATGAAGTAGTGTTCCAAATTTTCCTGTTGGTTCGATGGGTCCTGTTGTTCCTTGTGATTCATATTGGAAAGGTTTGTATGGTTCTCTTTACTTTCAGTTGATTTCCCTGTGGCCATCTTCAAAGCTTTAAACCTTTCCTGATGTCATATGCAAATTCTTTCAGGGAAACTGTGACTAGTGTGAAAGTGGGGGAAGTGCGCAATGATTCAAAAGAGGCCTGTTTGTGAAGGTGGAACAAAGTAGAGGAGACTAGTCTATTTTATCCTGATGGACATCCTGTTCACAACATTTAAATGGGTGATCTGTCACTGTTGTACACAAGAGTTCTGGCCAACAAGATGGGTTATGACTGAGTGGATTGGGTAGGTCTTTCACAAGAGACAGAGTTAAGATCATTGGTGGGGGTGGGGGGGAAATGAATTATTATGATCTAAGATGTTCTAGTTCAAAGGAAAGTAGACTCATCAGCAATTGTTTTTAAAATTTCTATACAAAAAAGAATGAAATGGAGGAAAGTGTAGGGTCGTGGGAGTAACTGGGAAGTTCTTTCAAATTGGAGTATGGGCACAAACAGCCAAATTTCTCCCTCCTGTCCTGTAAGCACCTGCTGTCAGCCACCTGGCTCAGCTGTGAACCACTGACATGGGATAATGGATCTGTACAACCCTAACCTTGCCTCAGCAATAGAATCCGATGGACCACCTCTTCCATTACCATGACTTCAGGAAACTCTCTCTGAAGTCTGAAAAGTCTCAGATGACCTGATCTGGGCCCAGCATATAGATGCAATCACAAAGAAGGCAAGCCAACACCTTTCTTTGATTCTGCATGGCACCAAATACTCTAACAGACTTCAATGGATGTACTGTTGAGCATATCCTGAATGGCAGCATCATGGCCTGGAATGGCAATTCCAAAGCACAGCAGCACAAGAGTCTGCAGAGAGTAGTGGATGCAGCTGGATCCATCATGGGCATAGCTGCATCTCTATTGTCTGCATCTTTAGAAGGTGACATCTATCATCAAAGATCCCCGCCATCCAGGTCATGCCTTTCACTCCCTGCTACAGTCAGGCAGGAGGTACAGAAGCCAAAAGTCCCACCAGTTACTTTCCTACAACCATCAGTGGGCCTGCACATCCCTAACCCAACCTCAGCAATGGAACCCTATGGACCACCCCTTGCATTGCCATGACCATGACTTGTCTTCGATTATGTTTTATTCGCAGTGATATCTTGTTTACCAAAGCCTTCTTATTCTCTTCCTGTCTGGTATAATTTTTATGTTCTGTGTGTTATCTGACCTTCCTTACTTTTGATGCTAATGCAAGGAGGTTTTTCATTGTAACTGTACCTCACCATTCCTGTGCAAATTGACAACAAGCACCTCGACTTAAACTTGAAAGAAGAGCTAGGGAATATATCCAGACAAGAATCAGGATTCATCAAGGTTTCAAGCTTGGGTGTTTGGTGGGGAGCAAGAAGAGACATGAAGGTGCAGATACAATGATGAGATCAGAAGAGAAGATGGCACTGTTAAAGATTGACTATAAAAGCACATTTGATATCTACCCTAGGTGGTCACGGTGAAATTGTATTTGAAAATGTTCGCGTGCCAAAAGAGAACATTCTGTTGCAATGTGGACGAGGGTTTGAAATCGCCCAAAGTAGACTTGGGCCAGGAAGGATACACCACTGTATGCGCCTCATTGGCCATGCTGATCGAGCTTTGGAACTTATGAAGGAACGGGTGAGTATCTGATGGAGAGAGAGGTTAATCATCAATACACCTTCAGTCAGATCTAGACCGGGGATCCCTGTTTAGGTTTGTTCATTATGCGCCATTTTGTATGGTGATGGCAGTCATGATCCTTCCATGATCATGATTGTTCTTGGCAGATTTTTCCACAGTAGTGATTTGCCATTGCCTTCTTTTGGGCAGTGTCTTTACAAAAGTGGGTGACCCCCATCATTATCAATATTCTTCAGAGATTGTCTGCCTGGTGTCAGTGGTCACATAACCAAGACTTGTGATATGCACCAGCTGCTCATACGCCAACTGCTCCCATGGCTTCACGTGACCGTGATCAGGGGGTTAAGCAGGTGATACACCTTGCCCAAGGGTGACCTGCAGGCTGGCGAAGGGAAGGAGAGCCTTATACCTCCTTTAGTAGAGACATATCCCCACCTCGCCACCCACCTGTTTAGGTACACCTATTTTATGCACAAACCCATATAGTTTGTTGCTGTTTAGTTGTATTCTGAACATACTTCATGGTGAAATGTTTAGTGATGTAACGATATGAAAAACTTTATAGATAAGAATTTTAAAACTTTGTTGTGCTGCAGTAAGATGTGGCTTACATATTTATTTTTATTTCTTCTGCTTCTCAGTGGTGAGTTTATGGTTTCCTTAACCACGTTTGACAAAAGCATTATCGTGCCATCTTTTGACAAGCTAACAAAAGGCAAAGTGAGGAATCAGTGAACTTAGGCGAGCAGTTTAATAGGTGCAGAAACTGACCAGGTTTCCAACAAAATTACAATATTTGGTGAAGTAAGAAAGCTGGAGAGACTGAGAGCTTTTTAGAGTGGCCTGTCATGAGGATATTTGGGATGTTCTACTTGGAAATGTTGAAGTGAAATCTGACATTGCTTAGAAAAGTAAATTGTAGCTAAGGCTCATGATCATCCTGTTTACAAGAGTTGATGCCCAAGGATAAGTGCGGAAGTTCAGTAAGGCATGAGTCAAGGTGACAGAGACAGCGTGCAGTCGCTCTGGCTGAACGTGGCCCTTGCAGCCTAACTTTCCTTGTAAAACCTTTCTGTTCAAACCTGGGACGCAAGGTCACCAGGCAGATCAAAACGGGATAGAACGCTAATGAAACCATTACTACTACTGGACAATTACTTGTAATCCTTAATATTTTTACTGCAATAAAACCTCATCCTTTAGGTCAGACTATTGTTTTATAATAATAAATAATTATAATTGTATCATTAAACAGAGTATCTGAGTATTATTTTGAACTATATAAATGCATTATGAAAATGGTATAAAATGTCTTTCCATCTTTCTATCCTCTTGCTCATTGTAACCCAGTTCAAATGTTTGGCCCCCAGCAAGAAAGTGAAAAGGTAAAAGGTGCAGATGTTACGTTTGTAATTGAAAGCGGTCTTTACTGTTGCTGGGTGGCGGGGTGGAGATACGTCTCTACCGAAGGAGGTGTAAGGCGCTCCTTCCCTCTGCTAGCCTGCAGGTCACCTTTGGACAAGGTGTAGCACCTGCTTAGCCCCCGATCAGAGTCACGTGAACCCATGGGAGAAGGTGGTGGATGGTTGTATGAGCAGCTGGTGCATATCACAAGTCCTGGTTATGTGACCACTGACGCCAGGCTGGCAATCTCTGAAGAGTATTGATAATGGCTTGGGTCACCTGTCTTTAAAGACACTGCCCAGAAGAAGGCAATGGCAAATCACGTCTGTAGAATTTGCTGAGAACAAGTACAGTCATAAACCACGATCGCCTCTGTTACAGCACATAATGATAAAGATGCTTTACTGTTGCAGGTAAAAAATCTAATGAATGGCCTGGCCCATACATAAGATAATGTCTTCAGAAATTATTCGTTACTAACAACTGAAATCTGCATTAGAATTGATACTTTATTCAAATGATGGGACTTGGGTGTACACAAAGATTTTATTGGATCAGTAGCTATAAAAATGGACAATTCTGAACTGTAACTTCAGTGACAGGGGCTAAACTGTTCTCCCTGTACACAAGTAAATAGTGTGATTGAGGAATGAGTATGGGTTGTCCAAGTTCAGTTAATCAGTGAGGACAAAAGCTTTCAGAATGTTTCCAGTACTGAACATTGTACTCTCTCAGTACCTCAACCGAGTATTATCTCAGCTGTGCTTTTGGAAGTTTGCAAATACTTGTTCTTGGCCCCTTGACTTCCTTTTTAGTGGTTATTTAATGATAATGTCTTTTTAATGATATTATATGGGGCCGCACTGTAGCGTAAGGATTAGCATAATGCTATTACATTGCCAGTGATCTGGGTTCAATTCCACCACTGTCTCTAAAAAATGTGTACGTTCTCTCCTTGACCACATGGGTTTCCTCCGCGTGCTCCGGTCTCCTCCCACGTTCCAAAGATGTACAGGATAGTAGGTTAATCAGTCACATGTATCATTAGGAGCTCAACGGGCGGGAGGTGCGTTTCCTGTGCTGTATCTATAAAGAAAACTATTTGTAGCAATATTTCTGATATCTATAGATTAATTGGAAGAATGATTTATACAATGTTTGGCTTAGACATTGCATTCAAACAGTCCACAAATATAAAATATATGGATGTAATCTTTCAGCTGATACTAGATGCATCTTTACAACAGGAACACAATATTGCAATAAAGACTGTCAGGTTGTTTTCTAAATTCCCACTGTTAAAGATCAAAGATTCAAAGTCTATTTATTATCAAAGAATGTGTAAATTACACAACCTTGAGATTTGTCTGCATCCAGGCAGCTGCAAAGCAGGAAACCCAAAAGAATCCAATTAAAAAAAGACCAACCCCCCCCCATGCTCAGAGAGAGAGAGAAAAAACACAAATCATTCAAACAGTAGAAACGAGCAACAACAACAGCAGCATTCTGAACCGAACTGAGTCCTTCAATCCAGATTCATGGAGCAGGCCCAAAGCCTCGGTGAAAATTTCTTTTCAAACTTCCCACTG
Source organism: Mobula hypostoma (assembly GCF_963921235.1). NCBI lineage: Eukaryota > Metazoa > Chordata > Chondrichthyes > Myliobatiformes > Myliobatidae > Mobula > Mobula hypostoma. Next base: position 33,146,530 of record NC_086123.1, on the reverse strand, counting down.
TTATGTTGTTTTCTAACTTCCCACCACCTCTATGTAGGTAAAGACAAGAGTGGCCTTTGGAAAGACATTAGCTGAACAAGATACTATCAAGATGGACATTGCTAACTCCAGGGTTGAGATTGAGCAAGCACGGTTGCTGGTGCTCCGAACTGCCCATCTAATAGACACTGTGGGAAACAAGGTAAGGACTCGCTGTAGGTAATCCACTTTCATCTAAACAGGCCTTGTTTTTTTTACAGTTACGTCATGTTATGTTGTAATGTGGCCTCACTGGTACTAATAACAAAAATAACAACAATTTAAATTTTCTGTAGTGATGTTAACATAGTATAACTTTACAAGGTAATTCCCAGAAATATTATCAGACAAAACAAAAATGAGGCATAAATGAAGAGGTTTGAGTGGATGTTTAAATGCCAGTTGATAGAGATGGATTTTAAGAAGTGCCAAGCAAGAAGAGGAAGCAGAAGAGTGGAGAGGTCCAGGGAAGAGATTGTTAGAATTTGCCACCTTGGCATCTGCTGGTTTGGCAGCTTGGCTGGAGAGAGAAACAGAAGTAATTTTTTTTCCGATTGAAAACCCTTCGTCAGTACTGGGAAAGAGTAAATGAAACCAAGAATTGAAGAGAAGGTAATGGAGCAATGGACAGAGCAGTGGAAATATTTAAGGTGAGGCGAGGTTTGAAGCTAAGTTGTTGAGGTTAGTTGGGGAAGTGAAAAGTGAAAAGTGAAAAAATATTAAAGCCATGAATTGATGGCTGTTAAATAGTGAGATGTAAAACTTTGCAAAATGCACAACTGTGCAGCAGGTCCATTGGAGAGAAAGGTATGAGCCCATATGACAGATTGATGACCAGTTCTGATACAGAAAGGGAAAGCAGGTTACCTGAAGTTGTGGAACTTGATATTGAATCTGGAAGGCTGCAACATTGTCAGATGGATGATAAGGAGCTGTCCTTCAAGTTTGTATTGGGCTTCTGTAGAACAGTCCTAGAAGCCCTTCACAGATAGGTCAGAGAAATGAGATGGCGTACCAAAGTGGCAGACAACTGCAAACTCAAGATTGCTCCTCGATACTCAGAATCAGATTTAATATCACCGGCATGTATTGTGAAATTTGTTAACTTAGCAGCAGCAGTTCAATGCAATACATAATATAGAAGGAAAAAAAACAAAATATAATAATAATAATAATAATAAATCAATCAATTACAATATACATATGCTGAATAGATTAAAAATCATGCAAAAAACAAATACTGTATATTAGAAAAGGTAGTGTCCATGGGTTTAATGTCCATTTAGGAATCTGATGGCAGAGGGGAAGAAGCTGTTTCTGAATTGCTGAGTGTGTGCCTTGAGGCTTCTGTACCTCCTACCTGATGGTAACAGTAAGAAGAGGGCATCCCCTGGGTGCTGGAGGTCCTTAATAATGGACACTGACTACAGACCACATCCATACTGAATGGATGTGGTCTGTAATCACCAGGCCTCAAGCCGTGGTGTTGCCTGTTTACAGCTGTCCAGGAGAGAGGTGTCAGAGGTGGTTGGACACAGCGTCCAGGCTGGAGTTGGTGCTGCCCCCACTGTTCACTCAGCAGACGACAAGCCGCTTTGTATTCAATTTCAAATTGCTGCAACATTCATGGGCTCAGAGTCTTGGACTATTTTGTTGTGTGACTGTATCTTACTGGTATCTTCCATGTGCTTGCCACCTTATATGTACTTTGTGCTGTGCTGTGTGTGACTGTTAGTGCTCTGTTTTGCGCCTTGGCCCGAGAGCAGAGTTCTATAACCGGGGTTCCGCGGAACACCAGGGTCTGCAGGAGGTCGCTTGGGATTCTGTGAGAGATCGTGATTTTTAAAAAATTAAACGTTTTTTCAACTCTGTTAATCATAAGTTGGAACAATTTGATTCATACTGGGAAAAATGGTTTAACTACATAACACCTCATAGGCCTGATTTTATTCTCACAAATCAATGAATATGTTGTAAAAAAAAATCACTCCCTACTTGTACATAGTTTTCTCCTTTTGCTTGTTCTTTTTCCCTCTCTTTACTGTAAGTGTATACCTCAAATAAATATTATGTGGAGATTTGTGACAAATATGAACATGTGATGTAGATGTACAGTATCTGAAATACATCTTATGGAAATGTTTGATGATGAACTTCAATAAAAAATAAATTACAAAAAATAAGAAACTGAAAAAGTTTCATTCTCAAGCAGTATAATAGGTCATTGTATCGATGACATGTCACATGATGCTGGAGTGCTTTTGTGTGAAAAACTGAAAAACAACTTTTCTATCCAGGTTGATGAGTCGGCAGATTTCACCAATAAATATCATGTTGTAGCATTTGTAAGATTTGTAAATGATGGTGAAATTCAGGAAAACTTTTCTGTTGCAAAGAGCTGCCCAAAACAAGCAAAGGCCAAGATATATTTAACGTTTTGTCTTCATACCTGGAAACAAAAGGTCTGTCTTGCAGGAACTGTACTGGCATCTGTTCTGATGGTGCCCCATCAATGGTTGGCACCATTAGATGTTTCTCTTAAAAAGGAAATCCTGACATTGTCACAACACACTGCTTTCTTCAAAGAGAGCTGCTGGTGTCAAAAACTCTTCAAGAAGAAATGAGAAAAATTCTGGATGATGCTACAAAAATGGTTAACTTTATTAAACAAAGATAGTTCATTCAAGAATGTGTTTTATTCCCCTTCAGCCCGTAGAATGATTGCATTTCTTACTTTAATGGCGAAAAGATGTATTTTACAACATTGGAAAGAGCTTAATGCTCCAACTACCTTTTTTTGGTTTTCTCAGACGATTTTATGTTTGAATTTGGAGAAAATTAGAAGTAACCTTTATGATTCTTCATTTAAATTTGAACAGATTTGGGGACCTTTTATTCGATATTTTCATTTAATGTAATATTTACCCTTCTTGTTTTTTTTTCACTGTTTTTAATGGAGGTCGGGATTGAGGACGTGATTTTAAGTTTAACTCTGTTTGGTTTCAAGTTAGCCCATTGCTTTGCCTTGCTTTTAGTTAGCTGCACGGTGGGTTTTTTTTTGGGGTTTTTTTTTCTTTTTTTTCCATTGATATATATAAAATTTAGTATACTATTATGTTATCTTGGTTTCTTATGTTTAAATTACATTGTTTGTAGTATTTTTTTTGGTATTGATATCTTTTGGAATTTTATTATACTTCAACATTGTATTAATGTTTATATGGCCTACCTTTTTTGTATACTTACTCAATAAAAAGATTTAAAAAGAAAGAATGTGTTTTAAAAAAACTGAGAAAACCTGGACAAAGAGCACACCAATCTCCTGCTATATACAGAAATCTGTGGCTTAGCAGAAGAATTGTCAACAGGGTGTTTGAGCTGAAAGGTGAATTGCAGGAGTACTTTCAAGAAAATAGTAGCCCAGATTTTGCTGAGTGCTTTGAAGATGAAGAATGGCTGTAGAAACTAGCCTACTTAGCAGACATCTTTCATCATCTGAACCAGTTGAACAAGCCTCTGTAAGGCCCTGGAGAAAATGACTTTTGAATTTAAAAGGAAACTGAATCTTTGGAAAAATCATGTTGCAAAAGGAAATCTTGAAATGTTTCCAGTGCTACTTGAAAATGACAGTGAGGAAGGATGTTAGAACATCTGGAGTCTTACTGAAAAGCACCTAGAAGAACTGCAGAACAGAATTGTTCCTCCCTTTCAACACAAGTGTATGACTGGGTGAGGGACCCTTCCTCTGAATCTTCTGCTCAGCCTGAGAACTTGACTTTGCGAGAAGAAGAACTTTGTGAGCTGCAGTCTGATCGTGTACTCAAGATGAGACTTACTGACCTGCACCGGGACAAGTTGTGGATTTCTGTGAAAGAAGAGTATCCTGCCTGCCATTCATAGGAAAGCAATGACCATCTTGCTGCAGTTTTCAACTTCCTACATGTGTGAGCAAGCTGTTTATTGCATCAAGAGCAAGGATAGAAATCATGTCATTTCTGTTGAAGGTGAAATCTGTGTGTGCTTATCTCCAAGTTCGACCCAGAATTGAGTATTTGTGCAGCAAAAAACAAGCGCTGGGCCTATATTTGAGCTTGATCATGTCATTTAGTAAGACATTGAGTGATTAAGACCGTTCAAATTCCGAGAGGTGAACATCGCCAGTGACCTGTGCTGGTCTAACTACAGAGACACCATATCCAATAGAGCCCACCAAGCCTCTACTTCCTCAAAAGGGTAAAGAAATTTGGCATCTCCCCGTCAACCCTTACTAATTTATATCAATCCACCATAGAAAGCATCCTTTCTGGATGCAGCAAATGAGACTATTAAATGGTTCCTTAGTATTGGGTGGAGATACAGTATGTCCCTACCAAAGGAGGTGTAGGACTCTCCTTCCCTTCACTAGCCTGTAGGTCATCCTTGGGCAAGGTGTAGCACCCTCCCCCCCCCCCGATCAGGGTCACGTGAAGCCATGGGATCAGGTGGTGGATGGTTGTATGAGCAGCTGGTGCACATCACAAGTCCTGGTTATGTGACCACTGATGCCAGGCAGACAATCTCTGAAGAGTATTGAAATGGCTGGGGTTGCCCATCTTGTAATGTTTCCTCTGGTGGCAGTATCCAGAACTAGAGGGGACAGCCTCAAAATTAGGGGCGACCCTTTAGAACAGAAGTAAGGAGGAATTTTTTTAGCCAAAGAGTGGTGTATCTGTGGAATGCTCTGTCACAGTCTGCAGTGGAGGCCAAGTCTGTGGGTATTTTTAAAGCAGAAGTTGATAGATTCCTGATTAGTCAGGTCCCAAGGGATATGATGAGAAGGCGGGTGTATGGGGTTGAATGGGATCCGGGATCCGCCATGATGAAATGGCAGAGTGGACTCGATGGGTTGAATGGCCTAATTCTACTCCTATGTCTTATGGTCTAATGGACACTACCTAGCAGAAGACAAGGCAAACCACCTTTGCAGAAATACACCAAGAACAATCATAGTCATGTAGAAACCACGATCACCCACATCGTACCTCACAATCTACCTCATTGTGATCTTGCACTTTATGGTTTGCCTGCACTGCACTTTCTCAGTAGCTGTTTCACTTTATTCTGCGTTGTTCTCGCTCAATGCACTGTGTAATGTCTGTACAAACAGTGTGCAAGACAAGCTTTTCACTGGACCTCGATACATTTGGGTGGCACCGTGACCAGGGTTCATTTCCCACCACTATCTGTAAGGAGTTTGTACCTTCTCCCCATCACCGTGTGGGTTTGCTCCGGGTGCTCCAGTTTCCTCCCACAGTGCAAAACATACCGGGTAAGTTAATTGCTCATTCTAAATTGTCCCGTGATTAACTAAGGCTAAATTGGGGGATTGCTGGACGGCACAGCTCAAAAGACTGGAAGAGTATATCTCAATAAAATAAAAAAACATATAATAATTAACCAAAAATTACAATTGTGGGGCCATATCCCTTGTACAGTACAACTCATAGATAGATAGATATACTTTATTGATCCCGAGGGAAATTGGGTTTCATTACAGCCGCACCAACCAAGAATAGAGCATAAATATAGCAATACAAAAACCACAAACAATCAAACAACAAAATGGAAACTATGCCAGATGGAAAATAAGTCCAGGACCAGTCTATTGCAGGTGTGATATTGTGGCCATCACTGACACCTGGCTAAAGGATGCATGTCTCTGGGAGCTGAACGTCCAAGGATACACGGTGTATCGGAAGGATAGGAAGGTAGGCAGAGGGGGAGGCGTGACTTTATTGGTAAGAAATGATATTAAATCATTAGAAAGAGGTGATATAGGATCAGAAGGTGCAGAATCTTTATGGGTTGAGCTAAGAAATAGCAGGGGTAAAAGGACCCTGATGGCAGTTATTTATAGGTCCCCAAACAACTGCAGGGATGTGGACTACAAATTACAACTGGAAATAGAAAAGACTTGTCAGAAGGGCAGTGTTATGATAATTTCATCATTTTAACATTTTATGATTTTAACATGCGAGTGGATTGGGAAAATCAGGTTGGCACTGGATCTCAAGAGAGAGAATTTGTAGAATGTCTGCGAGATGGCTTTTTAGAACAGCTTGTTGTTGAGCCCACCAGGGGATTGGCTGTACTGGATTGGGTATTGTGTAATGAACCGGAGGTGATCAGAGAGATTGAGGTGAAGGAACCTGTAGGACGCAGTGATCATAACATGATTGAGTTCACTGTGAAATTTGAAAAAGAGAAGCCGAAATCTGATGTGTCGGTATTTCAGTGGAGTAAAGGAAATTACAGTGGCATGAGAGAGGAACTGGCCAAAGTTGACTGGAAAGAGACACTGGCGGGAAAGACAGCAGAGCAGCAGTGGCTGGAGTTTATGCGAGAAGTAAGGAAGGTGCAAGACAGGTATATTCCAAAAAAGAAGAAATTTTCGAGTGGGAAAAGGATGCAACCGTGGTTGACAAGAGAAGTCAAAGCCAAAGTTAAAGCAAAGGAGAGGGCATACAAGGAAGCAAAAATTAGTGGGAAGACAGAGGATTGGGAAGTTTTTAAAACCTTACAAAAGGAAACCAAGAAGGTCATTAAGAGGGAAGAGATTAACTATGAAAGGAAGCTAGCAAATAATATCAAAGAGTATACTAAAAGCTTTTTCAAGTATATAAAGAGTAAAAGACAGCTGAGAGTAGATATAGGACTGATAGAAAATGATGCTGGGAGAAATTGTAATGGGAGATAAGGAGATGGCAGAGGAACTGAACGAGTATTTTGATCAGTCTTCACTGAGGAAGACATCAGCAGTATACCAGACACTCAAGGGTGGCAGGGAAGAGAAGTGTGCGCAGTCACAATTACAACAGAGAAAGTACTCAGGAAGCTGAATAGTCTAAAGGTAGATAAATCTCCCGGACCAGATGGAATGCACCCGTGTGTTCTGAAGGAAGTAGCTGTGGAGATTGCGGAGGCATTAGCGATGATCTTTCAAAAGTCGATAGATTCTGGCATGGTTCCGGAGGACTGGAAGATTGCAAATGTCACTCCGCTATTTAAGAAGGGGGCAAGGAAGCAAAAAGGAAATTATAGACCTGCTAGCTTGACATCAGTGGTTGGGAAGTTGTTGGAGTTGATTGTCAAGGATGAGGTTACAGAGTACCTGGAGGCATATGACAAGATAGCCAGAACTCAGCATGGACTCCTTAAAGGAAAATCCTGCCTGACAACCCTATTACAATTTTTTGAGGAAGTTACCAGTAGGCTAGACAAGGGAGATGCAGTGGATGTTGTATATTTGGATTTTCAGAAGGCCTTTGACAAGGTGCCACACATGAGGCTACTTAACAAGATAAGAGCCCATGGAATTACGGGAAAGTTACATACGTGGATAGAGCGTTGGCTGATTGGCGGGAAACAGAGAGTGGGAATAAAGGGATCCTATTCTGGTTGGCTGCTGGTTACCAGTGGTGTTCCACAGGGGTCCGTGTTGGGGCCACTTCTTTTTACATTGTACATCAATGATTTGGATTATGGAATAGATGGCTTTGTGGCTAAGTTTGCTGACAATACGAAGATAGGTGGAGGGGCTGGTAGTGCTGAGGAAATGGAGGGTCTGCAAAGAGACTTGGATAGATTGGAAGAATGGGCGGAGAAGTGGCAAATGAAGTACAATGTTGGAAAGTGTATGGTTATGCACTTTGGCAGAAAAAATAAACGGGCAGACTATTATTTAAATGGGGAAAGAATTCAAAGTTCAGAGATGCAACGGGACTTGGGAGTCCTCGTACAGGATACCCTTAAAGTTAACCTCCAAGTTGAGTCAGTAGTGAAGAAGGCAAATGCAATGTTGGCATTCATTTCTAGAGAAATAGAGTATAGGAGCAGGGATGTGATGTTGAGGCTCTATAAGGCACTGGTGAGACCTCACTTGGAGTACTGTGGGCAGTTTTGGTCTCCTTATTTAAGTAAGGATGTGCTGACGTTGGAGAGGGTACAGAGAAGATTCACTAGAATGATTCCGGGAATGAGAGGATTAACATATGAGGAATGTTTGTCCGCTCTTGGACTGTATTCCTTGGAGTTTTAGAAGAATGAGGGGAGACCTCATAGAAACATTTTGAATGTTGAAAAGCATGGACAGAGTGGATGTGGCAAAGTTGTTTCCCATGATGGGGGAGTCTAGTACGAGAGGGCATGACTTAAGGATTGAAGGGTGCCCATTTAGAACAGAAATGCGAAGAAATTTTTTTCGTCAGAGGACGGTGAATCTATGGAATTTGCTGCCACGGGTGGCAGTGGAGGCCAAGTCATTGGGGGTATTTAAGGCAGAGATTGATAGGTATCTGAGTAGCCGGGGCATCAAAGGTTATGGTGAGAAGGCGGGGCAGTGGGACTAAATAGGAGAATGGATCAGCTCATGATAAAATGGCGGAGCAGACTCGATGGGCCGAATGGCCGACTTCTGTGCCTTTGTCTTATGGTCTTATTGGCTCAGGGTGTCTGACCCTCCATGGGAGGAGCTGCAAATTCGATGGTCACAGGCAGGAACGACCTCCCATGCCGCCCAGTGTTGTATCTCGGTGGAATATGGCCGAAGTCCAACAGTAAAAAGTTCAATATCCGGGCTACAAATATGTTCCTCAATCGTAATATGACCTGGATTGCACCATCTGTTGTTAACCAGAACAGTAAGCACCCGACTCCTTTACGCTTACCACTCTTAGTACACTTCCAGTCAGCCCGAACGGTCTGGAAGTCGTCCGTGAAAAGTTTTGATCGGGTATGTCCTCATGCAGCCCCGTTTCAGTGAAACACATAACACTGCACTCCCGAAATGTTCTCTGACGCCTGGCTAGGGGCATGAACTCGTCCATTTTATTACCCACTGAACTCCTCTTCTCCATAAGTCTCTGTTGTCTCGACCTGGTCCTCTTTCCTTGACTTTGTGATCCCCCTCTGCATCCTCTGTGTGTTTTCCTCCAGATTTCAGCAGGGGTGTCCACCGCTCTGCTCGCTAAACCGGCCGGCATAAGTGCAAGCAGCTGGTCCCTGGAATAAACAATGCAACCATGCTTCTGTCCCGCTAATGAGATGTGTCGGAATGTAACTATTTCCAGCGCTAAAAACCCAAATAAAACTCTTTCTACCAGCATGTTAGAGAGGGTGCAGCTTCGATGTGTTACCGTATAAAAAATAAAAAATAACGTAAGTTAAAAAGTAAGAATACTGATCGGAACGGCTGTAACGGGCTGCATGCACGACCAGCGCAACCGCACTAGAACTCATTTAAAATTTTTAGCAATTTAATGATATTGTTCATTAGTTAAAATGCTTATTTTTAAGTTATTACTGTTCTTAATGGATTGTAGATGGTTAGATGTTCAGTATCTACCAGGCTAATTTTCTCCTACCCTAATAACCTTGTGTATGGCATCCAATCTTCCTGTTTCTTGTTGATGTTTGAAGCACAATTTTGTGAATGTTTAATTGTTTGTCACTGCAGGAAGCAGCTCCGGAAATCTCCATGATTAAAATGGTAGTACCAAGTATGGCATTGAAAGTTATTGATCGTGCCATCCAGGTAGGTGTGTCTTGTATGTACAACTACTAATCAATTGATAGTTCTATTCTTTCATTCAAGCTTTAGCCCTTATGCATCAAAATAAAACCTAGAGAAAATGGTAATTTTCCTTTTCATTGCCTGGGTTCAATCGATGCTTGAAGTGATTGTGTAAACCTTAGATTGGGAGACTACATTCGCTCCATCCGCCACAAAAAGCGGAATTTCTCGGTGGCTACCCTTTTCAATTCTACTTCCCATTCACATCCTGACTTGTCAGTCCCTGGCCTCCTCTACTGCCATGATAAGGCCACACTCAGGTCGGAGCAGAAACACCTAATATTCGGTCTGGGTGGCCTCCAACCCGATGGCCTGAACATCAATTTCTTTAACTTCTGTAATTGCCCCTCCCCTTCACCATTCCTCATTCCTGTTTCCCTCTCTCACCTTATCTCCTTAGCTGCCCATCACCTCCCCCTTCCTTTCTTCCGTGGTCTTTTATTCTCTCATACCAGATTCCCCCTCCTCCAGCCCTTTGTTTCTTTCATCAATTACTTCGCAGCTTTTCCCTGCCCCTTCCTCCCAGTTTCACCTATCACCTACCACCTTGTACTTCTTCCCTCCCGCCCCCCAACTTCTGACTTTGACTTCTCCACTTCCTTTCCAGTCCTGATGAAGGGTCTCAGCCCGAGATGTCAACTATTCACGCTTTTCCATAGATGCTACCTGGCCTGCTGAGTTCCTCCAGCATTCTTCTGCTTGTGAAGGCTTAGGGTAAAAGGGTTTCTTAACAAAATCTCATTGAAAGTTGCCTTTAAATATCATCATTTGCACATTTACAGCATCCAATTTTTTAAGAATTAGAAAATCCTTAATTGACTAGATAAAATAGCCTGGTAAGGTATGTTCTCTCCTCTGAGTAAAGTTTCAAAGTTATGTGGATCAAGTTTATCCTTTCCTTAAAGCACCTGGAAAATTAAGAAACTCGGGCTGAGCTGAAGGTTTTTTATTTATTGAAGTACAGTGTGGAATAGACCCTCCCAGCACTTCAAGCCGCAACGCCCAACAACCCCCTATTTAACCCTAGCCTAATCACGGGACAACTTACAATGACCAATTAACCCACCACCCGGTGGGTTTTGGACTGTGGGAGGAAACCGGAGCACCCGGAGGAAACCCACGCAGTCACGGGGAGAACGTACAAACTCCTTACAGGCAGTGATGGGGATCGAACCCAGATCGCTTCTATTACAAAGCGTCGTGCTAACCACTATGCTACCGTGCCGCCCCAATTTGGAGGTTGGGCGTTCCAGGATCATAATTTACATGATGCAAGGAAGCCAAAACTAAAACTACGAAGCTCTAACACTCTGATCTGTCCAATTTAATTCGGATTTTTTGTAGTTATGGGGTAAGCTATCGGATAGCATCTTTTAATAACAGAGTATTTCAGTATTGACATGGGGATTACTTGATTATTATGCACAAACATGATCACCTCCAGCCAGAAGATAACATTTCTGCCGTTTACTTCACTTGTCCCTTGTTCTGTCAGTGATTTCCCTGTTTTTTTTAAAGGTTAGCTTTGTTTGTCACGTGTACATTGAAATGCATCATTTGCATCAAATGAAATCAGCGACGATTGTGACAGGAACAGTCAGCAAGTATCAGCAGAGTGCTCCTGCCACAAACTGTTGTCAGAGGCTATTAGAGATGCAGGCCGTTGGGAGCATTTTAATGAGAGCTCATCCCCACGAACGGCCTTAAGGAACCAGCACAGTTACACTGACTCTTTATTTCTATATCTTCCAGGCCTTTGGAGCAGCTGGACTCAGCAGTGACTACCCATTAGCTCAGTTTCATAGCTGGGCACGTGCATTGCGACTTGCCGACGGTCCAGATGAGGTTCATAGGACAGTGGTTGCCAAGTATGAATTAAAACAGAGAGGCACCACACAGAAGCACTGAACAATCGATCACCGGTTCTTTGACATATTCTGTACACAACAGAACAATCACTAACATATTCTTTAAGCTCATAATGTACGCAAATGAAATTGGTCATGTCTGTGATATTGCTTTGTACTTTACGACGTGGTCTGTCGTCTCAGAATTTTTACATAATCCCTCAGCGTTTCAACCCCTGATCAAGAACAGAGCGATCTGCAAGCAGTTTGTTACCATTCTTTCAACCAGCTGTAAAGAGGCCACTTTGTACCATGGAGTATATGGTATGAAGAAGGTTGGCAAGTAATGGCAGAGAAAAGAGAGTGCTGGTTCAGTTGCTGATTGCTCAGAGAATTTGACAAGTTTTCAGAATCTTTGGGTGAATGCTAGTAGGACCTACTAATCTTTTCCCCCTGCTGTGTCCACTGGAAAATAGTCCTAAATCAACATACCTTTTTAGAAAGATTAAAATATAGTTATTTAAATATTAGATGTTTTCCATGTATTTGTTTCTTCTTGTCTCGAAGGCACTAATAGCTAGCTGGTTTGCATTCCATGGTCATCCCTGTTATCTCTGGTAAATACACATGGGATAAAGAAATCAAACATTAAATTTAAACCTGTAAAATATCTTCAGATGTAAATACTTTTAGATCTTAAACATGTTTAATCGGTTTCAATAAGTATATTTAATGTCAGAGAAATGTATACAATATACATCCTGAAGTTCTTTTTCTTAGCAAACATCCACAAAAACAGAGAAGTACTCCAATGAATGAATGACAGTTAAATGTTAGAACCCTGAAGACCCCCCAGCTCCCCAACACATAAGCAGCAACAAAGTGACGACCCCCTTTCCCCACCAGCAAAAAACTATCTGCACCCTCCACCAAGCACGCAAGTGTGCAGCAAAGCATCAGTAAAGATATAGACTTGCAGTACCCCAAAGTCTACTCATTCACCCAGTAATTCAACATACCACAGGCCCTCTTTCTCCCACATTAGGGAAAAAGAGGTGTCCCCATTTCACAGCGAGAGGGGAGACATAACAAAGCAACTCGCCGATTTATGGTGTTAAAAGTCTGTTGCATCAGTTTCCATATACTGTAACAGAAGGACATGTTGGAGCTATTTGGAAAATGGGAATCAGTTCTGATATTTGCAGGTGACACAATCTGTTCTGAACATGACATAATTCCAAACAACAAATACACATCTTTGATTGCTTTTATCCTTTTTTTTCTTCATCTTCCCACCCTTCCCCCACATATAGTTTGAGAATGCTGCAAATTCTTGCAAGGTTCCAGACTCTCGTCACTGCACAGGATCGAAATAAGCTGCAGAGGGTTGTAAAATTAGTCAGCTCCATCATGGGCACTGGCCCTTGTATCTAAGGTTTCTTTAAGGAGTGGTGCCTCAAAAAGGCAACATCCATCATTAAGGACCCCCATCACTCAGGTCATACCTCGTTCTCATTGCTACCATCAGGGAGGAGGTACAGAAGCCTGAAGACACACACACAACGATTCAGGAACAGCTTCTTCCCCTCTGCCATTGGATTTCTGAATGGACATTGAACCATGAACACTACCTCACTGCTCTTTTATTTTTTTTTCTCTACTTATTTAACTACTTTAATATATATACTTACTGTAACTTAGTCTTTTTCCTATTATGTGTTGCTTTGTACTGCTGCCACAAAGTTAACAGATTTCACAACATATGCCGGTGATATTAAACCTGATTCTGATTTTCCCTCTAAAATGCATCACCTCATTTTCATCGAGATTTCAATTAATTTGTCAAGTATCCGCACAGAAGACAAAGTCATTCCTGTCCTTGTCTATTTTACCACTCCCTTTCCCTGCTTAACTATACACCCTGATTTGATATTGTCCTCACATTTAGAACTGTACATCCAAATCCACTGATATAAAAAAGCCAACACTTAAGGTTCAAAGGTTAATTTATTATCAAAGTATAGAACTCTGAAATTCTTCTTCTCCTCATAGCTGAAAAACCAAGAAAGAAAAGGATTGCAGCACGATCATCAAGCCCCCCCAAATCCCTCCTCCCCGAACAAAACCGAAACACACAAATCAACCCCCAACTCCCACTCACCTTCCCCTGCACACAAAAAAACGAGAAAGATCAGGCGAAAAACACCAAGTGTAAAAAAAACTATAAGTCTGAAAAGAAAGTCTATAGTTCCAAGTCCATATCCAAAACCTGAGTAACATTCTCCATTACAGCGGCAGGCCTTTCCCTCCCTGTAGCAGAGCGATCCCACCAGTGATCAAAAGGCCGTCTCCCCTCACTGGTAGCAGAGTGAGTCCTCCAGCAATCAAAAAGCATCTCCCCTCCTTGGTAGAAGAGCGATCAAAAGGCAGAACATATTTATAAGGAGGACATATTCAAAAGTACATTTAATGTCAGAGCAATGTATACAACATACATCCTGAAATATTTTCTCTTCGCAACCATCCACGAAAACAGGAGTGTCCCAAAGAATGAACGACAGTTAAATGTTAGAACCCCAGAGCCCCGAGATCCTAGGCTTCCGAATCTGAGGTTAGGCTGAGCCGAACGACAACAGCTGGTTGTGAAACCCTGAGAGCAGGTCCCATTCCCGCAAAGAACCGTAGTCAGCGTGTAACTCCAGGTCAGGGTCCTCAAAAGAACCCTGAAAGGGGAAAATAGAAATACCAAAGATGGAAATAGCCTTTGTATGCTGTGGCTGAGAAAGCTATGTAAGTGCTCACATACCTTAGTCCCAAAGAAAGTATTAAATATAAATAGCAGTTAGTTTCTAGAATAAGCTTAATTTTATGACTCATCGTCTTCATTATGTGCCATGTCGTATGACAAGGGTGATCATGGTTTTTCCATGACCATGATTGTTCTTGGCAAATTTTTCTACAGAAGTGGTTTGCCATTGTCTTCTTCTGGACAGTGTCTTTACAAGACAGGTGACCCCAGACATTATCAATACTCTTCAGAGATTATCTGCATGACATCAGGTGTCGCAGAACCAGGACTTTAACACAACTGTGATGCTCCAAACAGTGCTACATGAGGTCATTCTTACCTTTGGCCATCAGGCTCTATAATGAGTGAACCCATAGCCAGGAGCGATCTTGTAATCTTTGACTTGTAAATCTTGTACATTTTATTTCTAAGGTAACTTGTTTTTATTTTTACTTATCTTCTAATATTTATATATCTGTGCATTTGTAATGCTACTGTGACACTTTAATTTCCCTTGGGAATCAATAAAGTATCTATCTATCCATTTATCTATCTATGTACCAGCTGCTCTTACAACCATCCACCACCTGCCCCCATGACTTTAAGTGGCCCTGATCGGGGGGGCTAAGCAGGTGCTACACCTTGCCCAAGGGTGACCTGCAGGCTAGCGCAGGGAAGGAGTGCCTTACACCTCCTTTGGTAGAGACGTACCTCCACCCCGCCACCCAAATTTTATGACTGTTAGCAGCATTTTGAGTGAACTCAGTTATTTTTGAGAACTTTAAAATCACATCCAATACCTTTCTACCTGTATCCTTACTCACACTTCTATTCACTCACCGGTATTAAACATCTATGCTAAGCAACACACAACTTTCAAAATGCTCATCTTTGTTTTCACAATATTGTATTTTCCTATTGTTGGCCTTAAAGCTGATTTCCAATAAGATTAGTTTTGTTTAAGGCTTTTGACTAAGATTAGATTAGATTATGAGAACACTCAGTCCTCTTTTATTGTCATTTAGAAATGCATGCATGCATTAAGAAATGATACAATGTTTCTCCGGAGTGATATCACAGAAAACAAGACAGACCAAAGACTAACACTGACAGAACCACATAATTATAACATATAGTTACAGCAGTGCAAAACAATACCATAATTTGATAAAGAACAGACCATGGGCACAGTAAAAAAAAGTCTCAAAGTCCCCGAGTCCCCGATAGCAGGCGGCAAAAGGGAGAAACTCCCTGCCATAAACCTCCAGGCACCGTCAACTTGCCGATACCTTGGAAGCAGCCGACACTGAGTCCATCCATCTGACAACTCCGAGCTTCCGAGCAGCCTCTCCGATACAGCCTCCCGAGCGCCTTCGACCTTTCCCTGGCTGCTGAAACACACAAAGCCAAGGATTTCGGGGCCTTCAGCTCCGGAGATTCCGGTTACCACACAGTAGCAGCAGTAGCAAAGCAGACATTTCAGAAGTTTTCCAGATGTTCCGCTGTGCTGTCACGTCTGTCTCCATCAAATCAGGATTGTGCACAGTCCCCTACTTGACGAATAACAGATATTCATCACCGGAGAGGCCGCACGCACTGTCGTCACGCCGCCATCTTCTTCCCCCTCCTGGGATGAAGGGTCTCCACTAATTTCATCTAATACTTTCATCCTAATATTCCTGGAACTTTGATTACTGTGGCCTACTTTAGCCTCTGGAAGTCCCAAACAAAATCAAGTACTTGGTAAAGTACAGCCCTCCTTCACAACTTGCACCCAGACTGCCTAGTAGATCCCAAATTCTGTCACAGGAGGATAGTACAAGTCTCTTGAAACCAAGGTAAGCAAAAAAATATCTGAGGTTGCTCGTGACATTTGTTTTACAGCAAGTAGCGCACTGCTTTGGCACCCAAAAGGTTGTGTCTGAATTGTTATACCTAAATCAAATCAAATTCCAGGTTGAATTATCACTACATTATTACATCATTACAGCTGTATTAAACAATATTCCTTTGGGGCCAAAGTGCAAAACCTACACAGCACATTCAAAATAGTGAACCAAAAAAAAGTGATGAAAAAAAACCCCACAACATACAGAGCCCAAGTCCTTGAGCAGCATGTCCTGCAAATGGATGATACAGTTCAGACACACACAATCCCGCCTGCTACTCCACCGATCAAGCACTGGAGGGCAGCACCAACCCCCGACTGAGCATGGATGCCACGCTACACTGTCTCTGGTAACTCCTCGTCTGGACTGCAGTAGCAGGCAAGTCCTGGTCCTCACTACAACTGAGGCTACACCACTGCCTCGCTATCTCTTTGTGACTGTGACTGTATGTATAAATGTGAATGTATGCCTCTGTGTAAACACTCACACATCCATGCCTTGTTGGAAAGTAACACAACTCTGGAATGGTTAAGGGAAGAAGTTGTTTTGTGGTGTGATAAGTCGATCATTTAGCCCCTCAAGCCTGCTCCGCCATTCAACAAGATCATGACTGATTTTCTGCGTCATCACATATGTCCTGAGCAGTTCCAGGTCCCTCGAGTCTTTGACTCTCGAGTAATCGATCAATCTCGATTCATATTGAAAAACGGATGGATCACTGTGTCGGTTAAAAGTTCGACACTTTGTGGGCCGGAGTGCCCATAACGTGTTACGTTCCAAAGTGGAGAAGGAGCTTTCATGATGGCATTGTGAACCTTAAATCATACTCAGGAGTTACAGAAGGCAATAAGAGTGGACTACCTCAAAAAACTATTCACCCACTGTCTCATCAGCTACCACTTGCCCCATCCGTAAGACAATGTGAGTCACTAATTGGCCTCAGAACCCACTGGGGTGGAAACAAGCCATCCGGAATCTCGGATCCTGAATCATTCTGCGGTGAAGACTGGCTTTGTGGCTTTCATGAAGTTATTTGCTCACTTTTGTTGTTTGCATGATTTGTTATTTTTCTGCACATTGAGTATTTGACAGTCTTTTTTTTTAGTAGGTTCTTTTGGGTTTCTTTGTTTTGTGGCTGCCTGTAAGGAGAAAAATCTCAGGGTTGAATACAGTATAGTGTACAGTTCTTGATAACAAATGCACTTTTAACTTTAGAAGTCCCTTGGCCATCCAAATTGGCAGGGAAAAGAGGGATGCAGACAGATGGGATTAGATCACATGCTCGAGTCACGTTTATTGACATGGGCATAGATACCCAGGGTATAAAAGCCTCCAAAATTAGCTTGTTGCAGCAGCAGTGAAGATGACAAGCAGTTATATAAATCTAACTTTATGTAATTTACGCTAGCGGGATCCTTTGCTACGCGCTATGCTCTGAGTAAATAATGGAGAATAAATATTTTTGTTGCCAAGTCTAAAATAAGTAAATAATTTTCTGTAAGTGCAGGAGGTACAACCACGAGTCACAAAGTGCTTGCAGGTCTTTACCAGATGTACCATGACGCTATCAGAGGGAATGCAGGTGGGTAGACTACGATTCCCAAAGTGCCTTGCAGGTCCATGCCGGATGTAGCGTGACGCAACGAGGCGAGGTTATACCCCGGTGGCCCGGATGTTAGGCCCTTCCTTTCAGCGTTAAGGTAAGAATGGCGGCGTTTCTTGTGGGGCGGGATGGCTGGCTATCGGGCGCCATCGGGCCGGGGTGGCTTTGTTGGAGGCAAATGACGCACGAATAGCACTCCCCAAGATGTCACCTACCGGGATCAACCGATATTTCTTGTGGAGGCGGATTTAAGTTGCTGTTTGTGGAGCTTTTTGTTGGAGCTCGGTGGGACCTGAGGGAAGAGCCGGGCAATGCCGCTTGTGGACGCGGTATCGAGGCGGAACGTGTCGGCGGGGACAGTCGAGACTGGACCACCTGCCTTGCCTGTGAGGGAGTGGAGTTGCGGGGATGGCGGGCCTGGCGCTGTTAGTTTCTCCCGGTGATGGCCGCGGCTGGGTTAGTTACAGCCGGCGCTGTTGGCTCAACAACCGCGGAACTGGTCTGTCCCGAGCAACACACAGAGCCCCGGAGGAACTCAGCACGTCAAGCGGCATCGGTGGAGAGAAATTCCCCGCCGACTCTCCGGGCCGAGACCCTTACCGGGACTGGTGAAGGGTCACGTCCCGAAACGTCTCCTGTCCATTTCCCTGTAAAAGCCGCCCGAGTTCCTCCACCTGTGTGTGTATGTGCGCTGCTCCGGATTTCCAGCATCGGCTGCCTCTTGCGTGAGCCATTTCATCCAAATGAAATATTGGCCCGGCTTAGTGACACATTTCCACTTCCATTGGCGAATAAATGCCTCGCTGCCTCCGTGAATATTAATCTGCGTGAGGAATTTGTTAGCACCGTGATGGGCATCTTGCATTTTATTTGCTGTTTTACAAGGAGGTGCAAAGGGACTTGGGAGCCCTTGTGCAGGATTCCCTAAAGGCTGGCTGACCCAGGTTGAGTCGGTGGTGAGGAAGGCAGGTGCAGTTTTGGCATTCATTTGGAGAGGACCGGTACATAAAAAAACACGGAGGCTTTACAAGATATTGATTGGACTTCATTGGGAGTATTGTGAGCAGTGTTTGGGGCCCCTTATCCAAGAAAAGGTGCTGCTATTGGAGATGGTCCAGAGGAAGTTCATGAGAATTATCCCAGGGATCAGTTGAGCACTTGATAGCGCTGAGCCTGTAGTCGTTACAGTCTAGAAGAATGGGTGGGGGGGGGGGTCTCATTGAAACCTATCAGATGTTGAAAGGCCTAGACAGTGGTTGTAGAGAGGATATTTCCTATGGTGGAGGAGTCTCGGACCAGAGGACACAGCCTCAGGATGGAGGAAAGGCCATTTAGAACAGGGGTGAGGAGGGATTTCTTTCAGCAGGAGGTGGTGATCTGTGGAATTCATTGCCACAGATGGTGGTGGATGCCAAGTCGTGCAATATATTTTAAACTGGAGATTGATAGGTTCCTGATTTGGGTTCAAAGGTGATGGGGGAGTGAGAGGGATAGTAAATCGGCCATGATGGTGGAATGGCAGAGCCGATTGAATACTCTTTTGGAGTAAGATGACAACTCACTTGGTGATCTTCACTGCAAGGAGGGGTAATGTGTTGGACTTCTAGAAGTGAGCAGAGCAGTGACAGAACCAGCAGTCTAAATCTGTTGAGTTTTGTGTCGTTTTAAACAAATTAGTTTCTCAAGCAGGTGGTAACTGGTTACTCAATTGTCTGGGTTGTAATGTGTATGATCTTAGATGTCCAAGGTCTAAATAGGCTGTAATTTGCATGTTGGAAGCAAAAATTTCAATATAAGCTGGGTCCTGTTGCTTTACCAGGAGGACTGGATTTCATATATGTTCTAAGGCCTGTAAATCTTTTTGCTAGATGGCAGGGGAAACAAAGGAGCCGGCAGCGGGGGAGAAAAAGGAGCCAGTGGCAGGCGAGAAGAAGGAACAGAAGAAACCTCGCCGCCATTGTAGCCGCAACCCTGTGCTGGCCAGGGGCATCGGCAGATATTCTCGCTCTGCCATGTTTGTCAGAAGGGCCATGTACAAACGCAAATACAAGGCTCCTGAAACCAAGGTAAGCAAAGAGGATCTGAAGGTGCTCCAGGTGTTTCTCTTGGTTTTGTGATGAAGCCTAAAGGATTGTTTCATTCCCTTTTCAGGTTGAAAAGAAGTTGAAGGAAAAGAAGCCCTTCACCATCACCAAACCTGTTGGGGGAGACAAGAATGGTGGTACTCGAGTTGTCAAAATCCGTAAGATGGTAAGAAAGGTGTTCCAGAATTAGGAGTTCAATTCTGGTGCCATCTCTACATTCTCCCCATGCGGGCTTCCTCCTCCCACAGTGCAAAAGCAGACCAGTTAGTAGATCGTAAATTGTCCTGTGATTAAGTTAGGTCGCTGGGTGGTGTGGCTCTTTGCGCCAGAGGGGTCTGTTCGTGCCGTATCTCCAAATAAATAAATACATGAAAGGACAGTTGGGTGGACTCTGGAGCAGGAGAGCTCACACTTTGTTCATTTTGTTTCGAGCCAGATTAAGGTAAGGTCTCCATATAAGGCTGAGAATTTTTGCAGCACCAGGTGATTTCTTTCCATGAGAGATGTAGTGTAACGATTACTCAATTTCTTTGAGCTCTGAGATGAAATGATGACTTGGAAAGTGCTGCATAAGAAAATGAGAGTTTGGCTGTGGTGTTTCCACCCTGTCGCTTGCAATAATAATTTAGTTAATCTTATGATTGTGTTCAGTCCACAGTCTCTGAATTTTATTAATTACCTGCTATTTATTGTGATGGTGGTTACACTTCAAACATTTTATTATAATAAGTGCAATGTTTCTTGCTGTGTTACAATCCTCATTGGTATGTGTAATGTCAGTGCAGATTGGGTTGGGTTTGGCTATAAAGATTTTGTGTGATATAAATGTATTGTATGTTGTCTTTAATGTTGTGTATCTTTGTTTTGTCATTTCCAGCCACGGTATTATCCCACTGAAGATGTTCCCCGCAAAAGGCTCAGCCATGGTAACAAACCTTTCAGCCAGCACAAAAGACGTCTGCGAAAATCCATCACTCCAGGAACAGTTCTTATCCTGCTGACTGGTCGCCATAGGTGTAAGGTAGAGGCTGCAAATTTATCAATGAATAAAAGTAGTTGTAGCCCTGCTGGAGTCTGAAATGAGATTTAAAAAATGAGTGGGAAATGTTGATGCGTATTTTTCCCATTTTGGCATGAGGATAATTTAAGAAAATGTTTCTGGACAATGATTTTTGTAGACTGATTGTTTTTGTTTACTTGCAGCGTGTAGTTTTCCTGAAGCAGCTCGACAGTGGCTTGCTGCTGGTCTCTGGTGAGTACAATTCCTTTAGTGGAATTATCACAAGTTTGTTCTGTTGGAGAAACGACTTAATGGAATTGGCAGTTGTAAAATAAAAATAACTGGGAGCGTACTGCATCTGGCATTTCTAACTGGGAAACTTGTTTGCATTCGTATTTATAATTGTAACTTGCATTCAAACATACAAGTGTCTTGGAAAGGATTTCTTGAACAACTTTTAGCCTTGAAACCTATTACTGCAATAGTCAGTAAGATGGTATTTTTGTACTATTGTTTCCCTGTTTCAGATTTCAAGTGTTGCAAAAATACAATTTCACCCACTGAAACCTACCAGATCTGATCTCTCCGCACTCCACCCTGCACCCTAATTCTTTGAAATTCAGTATTCAATGAGTTGAAATTTCGTGCAATTAAATATTGTAAGACTGTCTTTTGGTTTCTAGCCATCACCTTTGTTCCTTTACCTGTCCCTGGGCTGAGATGCAATCGTGATGCTGAGTGATTCATGCGGACAGCAATGAAGTACTGATAACTGATCTTTACTGCACCTCATTCACTGAAATAATCAACATTACTCCTGGCTGGCCCCTTTTTTTCCGTCAACCAAGGCACTGCTGACTGTTTATCCATCGTCCCCCGTTGGTTGATTTACAACAGATCTCAGCTAAGCATTTGCTGTTATAGTACTTTACTCCTCCGTAACAACTTCAGTTAACAACCTGCTCTACTTACTCTACATGCCAGAGATCTAATTGTATGCCTTGGACCTCCAATTCACACTCTACATTTCAGCACTTTCTCTCCTCCCCCAAGCATCTGTCTGCCCTGTTTCCAGTGAGAATTGTCAAATTTTGTCAGTGTTCTCATAAAGCACCTCAGGACATTTTGCTGCAATGAAAGCATTTGATAAATGTTTCTCCTTGACTATTACCATGGCAATGTATGCATAGAACGAGGCGTTGTAGAATCCGATCAGAATCCCATTTGTGGATACAGCATGTTAAACAAAATTGAGACTATTGGAAAAAGTGTTAATTCTGCAGTTGTGCTAGTAACAGACCTTTGTGTTTCTTTTCTAGTTTAATTGTTAATTATTTCTGATTCTGAATTTTTTGTATTAGGCCCTCTGATTCTTAACCGTGTTCCACTGCGACGAGTTCACCAGAAATTTGTCATTGCTACATCTACAAAGATCGATCTGTCTACCGTGAAAATTCCCAAGCACCTGACTGACTCCTACTTCAAGAGGAAGAGGCTGCGCAGGCCCAAACACCAAGAAGGAGAGATCTTCGACACTGAGAAAGAGGTAACAAATGCGCTGTCCAGTGGTACTTGAGCTCTTGTGACCCTAGTTAGTCCTAATACTTAATGACTCCTACATGAGATTCCAAGATACCTACATTCTTTTTCCTGCATTACAAATCTTTCCTGGTAGAGAAAATTAGCTGGCTTTTGTTCCTGCCCAGTTCTTGGTGCACCGTTTTTCCTCCTTGCCTAACAGTCAGTGTGGTAAATTATCTCTAATGGAGTACACAGTCTGGATTACCCTCTGTTGTTTTAAATGGGAATGATCCTGAAACCCATGTTACTCCTTGTCGGCCCAACGGCTGTCATGTTGGATTCTATCATCTGGTAGAAACTGCAAGTTTACTGATATTCTGGAGTTTTTACTGCTAATAGTTTTAATTGCAATCCTGTTAATGATTTGTACCACATTTATTATTGATAAATGTTTCTCCTTGACTATTACCATGGCAATGTATGCATAGAACGAGGCGTTGTAGAATCCGATCAGAATCCCATTTGTGGATCAGAAGAATTTCCAAGTATTGCACATGGTTAGGAGGATGGCTGGGGGAAAGGGTAGCCATGTGACAGTGCACATTATATTGGTCTGTTGTTT
The DNA here is from genome assembly GCF_963921235.1 of Mobula hypostoma. Taxonomy (NCBI): domain Eukaryota; kingdom Metazoa; phylum Chordata; class Chondrichthyes; order Myliobatiformes; family Myliobatidae; genus Mobula; species Mobula hypostoma. Next base: position 33,123,548 of record NC_086123.1, on the reverse strand, counting down.
CAGTATGTAGGCACACTAGATTCTTTTGTTTAAAATTTATTTAAATATTTACTTTTTGTCTTCTGCATTAATGTGTCAGTAGAAAAGAGCAAATTTTAGATTTCTAAAGATTCATTTTCCAAAAAAAACTTGGGAAATTATGCATTTCATTAAATAAAATAACTTACCCAAGTAATAGATCAGTTTTCAAATATAAATTTGATTACTTTGTAGGTATATAGCCCGGTGCACGATTAAACAAAGATTACAAATGTACTGATGATCAATGACATAATTGAATGAACTAAACTGTTTAACTGAAACAGAAGAGGGTGTAGAAGGAATCAAACTGGGTGAAGGGCAGCCAAACGTAAAAGGTGAGGGTGTAGCAGATGTGACAGTTTAACCTGCAGATCATCAATTCTTAACACCAAAGCAAGAGTGAGCATAGCAACAAGACACAAGGTGGTTGTCCTGGATCGGCAAGGTCTCCCAAGCAGAAATTTCATGGCAGACAGGAGTTTCAAGGTGGTGCTGTTCCAAGTTCTTCTGAAGTACAAAGAAACAGGCAAGGTTGGGGACCAGAAATGCGGTGATCAGCCATGGAAACTGCAGCAGACAAGAGGTACATCAAACATGCGTCCCATCTAAATTGGAGGAAGTCCAGCACTGCTCGCAGCTTTGAACTTCCAGTAAACCACTGGAATCCAAGTGTACTCCTCTACTGTCTGAGGAGTCTTGTCAGAAGTGGTATTCGTGGAAGAGTTTTTCAAAGTGGAAACAAAGCCAGGAGACTGGCCTATGCACAAAAACACAAGGTCTGCTGGTATGTTGAACAATGGCAGAAAGTGCTGTGGACTGGCGAGTCAACATTTGAAATTTTTGGCTCATACAGGCGGCAGTTTGTCTCCAGAAGGCTAGAGAACGCTACATGAGTGAGTGTCTGCAGCCAGTAGTGAAGCATGGTGGAGCTTCCCTGCAGATTTGGGGCTACATTTCTGTAAGTGGAGTTGGTGATCTGGTCAGAATTAATGGAATTCTGAAAGCTGAGAATGACAAGCAGATTCTTACCTATCATGCAATACCATCAGGGAGGCACCAAGGTCATAAAGAACTATCTTCAGCAAAAGGATGTACAAGGAGTTCTGCAATGGATGGTATGGACTCGTTCTTAAGGACCCTAATTTCCACGTCACTGAGGCTGTCTGGGATTCCCTGGAGAGACAGCAAAGTCTGCAGGACTGTGGCAAGGTGCTTGGAACAACCTTCCGGCTGATTTTCTTGTATAGAACTGCACATTAGTGTACCTTGTTGATGCAATTTTAAAGGTGCTTACACCGAATATTAAGTTGATTTAGTTTTTTTTATTGTACTACATTTTTGATATTTAGAAATTTTTCATTTCATTATTTTTGAAAGCAACTTCACTTTACAGATTTTTTTAGCATGTGCTTTAGACTTCTGCACAGTACTGTATATGGAAACAATTATTGTTGAAACAAGAATTGTAGGAACCAAGGTAGGATTATTGATTCCTTCTCTCTGGCTCTTCATGGTTGACACTGCTGTTTAGCTGTTTGGAAAGCAAAGCAATAGCACATGCTGAAAATACTCTCAGGTTAGGCAGTGTCTATGGTGATAACTGCATTAATGCTTCAGTCACTGACCTTTCATTGGATTTGCTTGCATGTGGTCAGACCTCTATGGGCACACATACTCTGGAGGGCTTATTGATGTGTAATCAATTCTGCTGTTGTTACTGCCTAAGTGTTACAAATAGGGTCATTCCACCAAGGATCCTTTTCTTTCCCCTTAAAAATCACTTGCATTTCTCTGCTGCCCTCAATCCTGTGTGGCAATTCAGGCTGAAGTTCGTAATGTCGAATGCCTGGCCACCAGTGAATATGAAGGTACAGTTGTATGTTTATATTGTACTTTTCATAATTTTGGGCCATTTACTGAATGCAACTAATGACATACCTTTTTAAGTGCCGTTGCTTTTGTAAAATAACACGGAAGCAGCTCCTGGAAACAACATTCTGGTTATGTTTTAATTATGTCAATTTAGAGTTGAATGTTGACAGATTTCAGGGATAACATGCTTATTAGATCCTTGGCATTGCATTTCCTTGAGGCAGAGAAGTTGAGGTTCTTGTTTTTTTTATATATAACAAGCTGCCACCAATGACATTGCATTTTGCTTCTACAGCAAGATTGCAAAGGTCTCGGCTATCTTTCCACTGCAGTGCTGCTTGGTAAAGGAAATAATCTTTTCATGGTAGTGTAGTGGTTAGCACAACGCTTTACGGCATCAGCAATCTGGGTCCAGGTCCTGTGAGGAGTTAGTACATTCTCCCTGTGATCGCATGGGTTTCCCCTCATTCCAAAGAACTACTGTTTGGTAGGTTAATTGGCCATTGTAGATTGTCCTGTTATTGGGCTAGGATTAAAAGGAAGGGATTGCTGGATGGTGTGGCTTGAAGGGGCAGTAGGTCCTGTAGCTTAGAAAATAAAGTGTGAAATGAGGTCCCATCTGCACCTCCATAGACTGGGAAAACTCCAAGACCTTTTTTTTGGTAAAAGGTCTGCTGATTCATCCAGATGTACTGGGGTTAGCATTACTTCCCCTATGTGTTTTTTTTAATCTGTTATTATCTATTGATAAACACGTTGCTTTATGTACTAGTTTGCTATGTTTAAATCAATTGCTGTATTTCAGATGTATTGGATGTAGAAAACACTAAATAACTTACTGTGAAGTGGGAACATTTTGGTGTGGTATGAAAACCCTTGGATATTTGGGTTTAAGTTATTGGTTTTGTAATTGATGGGGGTCAGCTACTTTCTATGGTTTCCATCGGATGCAAGCTACACTCTGTGTCAAAAGTTGACTTCAACAATGATTTGTCACAATTTTCGCTTGCAATAGCAACAATTGTCATAACCCATTCAGTGGTCTGTTTTCTATCAGGCTTACTGTAGTATTATTGACAAACAGCGAATCAGATTCAACCCAAGGTTTGGAAAAGGTCTAAATCTGAAATGCTTGGCCTCATAGCAACCAACACTTTGCATAAAAGGATGATTTTAATATCTGGACAAATTGTGACTTTGTTGATGAGATAAATCCAAGCTGAATCTGTTTCATGTGTTTTTCATTTTATGGATCATGTGTTGTCTCATAACCTGTTCCAGAACCAGACACATAGAACTGAGCTGACACACCAGAATTATCCCACTTGAACTGTATTTTACCTTAAAAATCCCACATCACATGTTGAAGATCATTTTTCCTAGTTCTGAATTGATGATTGTAACTCAATGACCATGTTTTAATCCCCAAAGAATTGGATTATCTGTTTGATGTGGGCATTACATTACTAATCACAGTTCAACGTATACTTAAAAAACAATTTTGCAATGTCCTGAGGAACTGTACAAAGAATTTTATTACATTCTGGTGAATGGTAGAAAAAGTGTGTGACACTAATTGAACTTTTTCTTGCTGACTTCAGCAGTTACTAGAAGGGAAATTATTGTATTAAAGTATTTTCCAGGATCTATGCATCAAAAATGTAATATTCTGTCCCTGATCCCAGGAATCCAGTTTCTTAACATTTTGCTAAGAGACAATAACTGTAGTTTTGCTTTTTTGCACAGTTCTAGGTGTTGCAAATGGTGCACCTTGAAGGGTTAATTTGGTTCTATCGGAATTTGGAGCTGAAACTAATTGCAGGTTTTGTACCTGATGGGCTTTTGGAAAGATGAAATCTGTAAAGCTCACCACCTGCTTCACATACAATGTTCCTACGGGCCTTACTGTTCTAAGCATTTGTGATGAAATTGCTGTACCCGGCCTTATCGTTGTCCTTTCTCTTTCTCTTCACAGAAATATCAGCTAACAGAACAGCGGAAGAAGGACCAGAAAGCTGTGGATTGCCAACTCATGTCTGTTATTAAAAAGGTCCCCCAGCTTCGTGGTTATCTCCACTCAATGTTCTATTTGTCGAAGGGTGTTTACCCACATAAATTGGTCTTCTAAGCAAGCCATAAAAGTTGACATTTATTAAAACTGGTATTTCAGTAACTGCCTGTTTTGTTTTGGATTATTCAGACTTGTTTAGCTGTCTTTTACAGTTTTTAGACATACCGCGGAATGATTTACTTTTCCAGCACACAATTTCATTGTAAGATTTAGTTGGAACTCATGGATGTACAAATTGCGGGCAGGAAGCAGCTGTGTGGTCATTCAAAAGACATTGTAATCTCAACTCCACAATAATTCACCAGTTGCTTATCAGATACCATTCTAGCTTTACCTTAATTTTTTTTTTCAAATATTCTGCTATTGCTGTCCTATAAGGGGAGAGTTCCAAAGACTCAACTCTCTTGCTTGTCTGCAAAGTTGATATCTAGATTCTCTCACAAAATGAAACCTCTTCATCACTTCTACTCTGTAAAGGTATCTCTTGCATTTCAATTGCATTAGCTCTTGCTGCTTCTGAACAAGCCTAGCCTAGGGATGCGCAAACACGAGGAAATCTGCAGATTTTGGAAATTCAAGCAACACACACAAAAAATGCTGGTGGAACGCAGCGGGCCAGGCAGCAACTATAGTCAGGACCTGAAACGTCGTCTGTACCTCTCCCTATAGATGCTGCCTGGGCCTGCTGCATTCATCAGCATTTTTTGCGAGTAGCCTAGAGATAACAAGCCCTCTCCAGGTATCAGATTCATAAACCTCCTTTTAATTGTTTCCAACACATTAACATTTCTCCTCAAATGAGGACATCATTGTTGTACACCACTCCAATCTCAATAATGACTGAAACATAATCCTCCCATTTTGTGGTCAGCTCTCTTTGCAATAAGCATTAATATCGTTAGCTTAATTATTTTTCTAGCCTTTTGTGAGTTGTGCATTAATACATGCAGATCCCTCCGCATCTTAAGGCTCCATAGTGTTACCATTTAGATAAAAAGTTTCTACTCTTCCAAGAATGAAAATTTCCAGTTTTCCCACATTATACTCCATTAGTTCAAAGTAAATTTATAATCAAAGTACATATGTCACCACATACTACCTTGAAATTCATTTTCTTGCAGGTATTCACAGTAGATACAAAGAAATGTGATTAGTGAGGCCTGTCAGGATTGACATGGGTGTTGCATCCCAGCTGTCTAGATGCGATGCACAAGCCAGGGCTGTAGAATGTGGAGGGCAAGTTGTTGCCCAGTAAGCAGCATCTGATGAGCCCAAAGGAACCCATACCGTTTGGTAACAGCAGCTTCACAGGAGTTGCAAGTCAGTGTTGAACTCAAGGTAGGATTGTCACAAGTGAGTATTTGAGATTAGTTTTCCTTATAGGTTTGCTGACGAGCTTCATCTGCCTGAAGTAACTGGTTTTAGGGCATTAGTAACCTGCCCTTGCCCCTTCTGTCAGTCTTAATAGCTAAGCCACACCTGAAGGCCTGGACTTGGTTGTCAGAGGCTATTTGAGGCATATGTAATTGTGAACATTTAATAGGTAGTGCAGACCTGTCCCCTTTAACACCCCCGGCTATAATGACCTAGAACAAGGTGTAGAGTTACCAGTAAATTTACCAACTATAAGCTTATCTAAATCTTTCATATCAACTGTAAACAGTACAGGTTCTAGCACCTATCTTTGGCCGCGCCACATGAAGATTCTGAAAATGTAAACAGAAGCTGGAAGCACTTAGTAAGTTCAGCAGTAACAGTTGTTTTGGGTCAGTAGCCCTTCAGAATAAGACAAATTAACCTAGAAGAAATCACAGTATTTGGTTTCTATTTTCCTTGCCTTTGATAAGGTGTTTGGCAAATTTCCAACAGTCGCGTCTTTCCCTGAACAAATGCCTCTGACTCCAGTTAAAAGTCCACCACGTACCCATGATCCAGTCTGTTCAAATCGTCCTTGTTGGCTCCAGCAGCTGCTTCCACTTTTGAGTGCGCATTCAGTGACCACCTCTATTGTCATAGTCCACAGGTCTGCTTTATCCTTTGCCATATCCCAAGTTTCAACATCTTTTTCAGTACTTTCATTCAGATATAAGGAATTGTAAACTTGTAGAAATTACATGTGAAAACTGTTTCTCCTGATCCTCCTCCACCATCACTTTCCTGTTACTATGTCTAAGCCCATGTTGTGCTGACACTTGTGCACTTGATCCCAAGCAATCATTCCTTGTCAGGAAAAGAAACACCCCTGTGAAAACCCAGCTCTTGGCCTAGGTAAACAACAGGAATTCTGCAGATGTTGGAAATTCAAGCAACACACATCAAAGTTGCTGGTGAACGCAGCAGGCCAGGCAGCATCTATAGGAAGAGGCGCAGTCGACGTTTCAGGCCGAGACCCTTCGTCAGGACTAACTGAAGGAAGAGTGAGTAAGGGATTTGAAAGCTGCCCCTCCCCCTCCAGCTTTCAAATCCCTTATTCACTCTTCCTTCAGTTTCTGAAAGATGTAAATAAAAGTTGAAAGAGTAGAGAAATTGTACAAGGATGTTATCAGGTCTGAGTTATAAGGAAATCCAGTTTCTGAACTTGCATTCTGCTCACTGACCAATTTTATTATCGTCAAACATTTTCACTCCTCTTCATTCCCCCACAAGTCATTCCAAGTACATTGATGACTGTTTCTGGCGTTTCCTGGACTTGTATTGAAAGAGAGGTCCTTCATTAGTTGGGGTTGATCACACTGTCTTATGTCAATCGATAAAGCAAGCCAGGCCAGTACAATACGGAAAGCAAGCTGTTGCCCGCACAGCAAGCTCCCTCTCGTGCTTCTGATGAACCCAAAGGAACTGCAGAGACTGAACCAATTTGGCAGCAGTTGCAGTCAACATTGGACTGCCTTAGCAACTCCAGCTCCAGATTTTTCCTGAGGTTTCTTCTCCATGAGTATTGAATGAACAATGTATTTCCCATGAACATACTGTGTCCTAACAGGTGAGAGGCAGTGTTCATTAATCTAACTACAAGCCTGAAGCAGACACCACTGCAATTTACACTAACTAGGGTAGGTTACACCAGGCCAATCAATGTCTGTGGTACCATATTAGCAAATTCTTCAACTGAAGCAGGATTTTAATTTGGGTTTTTAGTCATAGAAAAGTACAGCACAGAAACAGGCCATTTGGCCCATCTAGTCCATGCCAAGCTATTTAAACTGCCTACTCCCATCAACCTGCATTGGGATGGGACCATGGAGGCCCTCAATACCCCTACCATCCATGTGCCTATCCAAACTTCTCTTAAATGTTGATCAAGCTTGCATGCACCTTGTTTCATACTCACCACCCTCTGAGTGAAGAAATCCCCCTTCATGTTCCCCTTAAACTTCACCTTTGATCATTAACCCCTAACCTCTAACTGTAGTCCCACCCAAATGCCTGCTTGCATTTACCCTCAATTTTGAATACCTCTATCAAATCTCCTCAATCATCTACGTTCCAAAAAATAAGGTCATAACCTATTCAAGATTTCCTTATAACTCAGACCTGATAACATCCTTGTACAATTTCTCTACTCTTTCAACTTTTATTTACATCTTTCCTGTAGGTAGGTGACCAAAGCACACAATATTCCAAATTAGGCTTCACCAATGTCTTATGTAACTTCAAAGTAACAACTTATATCTTGTACTCAATACATTGATTTATGAAGTCCAATGTGCCAAAAAGCTTTCTTTATGGCCCTATCTCTGTAATGCCATTTTCAATGAATTATAGACCTGTGTCCCAGGTCCCTTTGTTCAACCACACCCCTCAATGTTTCCTCATTGCTCTCCAAAACTCTCTTTGTAAGACCTACACTGGTTGGTCCTATTAAAGTGTAATATCTTGCACTTGCCTGCATTAAATTCCATCCGCAAGCCACAATGGCTTTCCTCGTCCACAACGCTCCCAATCTTGGTGCATTCTGCAAATTTGCTGATTCAGTTAACCATATCATCCAGAACATTGACATAGGTGACAAAGAACAACAGACCCAGCACTGATCCCTGTGGCACTCCACTAGTCACAGGCCTCCAGTCAGAGAGGTAACCCTCTACTACCACTCTCTGGCTTCCACATACCCAAGGTCTAATTCAATTTACTACCTTATTTTGAATGATGAGTGATGGGACCATTGTGACCAACCTCCCATGTGGAATCCTGCCAAAGGCTTTGCTAAAGTGTATGTAGACAACATCCACTGCCTTGTCTTCATCAACTTTCCTGGTACCTTCCTTGAAAAGATTGATTCGACATGACCTACCACGCATGAAGCTATGCTGACCATCCTTAATCAGTCCACGTCTATCCAAAATGGTGCAAAGCTACAAGTTTGCACCATTCAACACACACAAAATGCTGAAGGAACTCAGCAGACCAGGCAGCATTTATGGAAAAGAGTACATCGACCTTTTGGGCCGAGACCCTTCCTCAGCCTAGTACATACACCAGGTGCATGAACCCGTCGTTCTGATACTGAGCAGGAACATGTCAGCAGTAACGTAAAACCGGCCTCCTTTACAACAGCTTATGTTAGACATGATCTTTACAATATATGCAAACTTAATTATACGTATCTTACACGTTTGCAAACATAATGACGCCAAATGCACGTTGAGGGGGGAGAAATAGTCTAAAGAAATGTAAACCATGAGATTCTGAAGACGCTGGAAATCCAGAGCGACACAAAATGCTGAAAGGACTCAGCAGGTCAGGTAGCATCTATTGAAACGAAGAAGCAGTGGACATTTCACCGGACTTGAAAGGAAGGGGGCAGAACCTAGAATAATGAAGTTGTGGGGAGGGGTTGGCGTTCAAGTTTAGCAGGTGGCAGCGTGGAGCTTTTCCGATCATTTCAAGAACCTGATAGCAGTGGGGATTGCTGAACCTTGAGGTTTAAATTTGGAAATGAAAGGAGGTTCAGATATAAAATTCAAAATTGGAAGTAAAAGCAGAGACAGTTGAGCAATGGCTGAAAGTGAGATTGACTTCATTACCCCGAAGGAGAGCAGTTGCCGGCATGAGCCACGTGCTTCCAGACGTCCTGACGCAATATCCGGTGACGCAACTTCTGGCGGCGGCTTCCGCCCGGTTGCTGAGGTGAGTGACATGGCGGGTGGGCCGGGAGCAGTTGGCAGCTCCGGCCCGGGACGGCCGAGATTTTCAGTCGCGGCCCCACCGTGACCGGGGGTGGTTTCTGACCTGCAACACTCGTTCTTTATTCGGGGACCTGTTGAGCGTTTGTTACATTCTCTGCTTTTAGCTTCAAACATTAAAACGGCTCCTCCCTTTATAGAAGCTGCCCGACCTGTTGACAGTTTGTAGCATTCGCTGTTTTTATGTTTTACAGCATTTTTGAATTTGATTATTGTAGCCTTGAGTTTAAAGACAGTGTTATGTGGTTGAGTTTGCCGGCTTCTAGACCCCAGTAGTGAGAGTCACGAGTTTTCTGCTCTTTGTCTCAGCCTTCGGCAGTTTGGTGACAATGAGCTACATCAGAGTCCTCCAAATCTCTCTCTTCACGTCGTTCAGTTCCACTAAATATAAAGTACTCTATATAGTGCAAAAGGATTTGAGTACAAGCGTCAGTACCTCTTACTGAATTAACTAGGGCCCTAGTGAGACTGCACCAGGTCTTGCTACCTAAGGAAAACTTGTGCTGGAGATTGTGCAATGCAGCTTCCCCAGATTGACGAGACGGGAGGGCTAGTCTCATTAAAATATAGGTCCTTACAGTGTTTGACGTATTTCCTGTGGTGTTATTGCCATCAGGATTCACATATCAAAATACGGTTCTAGGTGAACAGAGATATCTTGAGTCTAATGATTAGTGCATGAGGAATATTGTGAAAGCTTAATTGCTGAGCAAGTGGATTTTAAAATATATTAAAAGAATCAATGAACATGGGGTTGGTGCAGCAAAGGTGGTGCTGAGGCACTAGATCAATAGGGGTCTTAATGATGGAGCATTGAAAAGGGCAGGGCCCCCTACCTATTTATTTGATTTCTTCTTGTGTAAGGAGAGCATTAAAAGCAGGAGAGTTAGAGGGTTGAGAAGACAGTTTGGGGTTACGACTTTGGCAGCCCCTGGATGAGCAATTAAAATTAGAGCTGCAGTTGAGGAGATGCAAGAATAAGGTTATTGAGGCTGCTTATTTTCACCATTACAACAACAGCCATTATCTCAGTTACTGACACTGGATACCCTTTGTCACTTCCCGATTCTCTTATCTTGCTGTCTCCCCATTCAACCCCGCTGTCTATTCTTCAAAACTATGCTGTCATACTACAATCTCACATTAATGCTTACATCATGAACTAATTAATTTCATTTAAAATACTTGCATCTTTGCTTCTTGCTGGAGTCTTGCCCCCATCTTTCTGAACTGTGTCCCTGTGGATTTGTACAGCTTCAGTTCTATTTCCTGTTACAGAAGAAATGTCACAAACTGCCAAATTAACCACCTTAACCTCTCACAATGAACTCTTCAAGATTGAACTTAATATTTTGCAGAGCAAATTATAAAAAGGAATGAACTTTGACAAGTGAATCTTCATACAATAGAGCCATTCTATGGAGATGTTTGATCATAGCCATGTAATTGATTCGGCATTAAATGATATTTTTTCAGGAATAACTGGTTGTTTGCTCGCTGGTGTTTAAACATTTACATTTTTAGTCAAATGGTACCACAAGAAATCATTTATTTAGAATGTTTGGTAACTGAATAGATTATGCTCTTCCTCCTCTAGACGTTGAAACTCATTAAGAATTGAAAAATGTTCAAACACCAATAAATTTTTCTTGCAAATTGACTTCAGTGGCCTGAACTCCAACTGTTGGATCAGGTTATCAACCTGATTGGCAGTTGGAGAGTTTGTGGATGCTAGTGTCTAATTTTGTTATAATTTGGCTTTACATCAACTTGTGTAATAGAGTTTTTGCCTTCATAATTAAATAGATGCTGCTGTTCTGTGGCCTACATCAAGACATTGCCCGAAAGTGGTTTGGGAGGTTTTGTTTATTTTTAATTCATGTGGTGGTGACTCAGGACTTTTTAAGATGTTTTCTATTTTAAATCGAGCAAATGTCTATCTTCAAAATTATTTGCAGCTATTTGCCACAATTAAATAAATGTTAAGTTGTGTATAAGAAGAGCCTTACAGGAGAGGTTAGGAAGAGAGTTTGAGCGTTATGCCTTGGCACAGCATTTTAAATTGCAGATGTAAATCTTTCTATTTTGTTACTAAAACCTTATTTGATATTTCTTAGGCTTCTGAAGTGATTTTTTTTCCTGAAGCTCCAGTATAGTTTAAGGTTTGAAAAGTACCCGTGGCCTAGCAATATATTATTCACCTTGTATGAGGCTAAACTTCGTCCTATCCTTCACAAAGGCTATGACGATAAAAAGTTGTCTTTGTGCTGTATCTGAATGCTGAAAAGGATCATTTAGAGAGAGGGATTTTGGAGTGGCGAGTAGGATACAATTGATGTCATCTCCAGCTCGGTTATTAAAATGTGGGTCACCTCCACTCTCAGCTTTTCTAATACACTACTTGCTGCTCCCGTCTCCCAGTTCCCCTCAATCCACCATGTCAATGATTCCTACAGCATGCAAGCAGACCTCTTGGCCTGACTGGCCCACGCTGACTGAGATTTCCATCTAAGCTGGTCCCATTTACCTTAATTTGGCCTATATCTCGCTAAACCTTTCCTACCCATGTCCCTAATATAAGTAGTTTTTAAATGTTGATAATGTACCAGCCTCAACCACTTCCTCTGTGGCTTATTCCATGTACTGACAACCCTTTGGATGATAAAATTGTGCCTTGAATTCTTTATTTAAATTTTTCCCATCTCACCTTGAGCCTCATGATTTTGTATACCTTGATGTGATCAACTCTTCCTCTCTGCACTCTTCGCTGCTTAATGGCATCTTTCCCGTTAGCAGAATGACCAAAACTGAACACAGAATTACAAACTCGGCCTCACTTTTCTTTTATAGCTGCAACTTAATGTGTCCAATCCCTGCTAAATTATTAATTCATGGGAGGCATTCTGTTGAGGCTGATCCTTCTCTTCACCTGCAAATTCAGACCCAGATATCTGACTTGTAGCTTTATGCCAGGTGAGAACAGCAAATTTAAATCAGACTAGGAATCTTAGATTTTTGCTTTTCTAAACAGTAATGACCTTTTACCACATTAAGTAAAGATTAGGTAGAGATTTTTTGGGGTAAATGAATCATGAATCATGCTTGTAATCACTGTTCCCTCTAAGCTGTACAGGTGCATGGCTGTGCAATAACTAAACTGTTCCTGCCATATAGCACATCTACATAGCTGGAATTTTCTTTTATATATACTTATGAAAGCACTCAGTCCTCTTTTATTGTCATTTAGAAATGTATACGTGCATTAAGAAATGATATAATTTTCCTCCAGAGTGATATCACAGAAAACAGGACAAACCAAAGACTAACACTGACAGCAACATACATCAAAGTTGCTGGTGAACGCAGCAGGCCAAGCAGCATCTATAGGAAGAGGCGCAGTCGACGTTTCAGGCCGAGACCCTTCGTCAGGACTAACTGACGATGCATCTCCCCCTCCCCCTCCAGCTTTCAAATCCCTTACTCACTCTTCCTTCAGTTAGTCCTGACGAAGGGTCTCGGCCTGAAACGTCGACTGCGCCTCTTCCTATAGATGCTGCTTGGCCTGCTGCGTTCACCAGCAACTTTGATGTATGTTGCTTGAATTTCCAGCATCTGCAGAATTCCTGTTGTTTGCGTTTAAACTAACACTGACAGAACCACATAATTATAACATAGTTACGGCAGTGCAAAGCAATACCATAATTTGGTAAAGAACAGACCATGGGCATGGTAAACAAAAAAAGTCTCAAATCCCGATCGACTCCTGAGTCCCCGATAGCAGGCGGCAAAAGGGAGAAACTCCCTGCCATAAACCTCCAAGGCACCGACAACTGCCGATGCCTTGGAAACAGCCGACACTGAGTCCATCCATCCAAAAACTTCGAGCCTCCGATACAGCCTCCCGAGCGCCATCCTCTGCCGAGCGTCTTTGACCTCGCCCTGGCTGCCAAAACAAGCAAAGCCAAGGATTCAGGGCCTTCTGCTCCGGAGATTCCAGTTATCACACAGTAGCAGCGGCAGAGAAGCGGGCATTTCAGAAGTTTCTCCAGATGTTCTTCCGTGCTCTCACATCTGTCTCCATCAAAATCAGAATTGTGCACGGTCCCCTACTTGACAGATTACAGATATCATTCACCGGAGAGGCCGCGCACGCTGCGTCGCGCCGCCATCTTCTCCTTCTTTATAATGTTAATATAATTCTGAAATTATGCTAATGTAATTTTGGAAGCTATGTTAATATAATTGTGAAATACCCTGTAATTAATTATGTGTTAATGAATATCATCCAGAAATTTTCTAAACAAACGTAACACTACCTTAACTTTGAAACGTTCTAGAGCTTCAATGTTGCCAGTGTTTCAAGTTACAACACTGTTACAAATCGCACCGATACAGAATGGAAGTCAGTAGCTCATTATTAATAAACCACTGGCTCGCTGAATGCAAAGCCATCTAGTCAAAACATTTTATTTTTGCCATTGTGCCTGACAGTTGCCTTGACTGCCTGACATCATTTACTTGTGTTATGAGTTGTAGCTTGCGTTTGCATATTACAAAAAAAAACATTTAAAGTGCCGTGCGGTTTTCAGGCCTTGTTTAAAAAAATAATTTTCTTGCTCAGAGCAAAGGTTGATCCATCCAGCCTTAAAAAAATAGAGGGAATGTTGCTTACAATATTATTATACAATTCAAATATATTAACCTCCAGAGAGGTTTGCTGTGAGATTTCTGTAAAGTTTTATATTGTGGTTTCCCTTTACCCCCAAGTGGATCATAGTTTTTAATAACACCTGCTACATTTCAGTTGGCTTTGTGTCACGTGTGATCCAGTGATTGGTTTTCAGTTGATGTTAGATATGTGTTTTCTGCTTTTTGCACATACCCAATTGTGATGTTACAGTGTTAGTGTGTTTTTAGTTTAGTTTTCTGTATATATTTATCATATAGAGCATGTTTTTTTCAAGTATTTTTAAAAAAATGACCTGTGCGAGTTAACATTTGCAATTCATTCAATCGCCACAGGAGGGCAAATAGCTTACATAGAGCCAGGCAGGATTTTTTTCTGCTTTGCCTTCATTAGAACCTAGCACTCGGATGTTATTCATTCTTGTATAATGAAATAATAATTTTAATTTGGTACACAAATATAGATGTTTTTGACTCTTGTCCTCTTCTGAAACTTCCATTGCAGAATTCTGTGTTTGTTGTTGTAGAATCATATTCTAAAAATGCTACATCAATATTATGGTCACATATAGGAAGAAGAACAATCTCCAGTTCTCTGGGATAGGTTTACAAATTGGATTAATGGTCAAACATTACTACAGTTGGGTGAGTGAGGCTTTTTACTGTGTACATAGCATGGGGAATTCATACTGCATTTTAAGGTAACAAATTTGTTCAATATTTGCATCCAGCATTATGTACTCAGCATATCACAGTCCAAAATGTCACCTTTAGTTCAAAAACAAAACATTAAGACTGCAAAACAGAGGAGCAGAATTGGGTCATTTGACCCATCAAGTCTGCTCTGCCATTTGATCAAGGCAGATTTATTATTCCCTCTCAACCCCATTCTCCCTGTAACCTTTGACACTTTTCCTGATCAAGAAGCTATCAACCTGTGCTTTAAATATACTCAATGACTTGGCCTCCACAACGGTATGTGGTAATGAATCCATAGATTTACCACGCTGATTTAAGAAATTCCTCCTCATCTCTGTTCTGAAGAGAAATTCTTATATTCTCAGACTGTGCCCTCTGGTCCTAGACTCTCCATCTGCTTAAAAACAGCTTCTCCATATCCACTCTATTCATTCCTTTCAATATTCATTCACTCAGTAGGTTTCAATAAGATTTCCCCCCACCGCCACCATTCTCCATCCTTCTAAGCTCCAGCAAGTACAGACCCAGGGCCATTAAACGCTCCTCATATGTTAACTTTTTCATCCTTGGGATCATTCTCCCAATCTTCCCTGGACCCTCTCCAGTGCCTTGAATATGGGGCTCAAAACTGTTCACAATATCCCAAGTGGGGTCTGACTAATGGCTAATAAACCTCAGCGTTATGCACTTGCTTTCAGATTCTAGTCCTCTCGAAAGGAATGCTGATAATACATTTGCCTTCCTAATTACCAACTCAACTTGCAAATTAACCTTTAGGCAGTCCTGCACTAGGACTCCCAAGTTCCTTTGCTCCTCAGATTACTGAATTCTCTCTCCATTTGGAAGATATCTACACTTTTGTTCCTTCTACAAAATGCATGACTGTACACTTTTCTAAGCTGCATTCCATCTCTCAGTTCCTTGCCCTTTCTCCCATCCTGTGTCAAGTCCTTCTGTAGACTTCCTGTTTCTTCAACACTACCTGTCCCACCATCTGCCCTAGTCTCATTGGCAAACTTGGCCACAAAGCCATCAATTCAGTTCATTAGCATATAATATGTAAAGTAGTGACCCATCACTGACTCTGGCAGAGTTTCTTAATGCATCACTTCTACTGGAGCCTAGGCCACCAACAGTAGATTACCAGAGTCCTCTGTCCTGGGCCAGTGTTTCAAATTGTCCCCAGTTCTAGCCCATCTTCAACAGAAATGCCAAAGACCCTCATCCCTGGGAAAGGTATTTCTGTAGCACGAGGTTTTTTTATGAGATGAGGTCACTAGTCCTATGCCCAGCCCTCCTCCTCTCACAGTCAGGCTGGGGACCGTCCAAGGCAGAGTTTAAGATAAGCCTCCCGTGCCCAATATGTTGGGCCTTGTGCATAGGCATGGGAGTTAGTCAGCACGAATCTTGAGTTGCCACTGGGTCAATTTGGCCAAATCTGATGTACTAGCAAGGGGTGCAAAGTTATCAAGGAAACTTTGCAAACAAGGACTTTCTCAAACATCTGTTTTTTTTTAAAGTGAAAAGATACACAGTTATGATTTTCATCAAGGCTGTGTCAGGTGTATCAGGACGGTTATGTTGGTTTGACAAGATGTGCTTTATGGTCGCTGTTTTACATTCTACTGTTCCACAGCTGAGCAAGAATTACTAGGCAAAGTAGATTCTCAGACTGCCAGCTATCATCAGTCAGGTCGTCATTCTTGCCTTATCCAGTCAAACTGGAACATCTCAGCCCTGAGGCGTGTGCTGTTTGTTTATTTGTTTAGAGATACGGCACGGAACAGGCCCTGCCGGCCCAACGAGCCGCACCCCCCCCCCCAGCAATCCAGCCTAATCATGGGACCATTTACAATGACCAGTTAACCTCCTAACCGGAACACCTTTGGACTGTGGAAGGAAACTGGAGCACCTCAAACTCCACTGCCTTGAGCTACAGTACCATGGAGGAATGGAGGAAATAGGTGACCAAGCTTGATTGGAACGACTGAATGGAAATGGTGTTGTCACTAAGGTCCCTGATGTCTATTGCTTCCCTCAATTGAGCCTTTTGATTTCTTCAAAGGCCGGGTTCTGCTTAAACTGATTATTTCAATTCAGTTTTGTAATTGTCTCTCTTCTCTTTGCCCTTTACACCATTGGTGTTTCGGGCAGTAATAAAGGTCCTTCATCTCACAGCCTCTTTCATCGTGTCAGTAGCCGCCACCCCCCTCCCCGCACCTCAGTTTTCACTCTTGTCAGTCATGCAAGTCTTGGGTGGAGACTCAGGAACACCGCCACACACACATGTAGAATTCTTCATAGCTCTCCGGTCTTTGAGACATGCAAGGCTCCAAGCCACAACAAGGATATGGGCCCTTTTTTTTTGTAATTGTACTGGAACTGTAAACTTTATTTCCTAATGTATTTTTAAATATTGAATAATGATCAATAGATCAACTCTGTTATTCTAATATACTGAGTGACAGTCATGTTAGATTCAGTCTTGACACGTGCTTTTCAGCAAAGCAATAGACATGAAGCTGCTATAGAATCACCATTTTCAATACCCAGTGCATTTTCCATCTTGCCTGAACTGCAACCTAGATGTGAAGACACTTTCTCAGGCAAGGACAAAATCAGTGAATGAACTGCATATTTTCCTGGCCATGGTGGGTTGAAAATGTCAGGGTGTGATATTTCAGTGGGGAAACCTGGATTTCAAAGGCTGTTTATCAAAGGGATGCAAGTTTTCCCAAGTGCTCTCATTCAGCACATTCAATTTTGAGCTGTATGCACAGATGTTACCAACAACTACTAACCTCTTTATTTGTATGTATATTTTAATCTAGTTCGATTAGCTGTTGCCATGGTAGTGCGCCAGGGGTTGGAGAATGTGAAGTATTTTCTTACCGACAGGCCACCACTGGTTGTGTTCATTTTGTGCATCAGTTCTTTGGCGGTCGCTTTCTTCAGTTTAGGCATCTATATCCGGTCACATGAAATCACAAACCCTGATGTGCCTCAGGTAAGCTGTCAAAATACAATGTGAAAGCTGCTTAATGAGAAGTTAAATGTCATGCTGTATTGGTGTTCCTAAACTTGTGCACTGATTTCTACCCCCTCTGCCTTTTTTGCACATGCTAATATGAAGGCAAATGTGTGTAGTTATAAAATCAATTTACCCTTCCATTGTGAAGCTAGGAGCTAGGCATCATAACTAAAATAACTGATGTTTGTTACTTATTATCAAAACCAACATTTTTATATCAGAGATTACGTAAGTTTTATTTCCTCATCATTTCCCTTGATGAAACACTAAAACATTTTTAAAAATACCACAAAAGATGCCTATCAGTGTAGAATTACTTCACTTCAATTGTTATGGAAAAGAGATTGCTGTGGTTGATCTGGCTGCCAACCTCTATTCAGCTGAAACTTGTTTTGGAAAGCCATCTGTAACAGACTTGAGTAACCTTGCACTTTAGAGGTATCATCTTTCAGATGAAATGTTAAAGCTGTCTGTTCTTCCAACTAGATGCAAAAGTTGTTGTGGCATATTTGGAAAGAGATCAGACAAGTCCTGACTAGTATTTTTTTAACCCAGCCAGCACCTACAGAACCAAGAGTACACTTGGCCCCTAAGAAACCAGACAGTACGAATTGTTTCAAAGTAAGAGTCCAACCCTGGTTGGCATACTTCATAAGTGATCCAAAGTGGTAATAGTTGGCAATTTCTTTTTGTTTTTTTTTTGAGGGCATCACAGCTAAAGGCTGATTTATACTTGTGGTCAAATGGACGCCGTAACCTACGCAAGTGGCCTACGTGCGTTGTGAGCATTTATACCTGTGCATTGGTGTGTCTGCGTCGCTCTGCAATTCACACACATCACACATGCGCACACACACCTGCCCGTGCAAGGCTTCATGGTCATGGTAGTCTTTCTCGGTGTAAACAAGTTTAAAGCAAGCGTCTTTTTTCGTAAAAGCGAAATGTGTCCTCCATAATTTCGGAGGTCTGTAAACCTTTATGGAAAGCATTGCAGCCAGAGTTCCTTCCCTGCCCTTCAGTCACCCAATGCGAAGCTATTGCAGCGTAGGAGGAAATGCGATGCTACCAAGCGGACCAATCACAGTTGTTGCGTCTGTGTTTCCGCAACACGTAGTTACATTTTGGGAGAGGTGTGTGTTAGGCTACAGCGTAGGGATCCGCATAGGGTTTGCAATGACGCCGTAGCTACGGTGTCGATTTGATGCAGAAGTATAAATCAGCCTTAAGACTGCCAGTGTCCATATAATTACTGAGTAATGATGAGAGCTCAGAATCTTAATTTATACCTCCAAATAGTTATGGTATCTCAAATGGCTGGCCAAAGCCTAGCTTCATGATGAAACCTAGACTAATATCAGCAATAGTAGTGAGAGAAAACCAACTAGAACTCATGTTTTTGATCGTAATCCCATAGATGTCTTTTGGCACATATATATGTCTGTCATTTAGTGAAAAGATTCAACCTCAATGATGAAAAAAGGATAACAGTAGGCTCAGTTCTCACAAGCTGATAATGCACATACTGTATTGTATCTTTTCTGCAGGGCCATGAAGCAAAATACCAACTTTAATTATCTTTTGGGGGAAAAATAAGGGGAAAAAATTGCCTAAGATTAGTGCTACTGAGAAGCCATCCCTGTGTAATGATGAAATATGTCTGCTTGTTTTAATTTAGGTCTGGAATACAGTCCTTCAGTCTCTCAGTAAACTGAAATTCTGTCAATCTAAAAATAAAAGTTTGGACGCTGTACCTGCTCTTGTTAGGCATGGTTCCATAAGGAGGCGACCAGACCCTGATCCATTAGCTCATACCACTACAGGACAGCCTTCAACTGTTGTTTCTACGCCAAGTGCACCAGTCAGTATCTCCCTGCTGGTGCCAATGAGCTTTGATTTAAAGGAGCCATACAAAGGATTTTATAGCAACGTAACTCGTCTCCAGGCTGTGGTAACTGGAAATCTGCTGGGGCTAAGAGGTAAGCACAAATATTTGGTATTGATCCCTTCAGAGCTAATAACTAAAGGCAATGCTCATGAAACTCATCTGTAATTTTATGTTTCTGTACCATTTGAAAAGATGAAAACTTGCATGTTGACAATGGAGATTTCAAATGCCCAAGTATTATCTGTTACACCAAAGACCCCATTTTCTGGTATAACTGTTCGGAACCTCTTAACAGCTCCTGCTTTGGCTTCTGCCCATTTATTGTAACTCATGCCTCTGTTTTAAGGTTTTGTTTTGTGGTGTTTAAAGGCACTATGTAAATATAGTGTAACTGTGAGCTGTTTTGGGCCACATTTCTAAGAAAGGATGTGCTGTCATTAGAAGAGTTTCATGGGAATGATCTGAGAACGAAAGGGTTAACGTATGAGGAGTGCTTGATGGCTCTGGGCATGTGCTCACTGTAGTTTACAAGAAAGAGAGGGGGATTTAATTGAAACTTATTGAATACTGAAAGTCTTAGGTCAGGGTTCCCAACCTGGGGTCCGTGGAATACTGGTCCATGGCATAAAAAGGGCTGGGAATCCCTGGCTTAGGTAGAGTAAATGTGGAGACAAGTGGGGGAGACTATGACCAGAGGGGACAGCTTCAGAATAGAAAGGTGGATGTGGAGAGGATGTTTCCTATGGCAGGGGGTATCCAGAACT